>NC_135723.1:81940300-82274826 GCF_964656455.1 Halichoerus grypus
TAGCTAACAAAATTTTCCATTGCTGACCAGATATTATTAAAAAAACATTGAACCTATCATGTTTAATGGTGCATAGATTTTCCCAAGCTGGATAGCTGTGAAATGGAGTGTAACCAATGATTTGAGTGTAACTGTGATTAAACTTTCCAATGTTGGAAGACACTTTTAATGGGAGCTATTATCTATATTTATAGCAGTTTCATTTTTTTACTTCAGCTGTTTCTTACTCATTTTTCTCCTTTTTTTTTTGCAGTTGATTTGCAAAGTATTCCATTAATTGTCTCATAAGTGTCATATCTACGGAAAATTCTTAGCATGCCTTAAAGTGAGCAAGAAAGCTCTTGAGTGTTGAAATGTACTAAGTCTTATTTTAGATCTCTGTTTCTCATCCAGGTTCTGCTTAGGCAAACCTAGTTAGATATAATGATGTTATCATGCAATTGCTAGCAAATTATATTAGTCTGGGTCAATCTGACCCTTGAGATATGTCTATCCCTCTAGGTTCCTTGCCTGAACTAGATGTCCATGCAGTTCCTGTCTAGCTCCAAAGTCTAGCCAGAGGCATTTACGCTGGCGAACAATGGTCTCTTGCCTTGACAGTGTCATGTATCTAGAGGTCTAAGCTTAAAATTGAGAAACAGAATCTGTGTGACCCTATCTAATGCTGAGCCCTAGCCTTTGTCTGCATTCCTGGTCTTGTATCATGGATCTCCTATGTAAAAGTCATGATTTTTAAGGACCTCTTTCTGTTCCTACTAGGATTGCCTGGATGAGGTGACTTTTTCCAGGAGCAGATAGGGTGGGGTAGGGAGGAGAGGGATTGAGAGGACTATATTCAAGAATAACAAGTTCTAGGAAGAGAGACACATCATGATGCATCACAATAAATACTAAGTTAGTGATACATGAAAATATTGCTATATTATTTAAGATATATTATCATTTAAATGAAATAAGAAAAGAAAAAAAAATACCCAGCCTAATATCTTCTATAATTTGGGAAACACCTACTTTGTGCCAAGAACTATATTATGTACTAGAGACACAGGATTAAAAGATATGGTCTCTGTTCCCAAGGAGCTCATAGTATGGTGACCAGACTCACTAGGAAGCAGTATAAGAACTGTGAGAGAGAAGCAGGGAAGGATAGGGAGCAGATGGGATGGATGCCTAGCTCAGACTGTAAACATCTGGAAGGAGATTGTGAGCTATGAACTGGATGTTAAAAGAAGCGAATTTCAAACAGATGAAATAGCACATTAGAAAGCTCAAAGCTGTGAGAAAATAGATCATTAAGGGCCCTACAATATTCCAGCAAAGGTCTTAATTGGTCAGTGGCAAGAGACAAAAATGAAGGGTTTAACATGGTCAAATGATTAAGGTTCTTATATGTCTTGCCAAGGATTTTGGATTCTATTCTAGGCCAATGGGAGGTACTAAGGATTTTAAGTAGTCAGGGGGTATGCTCAGATTTGCATTTTGGAAAGATTTCTCTGGCTGTAACCCTGTCATTGAGGAAGGATGGGAGACACATAAAAGGAGACACATAAAAAGGATAAAGGACCATTCTAGCAACTCAGAAATTCTCCGACTCTGAAGAAAGACACTGAAGAATGAAAGGAGGCAAAATATGATTGTGAATTATATGGTTAAGGAGACAGGGATAAGGAAAAGAGTGAGGGCATCTCTAGGATTCCCCAGATTTCTGGCTTTGGCAACCAGGTAAAATGGGATGGCATTCACAGTGTGAGGGAGATTTGATTGAAGATGGATAGAATTAGCTTGAATGACCTGCCAAATGTTCCAGTGGCCATGCA
Source organism: Halichoerus grypus (assembly GCF_964656455.1). Classification (NCBI taxonomy): domain Eukaryota; kingdom Metazoa; phylum Chordata; class Mammalia; order Carnivora; family Phocidae; genus Halichoerus; species Halichoerus grypus. Next base: position 81,942,118 of record NC_135723.1, read on the forward strand.
GGGCTGGGATAGGGTGAGGTGGATGAGGTGAGTGGGGCATTCAATTGGATACAAATATTAAAGGGGGAAAAAAATCAATGACCAGGATAAATACTACCCTAATAAAAATATGTTTTTAAAATCAGAATTAAGGCAAAAATCCATGAACAAAATATCAAAATATTAAATAAAGGTGAGATCAGTAACAGCGTCGTGCCACCATGAGGAACAAGAGGAAAACCAGGGACCCAATTCCAGCACCGGGGGCGTGGTGACAGTGGAGAGCAGCGGGGAGCCCCCACCCCTTGAAGGAAGCCGGGATTGAGAAAGATCAGATAGTACCCAGGTAGGCAGAAGGCTTAGAGAAGATGGATTTTTGGTGGGCTTCTTTTGCTTTGTTTCTTGTCTTGTTTGTTTTTAGCTTTTGAGGTATCATTGAGATAAAATTGTGAGATATTTAAAGTGTACATCGTGCACATTGTGAAAGAATCCTTCTCATCTAGTGAATTAACCCAAGGGAGGTGTTTTTATTTATTTTTTCCTTTTATGGGAGAAGAAACTTGAGCATGTTTATTTTCTGAGGTTAAAAAAAGCTGGTGGTGGAGGAAGGGCGTGGAGAGCAAGAAATCAGAGAAGCATGGAGTTGAAGGGCACGGGGCAGAGGGAAGGAGCTGAAGATGGGGAGGGACTAATTGTGGACAAGTTAGTGAGGAAAGGTCTGCAGAACTAAGGGGGTTTCCACTTAAGAACTGAATGTGAAGAAAAGTGCTTTTATCATCTGAGTAACTCATCAGCACATCTCCCCTCTGCAGGTCATCCGTTTTTTTCTTCTGAAATGTTTATAACATTTACACTCACCTTTCTGCATTTCTCCCCATCCCCAAATTTAGAGGAATTAGTATGCAATACTTATCCTCCTGTAATCTCCCTCTCTTTTGAGCGTCAATCAGCAGTTACTAATGTGAAGATTTAACAAAGGAGGAACAAAGAAGCATTACAAACACTGTTTGATGAAAATGCTAGAAACGGTGCTTAAGTGCCGCTCACATCGCTTCCAAAGGGCTCTTGCTCAACCCTCGGGCGGGGATTATACTCCTGGCTGCAATGGCTGCATCCCTGAGCTCACCACAGTCTGCACCTTAGAGCAATTTTTCCATAAAACACTTTTTATTTTAGTAATAAAATACCTACTAAAAAGGTGAAAAACAATGCAGGAAAATGCAGTAAATGTTTGTTATTCAGGGAAGGAAGTTATTCCTTCCTGCACTGCTATTGTTTGAGCTAAATTCCAGAGGTTTCTACTAACGGAGCAGAATGCAGAACTACCCCAGAGAACTACTTCCCCGACATGCTAAGTATCCAGGCTGTCAAATTAAAGGAGTCTCCGAGGCCGGTGCTTTCCTGGTCATTTTTAATTAGGCAATACTCTGGTGAAACCCTCACAATTAATCTAAAGAGTTGTTTTTCTCCTACAGTAAATGGAAGGGGAATTTTTCAAGTATATGCAGTGGCTCAGTCTTTGTTACAGTGTTATTTAGAAGAGTATGTTAGAACGATTGAACTATGACAAAACTGTTGTAAAAAAGGTTTTAAGAAGCTAAATGAACATAAGAAAAAACCAAACAAAGGAACACAAATTTGCAGGAAAATTAACAAAGGAATGCTTATCTTTTATAATATAGTGTTTTATTAATATTTAACTTATTTAACTTATCAATATTTAACTTATATTAAAATTATTTTTCAGTTGCATCTGTGTCACAAAACACTCCACGCATATCCGTGGATATGCTAATAACTAAACATATACTAAGCCTTTCTACCTGTGAGATTTATTTGGGAGAGAACCATATTTTTTCTTGTACCTGAATGACCCAGACTTGTCTGCTTATTAACGTTCTATCCAGCTGATGTTACTACAACATTAAACCTTTCCTGACCAAGCTATGCTTTTCATTAATTTAACAGTTACTGACTACCATAAATCAATGACTAAAACAATGAAGCAATGAATTAAGCAGTAACTGTAGATATATTCTATGAGCTACATATCTTTGTAACCCTAATAGAGCCTACTGTAGTGCCTGGAACATTAGCCCGTCAACTAAATACTGTATTATTAATTATACATGTATTGCACAAATTGAAATACATTTATGTTTACTTCAAGAAATTCTCCCTAAGTTATAATTTCAGCTTCTGAGGAGAAAAGCACATATTTCTAGCAACCTGGTCTTTAAAATCTTCATAGACATTTTTTTTTCCTATAAAGGTAATAAGCTTTCTTTTGAATGTGGTGGAAGAAACTAGTAGATGATTTCTGAGTGTCTGGTCTTATACTAAGGCAGGTCACTGTCCTCAGGGTTTAGCAATCACTAGAACCTGAGGGGCTTTTATCTAATCTTAACCCTGCACCTGACTGCCAAGCAGAGCTAATCACTTAACTTCCAGTGAATTAAAGGGTTCATCTGTAAAACACGATTGCCATCAAAGGACTTGAAGAGGAAAAGGTTAATGATAGAATGGCTGGAATGACAGGAGATTTAAAGATTCAACAATGCTATCAGAATTCATGAGGAGGCCACTTTCCATACTTTCCCTCAATGGTAACTGTACTGCTTTTATGACAATTGAATGCAATAAAAATAAGCTTATAAGAGCTCTATAGTGATGTTTTGTATCTGCTGGGTTGATGTCAAATGTAAATCCCTTTGCTTTCAAAAATGTAAAATGTGAAGCACTTTGAAAATTCATGATGATTTCATTAGATGCCCAAGGAATCTGGATTCTGATAGACAACCCCCCTCCCCACCGCACCCATGGTTTGGATAAGACTGCAAAATAAAGAGCAATTCCTATATTTCTTTTTATCACCTTCTTCCTCTTCTATTTTCTCTTTCATTTTCCTATTACATTTTGAATTTGACTTTTATGTTTCTGCACCTGTGTGGCTTTCCATCCCTAAAGCAACTGGAAGGTTTGTGCAGGCTCCTGGGTGCCATTTTCAGTGTCCAGTGAGGTTCTCCCTTCGGTGTTTGTCAAACAATCATTTTCAAGCTCCAGATAAAGAGCCAGAGTGCCCCAGAAATGCTGTAAGCCCACTGGGGGCTTGCTGGGTTGAGCTGGCTGCATCCTTCTAACTGCAATGCATATTTTTTCAGGGCAATGATAAATATTGGCTCAAAGGAGTGTGATGGAAAGTCTATCTAAAAGACGTAAGATCTAGGTATATTGAAAAACGTATTTTTTTTTCCAGGCACTATAACATTTGTTCAAGGTTAGTAAGCATCACTCACAAGTGGATGGAAGATGTTAACTGAACTAATATTGGGTCCACAGTCAGACAGAAGAACATGAGAACGAAGACACACATTGTTAAGATAGTTAGTAGGGTAATTTGAATCATCCACTTAATTACACAGCGATTGTAATATGTGGGAGGTTGGTGTAGAGAAGTCAGAACAAATGGAAATTCACAATTTCTGGACCACTATAACATAAAAAGCTGTTTCATGTATATCAGTATCTGATATAAACCATGTTGGATCTAAAGGAAATCAAGAATTCAATTTAATGAAAATAAGGCTGAAGACTGTAAAATTGAATATAGCATGGCTTTACATTCTAGCAATTAATGATTGAAGTTTTAATTCTTTCTGCAAGAATGCTAAGTAATCATTTTTATATATCACTCTTAAATATTTCTTAGCATTTTTCATTCATTAGCTCACTTGAATCTCTAAACAACCTTATAATAAAAAAAGTTACTATAATCTATATTTTAGAGTTTAAAAAGTTGAGAGAAAGAAATTACTAATTTGATAAGCATGGTAAAGGGTCCTCTAGAACCCAGTCCTGATTTAGTTCACCTGGCCCAAGGCCATTCTCACATCAAGCTATAACAATATCTGATAAAAATGTCTATTACATTTATTTTTAAGCCATGTTCAGTCAAAAAAAGAAACTACCTAAGCTCTTAGATGCCTGAAAACCAGTCCCATAAAATTTAATTTTTTGGCCAGTCATAAAACAATGGAGGACATAATACCATCTTCATCCTGAGAGACTTTAAGTATTTATGTTCCTAAGTAAAAGCTGCATCCTAACCTAAGAATAGTACATTTTGTTTCTACGCTATATTTCCCACATTATTTCATTACTGGATTCCTCCTTTCCTTCCTTCTTTCCCTCCTCCTACCCCTCCTCCCTCCTTTCCTTCCTTTTTTTAGTAAACATGTAATGTATAACTAGTAATTACCAAGCACTTACAGGGCACTGGGCAGTGTGCTAGGCTCTCCGTTGCAAACATTTTAAAGTACAATAAGAGAAACAGGAAGCAATGAAATGAGTCAGCTATTTTGGGGATCAGTTTAGTCACAGCTGATCCCAGCTGCAGGCCCAGAGTGTTGGGCTCAGCCGCCTTGTATTGCAACCACATGCAATTCCGATATAAAGGAGCACAATGGCTGGTCAGTTCCCATTGCTGGCCCCTTTATAGCTTTTACCTTAGTTAATGCCAGTGATTATATATGTAAAGGGTACGTATTAATTCTTAAACCAAATATGGAAGGGACCTCAGAGATTTCTAGTCTTATGGTTCTTAAATCTAACCAGGCACCACAGGCATGGGTAGTTCTTATAATGGATGGATTCTTGAGCTCTATCAAGGAAATTAGTATGTATAGGAAAGCAGTTTTTTTTTTAAAAAAAAATCTGTTCTTTTGATAAACTCTCTCAGTGATTGCTGAGTAACCTGTTTAAAATGACACTGGAAATCTTTACGCTATAATCTGCTTTGATCTTTATTATTTCAAGATCTAAAATCAAGCCCCAATAGTCAAGTTTTATGAGAAAGTATTTAGTCATAGAAATATCACTAGAAGTAGAGAATTGCTATCCCAGTCCACCTAACCAAAACCCCTGCCCAGAAGACTGGAAGGTGACAGAAGTCACTTCTGAAGCCCCAACACGGAGCTTCCCCTCCCAAGCCCTTCCAAAAAAAAACTGTAAACACTAATTTATCACGTTAAATTCCCTTCTGCTCAAAATGGAGTATTTTCTGTTGTCTGTCAAAGAGTGCTAAGTGATAAAGACCTGAAGAATGAAAAGGAGCCATGTGACAAATCTGGAAAAGAGAATTCTAGGCAGAGAAAACAGGAGGTGCAGAGGGTAGTGAGGCTGGAAAAGGACTTGGCGTGTTCAAGGAACAGAAGAGCTGCTGTTGGTGGAGCAGTGTACAGGTGGGAATGGGAAGGAGGACACGGAGCCTGAGACAGATCAGCTCCCTGTCAGTGAGATCAAGTTCAGATTTTTTTCATAAATATACTGGAAAGTCAATGAAGAGTTTCAATCAGGCACGATTGAATAATAAGAGCATTACTCTGAATGCCTTGTAGAAAAAGAAAGCAGGATGACTACTTAAAGAGCTGTTGGAGGAGGAAGGGGAGGAGGAGGAGTCAAGTGAAGGAGAAATTAAAGGTGAGTGCTCAGCTTTTAGCTGAATCAAAGGATAGCTTTGGTACAATTCACTGAAATGGGGACTCCGGGGATAGAATAAGCTTGTATTCAAGGCATCAAGTTTTTTGCTCGTTTTGTTTGTTTGTTTGTTTTGTTTTTATTTTTTTGCACAAGTTGAATTTGAAATGCTAACTGGACATCGAAGGGGTTATGTCAAGGAAAAGTTATAAATAAGAGTCTATAAAAGAACAGTTTTCCATCTAGAGACCCTCATCTGAACCAGGTCAGGGAAAAAAAAAAAACCAACCCTCTGAGCACAGTGCATCCAAGCACTTATTTCTTATGTTGGCTATTATCAAAGACCATTGGCAGTTCTAGTCTATTAACCCCACAACTGCAGCCCCTGTGTTTCCCCAGATTCATGAACACTTCCCTCTGACCCAGTAAGGTCTGGACCTCTCCTGCCTACCTATCACCAACAATAACTAAATCAGACTGTCTGGTCATCTACAAACTTCCTGCCCTGTTTACTTCATACTCCCAAACCAGAGCAGTAACCCTGAGACCATAAGCTCCAGTCTTCTCAACTTGCTATCCTAACAACCTAGGGAAGCCAACTTGGTGCTTCTTTATAAACACTTTGAACTATTTATTATTGTCCAGGTTGTCTGGTTTGTTAAAATCTAATGCAAATAAAGAAGACCCAAGTAATCTTTAAATATATCACTAGGAAATGAATTTAGATAAAAGTTCCATTAAGATCGGAGAAAATACATGATTGCAAGGGTTGATATTAATTTTAATGTTGCTAATATTTAGTATAAAGAAGATGCATGCAAGTAACATCTGGGTGGTTTTTCTTTTTGTTTCAAAGAGATTCATGTGAATCTGAGAGAAATTGCCTATTGCATTAGGAAAATTTATAAAGTAGGTGTATTAGGGTTCTCCACAGAAATGGAACCAATAGGATGTTTGTGTATATATATATATATATATATATATATATATATATACACACACACACGTGTATATACACACATATATATATTTATATCAATATATATATTTAAATATTTATTATAAGGAATTGGCTCATGCAGTTATGTAGGCTGATAAGTCCCAAGATCTTCAGGGTGAGTCAGCAAGATGGAGACCCAGGAAAGCTAATGGTGTAGTTCCAGTCCAAGTCTGAAAGCCAGAGAAGCAGGAGAAGTGATGATATAGTTTCACTTCAAAGGCTGGCATGTTCAAAATACAGGAAGTCACTATTTTGGTTCAAGTCTGTAGGCAGAAAAAAGCCAATGTCCCAGTTTGAGGGTAGTCAGGCAGGAGAAATCCTATCTTACTCAGGGGAAGGTCAGCCTTTCTGTTCAATTCAGGCTTCAACTAACTGGACGAGGCCCACCCACATTAGTGGGGGTAATCTGCTTTACTCAGTCTATGGATTTAAAAGTTCATCTCATCCAAAAACACCCTCACAGCAACACCCGGAATAATGTATGACCAAATAAATATCTGAGCACCTCGTGGCCCAGTTAACACAAAAAACTGACCATCACAGTAGGCCAACGTTCTCTCAGAACCTTTTGTCTTTACTCAAACTCCATGCTAAAGAAAAAAGTGAACATGAATATAACTGCCACAGAGAGTACAAACTACTCCAAGTCTGTTTTTAAAAAGTAATCTGCGCATTCTCCTCCTACCCTTACTTCCAATGGCTCCTGTTATTCAATATGCTCAATCCATTCCCAATATCTTCTGTGTCTACTACAAAAGTAAATCAAACGCTCACCAAGACCTTGGTCCTTGTTACCTCAAGCCTACCTGTCAGCGCTACTGCCAATCTCTTCATAACAATCCATTATTAGATAAATCTTCGCAAACATGTCACCATAACCCTCCCAGCCAGGAACTAGGATGACAATGGACAGCTCACCAGAGCAGCGAAGGTAAATTAACTTTCACCTCTACTAAGAGACTATAGCCATTATAACATACTAGACATTTTTTTTAATAGGAGTTAAGTTCCTCTACTCAATATCAGAATTTCAAAGAGGAGTCAGAATTATAAGCAAACTGGAAGCCATAAGAGTCACTCAAGTGGTACACGGGGTGTGCATTCGAAGCACCAAAGGTAGTTCGACAATGGCAGCATCCGCTTAGAGGGCTGACTCTGCGCCAGACATTGTGCTCAGATGTTTACATACATCACATCATCTAATTTTCACAGCAGCCCTATCAGGGAGGGTCCCTCATGATCTCCACATTATACATGAAAAAAAACCTAAGGGACATAAACATTGAATAATTTCCTCAAAGTCACTCATTAAATGGTGTAACCAGGCTTGTGCTTTTGACCATGAAATTCTTCTGTGAAATGTACTAAAGAAAGGTTTGCCCAGAAGTATTTGAATAGTGTTCCAGAAAGTGAATTTGAGGATAATTCTCTGGGTTTTTTTGTTTTTTTGTTTTTTTTAGATTTTATTTATTTGACAGAGAGAGACACAGTGAGAGAGGGAACATAAGCAGGGGGAGTGGGAGAGGGAGAAGCACGATGCGGGGCTCGATTCCAGGACCCTGGGATCATGACCTGAGCCCAAGGCAGACACTTAACAACTTGAGCCACCCAGGTGCCCCCAACTCTCTATTTTTTAAGTATTTGTCTCCATTCTTATTTCCCCACCACCAATATTTCCAATTTGAGGACAGGCTCTTATCCATATTCCCATAGCTGAAAGCTGGATTTCCTAGGCCCACGTGCACCAGCTCCTCTCTTTTCTTATATTCTTCCTAACTCTCCATTGGCTTTTCTTTTCCATTTCCCTTATGGATAATTGCAGCCAACACTGATTTTTCTCTCTTCTGACCACCCTTTCAGGTTATTAACTGAGCATATATTTTCACAGTTGGTCATACTTCAATTCTATTCTCTAATTTTTTCACGTGCATAAATCCTATCACTTGAAACAGATTTTATATCACTTTGTTATCACATTTGCATTCTCTAAATAGCTAGACACATAGTAGGTGTTTAAAGATAATCTGTTTGATACCATTGAGTTGGATTAGGAAACACTTAAATTTAGACACACGAATTTAATAAACACATTGGTTCTTCCTTTCTAAAAGGCCAGCCTGATTTCTTTTTCAAAACAGTTTTTTTTTTCCCTTTTCTTATAGATAGTCTTAGATTCCTGACTTTTCAGTCTAATTGGCCTAATTTAAAAATCAAGTTGGCAGCAACATTTTCCATAACTATCTGGAGTTATGAAGCAGTTAGTCAGAGAAGTATATTTGACAGCTAAGTTATTTCTCTACATAAACACACTGAAATTTAGAAAGAGATCAGTTAGGCTTGTAATATCTACTATTTTTCTATAATACATTTTGCTCCCCTGTGGCATCAGCTTATGTTATTCTCCCAGCATCCCAAAGGTGTGTGCTGCTAGAAAGTATGACTGCATGATGCATCATGCCCAACATTCCAGTAATCCCTTCCTAGGTACCCCTGTGGGAGGTGGGTTCTCACCTCTACACTCTCACACACCCTTTGTTGTTCAAAACATCAACTACATCTTCTATTCCATTTGTGCCTATCCCCAGAAACGTTAAGAGATAAGAAGCTTCATTCTCCCTGAGGTTGTTTTTAAGGATCATTCTACTCTCATGCATAGACAGAGTATTTGAGAATATTTGTAGGCACAGGATAAAGTATCAGTGAAGAGGGAGAGACCAAAGAGATGGGAGCAATTGAGAGAGGGAAGCATGGGAGAGAAGAGGCAGGGTCATAAACACGAGTGGAGGGGTTATTCTCCAAACAAGGCAGGTGAGTTCTTCCTCCATTGATGAAGCGGAGAAATAAACATATCAAGCAGAGCAGGAAGAGGATAAGAGTTTCTTAAATTTTTTTGAGGTGGAGAAAAGTAACTAGAGGAAAGATGACATTAGAGAGACTAAACATTTTCCTTAAAGAAGTAAGGATGAACCATGAGAGACTATGGACTCTGAGAAACAAACTGAGGGTTCTAGAGGGGAGGGGGTGGGGGGATGGGTTAGTCCAGTGATGGGTATTAAGGAGGGCACATACTGCATGGAGCACTGGGTGTTATACGCAAACAATGAATCATGGAACACTACATAAAAATAAATTAATTAATTAATTAATTAATTAATTAATTAAAAAAGGAGGTAGGGAGTAAGTTCACTTGCTTGGGAAATGCAGCAGGTTATGAAGAAGGCTTAAGGCCACCTCCATGCGAAATGTCTTTGGGCATCAATAAAAAGTTAATAACTGTGGTGAGAGCCTGAATGACAGTGGATAATGGCACAAACATATAATGGTGTAGTCACTGGAAATGCTGTAGCTCTCACGTAATTCTGGACAAGGAACAGGTAGAAAGCATGGACAATGGAGCTGATCCTAGAGGCAAATGATTCTAGAGACTGACATGGGAAGCATTAGGGTGATTAACTGAGAGGTGCAGGCTTGGTGGGGTGGTGGGAGAAACAGGAGCTGGCTGGGCCTACACATAATTACAAGTGAGCCTTCCAGGGACATCAGTGGTAGGAGTGACAGAGCTCAGTAGACACAGCTACACATTGCCCTCCTTTATGCCATGAACAAGTTTGCTCAAAAAGAGACAATTAAGAAAAATAAAGTAGGTCAGTAGCCATGCTTTCCCTACATACAATTTTGAGGAGTTATAGTTTTCAGTAGCCTTTATTTCCACTTCAAAGGATGGTGACATCTAATATTTGAAAAATACACATTGCCCCACACTACATATTACCAACTTACATATTAATAAAAAATTTACAAAGCAATTACTTAATCAAAATAATAATAGACCTTAAGTTACCAGTTCTTTTGGTTACTATCTGGATAATTTTATGGAAATATTTATTTATTTAGAAACTATGCTAAGATATAAATTTAAGATACCTAAACTATTTTCTTATTTCTAGAAGTAATTCTTTCATAAGAACACAATTGACTGGATCCCTTAATTTGAATAGTGATGACTTTCAGAATTTCAGTGGATTATTTCTATTTTCTTATTTTTCCACAAGGAAGGCTAAGCTTGCTCCATATTGGGAAGTGTAGAAAAATGCATTCTTCAGACACCAGGTGTGTTTATCCTTGAATATTTCAGGCTCAGTTTCTGAAATGGGAAAGACTTGATTTGGGGTTTTTATTTAAATTCCAGTTAGTTAACATACAGTGTAATATTAGTTTCAGGTGTACAATATAGTGATTCAACACATCCATATAACACCCAGTGTTCATCACAACAAGTGCACTCCATAATCCCCCACCTATTTCACCTAGCCCCCCACCCATCTCCTCTCTGGTAACCATCTGTTTGTTCTCTAGAGGCAAGAGTGTTTTTTTGTGGTTTGCCTCTCTCTCCTTTTTATTTTCCCTTTGCTCATTTGTTTTGTTTCTTAAATTCCACATATGAGTGAAATCATATGGTATTTGTCTTTCTCTAACTGACTTACTTTGCTTAGCTTTATACTCTCTAGCTCAATCCACATCATTCCAAATGGCAAGATTTCATTCTTTGTTATGGCTGAATAAAAATATCTAAAATAATAATAATAATAAATAATAAATAAATAATAAAATAGTCTTCTTTATCCCTCCATCTGCTGATGGACAGGGCTGTTTCCATAGTTTGACTATTGTAGATAATGCTGCTACAAACATTGGGGTGCATGTATCCCTTTGAATTAGTATTTTTGTATTCTTTGGGTAAGTACCTAGTAGTGCAATGACTGGATTGTATGGTGGTTCTATTTTTAACTTTTTGAGGAAATTCCACATTGTTTTCCACAGTGGCTATACCAGTTTGCATTCTCACCAACAGTGCAAGAGGGTTCTCCATTCTCCATATCCTCGCCAACACCTGTTGTTTCCCATGTTGTTAATTTTAGCTTGTTCTGACAGGTGTGAGGTGATATCTCATTGTAGTTTTTGATTTGTATTTCCCTGATGATAAGTGATGTTAAGCAACTTTTCATGTGTCTGTTGGCCATCTGTATGTCTTCTTTGGGAAAATGTCTATTCATGTGTTCTGCTCATTTTTTAACTGGATTATTCATGTTTTGGGTTTTGAGTTTTATAAGTTCTTTATATATTTTGGATACTAACCCTTTATCAGATATGTCATTTGCAAATACCTTATCCCATTCAGTAGGTGCCTTTTAGCTTTGTTGACTGTTTCCTTGGCTGTGCAGAAGCTTTTTATTTTGATGAAGTCCTAATAGTTTATTTGTGCTTTTGTTTCCCTTGCCTCAGGAGACATATCTAGAAAGAAGTTGCTACAGCTGATGTGAAAGAGGTTACTGCCTGGGTTCTCCTCTAGGATTTTGATGGTTTCAGGTCTCACATTTAGATCTTTCATCCATTTTGAATTTATTTTTGTGTATGGTATAAGAAAGTAGTTCTGCTTCATTCTTTTGCATGTTGCTGTCCAGTTTTCCCAACACCATTGTAAGAAGAGACTATGTTTTCCCATTGGATATTCTTTCCTGCTTTGTCAAAGATTAACTGACCATATAGTTGTGGGTTCATTTCTGGGTTTTCTCTTCTGTTGTATTGATCTATGTGTCTATTTTTGTGCCAGTACCATACTGTTTTGATCACTACAGCTTTGTAATATAATTTACAGACCGGAATTGTGATGCCTCCAGGTTTGATTTTCTTTTTCAAGGTTGCTTTGGCTATTTGGGTCTTTTGTGGTTCCATACACATTTTAGGATTATTTGTTCTAGCTCTGTGAAAAATGCTGTTGGTATTTTGATGGGATTGCATTAAATGTGTAGGTTGCTTTGGGTAGTATAGACATTTTGACAATATTTGTTCTTCTAATCCAAGAGCATGGACTGTCTTTCCATTTCTTTGTGTCACTTTCAATTTCTTTCATCAGTGTTTTATAGTTTTCAGAGTATAGGTTTTTCACCTCTTTGGTTAGGTTTATTCCTAGGTATCTTGTTATTGTTGGTGCAATTGTAAATGGGATTGATTTCTTAGTTTCTCTTTCTGCTGCTTCAGTGTTGGTGCATAGAAATGCAACAAATTTCTGTACATTGATTTTGTATCCTGCAGCTTTACTAAATTCATGTATCAGTTCTAGCAGTTTTTTGGTGGAGCAAAATTTGGGTTTTCTATATAGAGTATCATGTCATCTGCAAATAGCGAAAGTTTTACTTCTTCCTTGTCAATTGGGATGTCTTTTATTTCTTTTTGTTGTCTGATTGCTATGGTTAGCACTTCCAATGCTATGTTAAATAACAGTGGTGAGAGTGGACATCAACAGGGGGAAAGATTTGATTCACAGAGGTTTTGGCTTTTAATTTAGAAATATCACAGCCTGGGGTGAGTCAGGTATAAGAACTTGCAGTGATGAGATTTGCCTCTCTGCTGGTGAGTTCTTTGCTGGTTTGAAGTTGGAGGCCAGGACTTGTCTGGGTAGTGTCTCCTCTGGCTACTTTGCAAGAGCATCATGGCCAAGTGAGAGTCAGAGGTAGATGTAACCAGATGCAAACTTTAGATCTTCCATTTGTTTTCCATGTCCAGTCTCTAGAATCATTTGCCTCTGGAATCAACTCCGTTGTCCATGCTTTCTACCTGTTCCTTGTCCAGAATTACCTGACAGCTACAGCATTTCCAGTGACTACACCCTTATATATTTGTGCCATCATCCTCTTTCATTCAGGCTCTCACCACAGTTATTAAGTTTCTATCGATGCCCAAAGACATTTCTCATGGAGGTGGCCTTAACCTTCTCTCATAACCTGCTGCACTTGCAAGCAAATGATCTTACTCCCTACTTCCTTATTTAAGGAAAATGTTTAGCCTCTCTAATGTCATCTTTCCTCTAGTTACTTTTCTCCACCTCAAAAGAATATTAATGTATAATACATATTATACATTGTGAGAGAATGGAAATACCTGGCTTTTGGAGTCAAAACAAACATGAGTTCAATTCCTAGATTAGCCACTTACGCGGTAGGAGGTCTTATGAAAGTTATTTAACCTCTGTGAAACTCAGAATTTTTACCCATAAAGTGGGTAATATGTACTTTACAAAGTTACTGTAAAGAATAAGTTGATAAATAATATATTTAAGCACTTTGCATAATTCTTGGCACACAGTCAATAAATTGTCACAGTATGCATTACTCCCTTTTAACTTACTGAGTCCTTGCAATATAGAGGCATATTTTAAAAGTAATTCTTATTGTAAAGTAAACATAGATTTCTGTTTCTAAACTTTATGAAGTGGTCAAAGTTGAAATGTGTACTCAATAACGTATTCATCAGTGTGAATAGTCTTAAACCTGTAGGAATTTTGCAGCAATCAAATGCTGGTAACCTGGGAGGCATGGTTCAGGTATTGTACTAAAAAGAGTCATAACGTAGGTTGTAAATGATTTCATCAAGCCTTCAGTGCCTTCGCATGAAAGTACACTATTGTTGTCTGTGACAGTCAACATGTGTGAAAGATGACAAGACAGGGCCCTGGAACCACTGAGCTACCTTACAGAGGTGTATCATTGGAAAGCCTTGTGATAGCTGAAGTTTACCCAGGCTGCAATCCACTAGAGTTCTTAGCTGGGCAATCTTTCTCTGGAAAAATGCCACACAATTCACCAGGCCTCCAGGGAGCTGGGAAATTACAAATAGACAGAGACTCGAGGAGTGGGTGGATTTTTTTTTTTTTCTTCAAAGCAGCAGCTGTTAGGATAAAAGGCAATCTTGAATCTTTAAAAAAGAAATCAAGAAATACAGGTGTTTACTGATTTCTATAGCAAGTTCTATTTTTTCTTCCTTCTTGTTTCTAAATTCCAATGTTTTATTTTTTAAAGCAACATTCATAATTTTTACTTCTCCCTAATTTACAATGCCCCTAGAAGAGGAGCATCTTTGTTTATAATTATGAACATACCCTTTCTTACTCTGTCCTCCCTCCCTCTTTCTGTCTCTCTCTGCTTTCCTTCTTTCCTTCTATTTCTTCCTTTCCTTCCTTCCTTTCCTTCCTTTCTTCTTTCCTTCCTTCCTTCCTCATTTAACTCATCTGATCCTCAAATGTTATCTCTGAAATAAGCAAGTGGATATTAGAGCAGTCATCATTCTCATGATAGATTCCTTCCCTGACAAGGGCACTATATGTGAATATAAAGAAAGGAAAGTTTGAGTTTTAATCAAAATTGTTGCTGTGTGATTATTTAAGAGATGACATGGACAGGAAAACTAAATGGCTTCTAAGATCCCCCACTATGTTTAAAACTCCAAGATTTCATTATTCTAATTATAAGGAACAGACTGATAAAATATAAAACCTTTAATGGTGGTAGAACAGATTAGGAAAAAACATATTATCAATATCTTATAAGACACTGAATTTAACATAATAGAGTAATACTGCCCCAACCAAAGATACTTCTTTATAATTTTTGCCCCATTTTCACAAATGAGGGGAAAGAACGCTTTCACAGGAAGGGGATGGACTTTTCACTGGCATCTCCAAGAAGAGTCTGAGGAGACTCGAAGCTTACGTACTGATGGCTTTTTGGTAAACTGCTTTGTGAGTGTCTGTTTTGCTGCCTTCCTTCACTTTCCCCTCTAGCAAACACAGGGATTAAAGATCAGTGTGTTGGTCATTCTACTGTCATCAAAACATAAAATATTTTCTGCTCTCTTGAGCTGCCATCTCATCAGCACTAACCGCTTGACCTTGCACCCCAATGATATATAGGATACACCTGTCTTTAAAATGTGTGAACCGAATTTTATCTGCAGCGATTTTTCTCTTTATCCTTTGATCTGTCACTATTTCTTCACAATGTCAAATGCCTCAGAGCTTGGCTTGAATGGTGATCAAACTCAAAGGCACACAATTTTGGGTCTGATCCTGAATCTACACAATCAAAAATCTTTTCAATTCAGACTTAAACCCTGCACTTTGCCTGATAATAGCGAAGTGCAGCCATCACTAAAGCTCTGCTTTGTCCTTTAAGCTTTTAAAATATGAACATAATGAGGCTATAAAGAAATGAAACAGATTTCTTGTACCAAGCATACAAGAAATGCATGCATTTAATGAAACACGTCCCTTTTGTGACCCCGTGAGAGTTTAAACACTTCCTCGGCGCTGTTGTCATTGGCCGGAACGCTGTTTGGGAACCCCTCCTCGGCAATGACTTCAAACGTAGTTTCCTGCATCTGTCAGAAAATCAGCATCACCAATTTATTTTTCACAGGACATGCAAGTGGCCTAATGTATTTTCTTCCTCTCATTCCCTTTTTCTGTCTCTCTCTACTTAGACTTGTCCTCTCATGCGCTCCTCTGCCTGTTGATTCACTTTCATTTAATGAACATTCACTTAAAGATAAGCTCTGTGAGCAGGGCTTCCCTACACCTGTGTTAAATTGCACTGTCAAGTGTTTCACATTCTACCTCTAGCCTGTTGTTCAATTTCTGAAGGGAAAATACTGGCAATAGAGCCTCTTTTCTTTTCTAGATCAATCCTCACCTCATTTTGTGTATCTTACTGTTGTTTTGAATTTTTTTCTCTTGGCTTCTCTGAGAAGTGGACTAGGCCCAAACCTCTGTAATCCTGGATTATAGAGGATGTGAGAGACTGAGTGTACCAATGGACACCTGAGGAGAAGTGCGTTAGGAGACGGCTGATACACGTGCATCTGACTACATCACGCCCCTGACTAGGTATCATGAATCATCAGAAGGCACTGGATCATCAAATCTAGATTCAAACTATATTTCTTTAACTTTGCTCCTGAGTGCCATGTTTATTTACTTCCAACTGGACCTCTCCCTGAATGGCCCATGGGGAATTCAACTCAACATATCTAAAACAAAACAGACTTTATCTCTATAGCGCTGTTGTCCCTCCTATATTTATTTTAATTTTAACACTTTCATTATTTAAAAGAAAAAAAAAAAAACAAGTTATTCTAGACTCTCTTTTGTTTCTCCTTCATCTAGCCAAGCATTACCAGCTGCCAGAGAATCTATCTCCTACCTAGTTCTTGAATGTGCCCAGGCTCTGTCTCCCCTGACATTTTCCTTATCACTCACTGGATGTTTGTTGTAGCATTTTAGGTCTCCCTACTCCCAATCTGATCTCTCTCCAATCACCCCTCCATGGGGCTAGAAGGATGATCTTTCTAAAAGACAAACTATTCATGTCACTCTATAGTCTAAAAGTCTTTGTTGCTTTTCATGGCCTTTGAGATAATTTTGACGCTCTTGCCATTGCTTATATTTAGCTTATCCAACCCTTTTCTCACTAAATCAACCAAGCTTAACCAAGAATGAATCCATGACATCTTCTCTCTTCTTGTCCTCAGTCTGTTTTCAATGGTCTTCAATGTATTACAGTAAATTGTGATTCATTTCTATCACAGTATTATCACTCCATAAATTGTTCTCTTGGGGAGACTTTACAATCTTTAAGGCCTGGGTTATCATTCAAGTGCTTTTGGTATAGCACTCGTGGTAGGCTGAATAATGGTCCCCTCTCAAAGACGTCCATGTCCTAATTCCCAGAAACCATGAATATATTATATCACATGTCAAAGAGCAAATAAAGTAGCAAATGGAATTAAGGGTACTAATCAGCTGACTTTAAAATAGAGACATTATCTGGGATTATCCAGGTGGGCCCAGTGTAATCATAGGGTACTTAAAATATGGAGGGGGGATAGAAGTGGAGGTCAGAGTGATTCAGTGTGAAAGGGACTCCATTGTTGCTGGCTTTGAAGATGGAGGAAGAAGGTCTTGAGCCAAGGAATATGAGTGCCCTGCAAAAGCCATAAAAGACAAGATAACAGAATTTTTCTTAGAGCCTCCAGAAAGTAATGTGCCTCTATCAAAACCTTGATTTTACAGAGAAAGGCATGTATCATATGACCTCACTGATATGAGGAATTCTTAATCTCAGGAAACAAACTGAGGGTTGCTGGAGTGGTGGGGGGTGGGAGGGATGGGGTGGCTGGGTGATAGACATTGGGGAGGGTATGTGCTATGGTGAGCGCTGTGAATTGTGTAAGACTGTTGAATCTCAGACCTGTACCTCTGAAACAAATAATACATTATGTGTTAAAAAAAAAAAAAAAAAGATAACAGGAAGGGAAAAATGAAGGGGGGGAATCGGAGGGGGAGACGAACCATGAGAGACTATGGACTCTGAGAAACAAACTGAGGGTTCTAGAGGGGAGGGGGGTGGGGATGGGTTAGCCTTGTGATGGGTATTAAAGAGGGCATGTACTGCATGGAGCACTGGGTGTTATACGCAAACAATGAATCACGGAACACTACATCAAAAACTAATGATGTAATGTATGGTGATTAACATAACATAAAAAAAAAAAAAAAAAAACCTTGATTTTAGCCCAGTGAGACTCATTTTGGACTTCAGACCTCAGGAACTAGAAGATAATAAATTTGTGTTGTTTTAATCACTAAATTTGTGGTAATTTGTTACAGCATCCATAAACAACATGTATATCACTCATTCAACTACCCTATTGGTTCAGAAAATAATATATATTATTAATACTAACTCCTAAGGAATAAATATTAATATACTCTAAAAGTATATGGCACTACTATACATTTTTATATGAATAACATTTCCTTCATTTTATGTTTGTTCATTTTGTAAACTTGAGGTTCACATAAGGCATAAGACATCAGAGCTAAGATACATAGTCATAAGATTCAAGAGTAGAAATGCTTAAAATACATTTCTCAATGATTTTTTTAAAATTTTAAGTGCTTAGCCATACTGCATGGACAAGAAATAAAGAAGACAGAGAAACACAAAGAAAGAATAAATGGTGGCATGAAAATGGATCACAAGTTATATGTCCACTTAATCACTTCAATTCCTAAAAGTAAATCCATTACAGACTGGAAGCCTACCCAAGACCAGACTGAACCAAAGTCACCTTTGCTGGTTAGTTCTAGAAGAAAGAGTTACAGTCAGTCTAGGCTATTTCCTGATATGAAAATCATCTTATGAATCCCAGTCCAATCCCCCTGAATTAATTAATATGGACTAGACTGAAGAAAAAATAAACCTCAAAATTTTTTTGTCTTAAAGAACAACAACAATTTTCCCCATGTAATAGTTTAGGGCTAGTGTTTAGGGCAATGGGGCAGCTCTCACAGTCATCCAGGGATCCAGAATGATGATTCTTTGCCTTCTTCTATTGGAGGCTCCAAGGTGATCCTGGTGCTCAGTAGCTGAGTGAGCCAGAAAGAGCAAAAGCATGAAGTGTGTGGGAGAAGTCTGTATGCTGGGCTTCAAATGGCATGTACCCACTCCCACTAAAGGGAACCCGGGGCATGGACACGCTTACATACAAGGGAGGCTGGGAAATAGTCTTGCCTGGGCCCTAAAGAAGGAAGAAAAAGTTAGTGGACAGCTAGCAGACCCTGACACAATTTTATCGCACAAAAGAACAGATTAAGGACTGGGACTGGTGGGGAGATGAGAGTCTAAAGAAATTGAAATGATGGAGGAATTTCTGAAATTAATTTCAGGAAGAATGAGATATGACTAATCATCTCGGATATCTCTCTGAAGATCCCTGGAGCATTTAGGGGCTGGACTTCCTCCTGTTTCCAGCAAAGGGTTCTAATAATCCACATGTGTGAAGAGTCAGGTCTCCTTTTCACAAGAATACTTCCCCTGGATGTCGTAACTGACATTGAGATGATAACATATGGATAAGTAATGTTGGGTCAGGCTGCCCATCTTACAGGCCCTCCTTAGATATCACTTGCCCTCTTATTATAAAAACAAAAATACTGATTCCCTTTTTCCCTCTGGAAGAGGTAGAAGTTGAAAGACTGTAAGAGCCCTCCTTTCCCTGCTCCTATTTCTAAGGCTGCAGATGTACTACGTGGAAGCAGATCTAACATAACACTGCTGGTGGCAGTTGAGAGTACGGTGTGAAGAGATAGGGGAACTATCTTCTTCACAACGATTTATTTCTTCAAATTCCATCAACTAGCACTTCCCTTTTGCTGTGACCTGTTGGCTTCAATTGAAAAGTTACTCCAGATCTGGCTAGGGGCCAGCAGCATGGGCTAGGGGTGGGAAATGGGAGCTCCCCAAACTAATCTGGATTAAAGAATGAGTCAGGCAAGCATCAAAGAGCCCCATGCATACTAGAAATTGGAATGCCATGGAATCAGAACACAGGCCCCGGAATTTGTAGTTCTTAATGCTCAGAGGTAAACTGAAAGAGCTTCACTGTAGACAAGCAGATCACAACAGATCAAGGGAATCAGTGTTCGTATCAACAGCCACACTGTGGGCAGCCTTGGATTTACAGGGGAGGGCAAGTGAAAGTGCAGTTACCCTGAAAACAGTGATCTGCAGAGGCACTTGAAATATGTCTGAATGAGGAATAAGAACACGAATGTCAGTGGGATTTTACATCTGGGAGTTTAAGAGGATTTTACAATTAGTGGTATCCTGGTGCAAATCATCTCCTCAAATTGCTTTTCTCCTAGCATCTACCTAAGTTCAGCCACCCTGAGCAGTAGGAAAAGGGTGAGAACATTGAAGAAATCAGAGTCAGATAAAAAACACAAGTGATGGGAAACAGTGATGAGAAGGAAAAAAAAATAGAACTGTTAATTTTACTAAAAGAAGGGCCTATGGATAAGAGAGTGAGTTCTCTTTAAGGAGACATATCAGACTAGCTTATTGTTCACCAAACTGTATCTCTCTTCCTCCTGGGCTGGGAGCTGCATTGCCCAGCATCCCTCCCAACGGCCATAACGGAGTTCTGGCCAATGAAATGTGAGTGGAAGTGCTGCATGACCCTTCCAGGCCCACCTCTGAAAGGCAACCAGCTGGCTCTCCCATGTGTTCTCTCTTCCCTTATTGACTAGCCAGGTGCAAAGATCCAGTAGAGCACTGTGAGGCTCTAGGGGATGGCAAAGTCACCTGAGGCATCTGAGTCCCATAATGGCTGATTACATGGAGTAAAGGGCCCTCCCTTAGCCTCACTAATCTGCAGTGGACTGAGGTAATTATGAAGAAATCAACCTTTATCATGTTAATCCACTGAGCCGCTCTGGCAATGCTTATTACAACAATTGTCTATCCTGACAAATATGGGTATCTTAGGGATGCCTCATGATGATCCATTTATGTTGCCTCCTTTATGGGTGTGAATATGTATAACTTAAAGTCATATTTGCTCAAAGCACATCTTAAAATATGTGCCTGAAAAGGAGAAGCTGGAAATACCCACATATGCATAATAAGCTTCTATTTTAGAAAAAAAAAATGATTTGGGATTCTGATTGTTTTAATACAAGTCTCCTGTAATAGTCTTCAAAACTAATTTCAAGCAGCACTTTAAAAAGAAATGAAAAATCACTGGCAGCTTATAATGGGGCTTGGGAAGAGGAGGAAACGAAATGAAAAGATATCCAAAGTTACTTAAATTGATGCACATTCTTACATGTAGCTAGAAATGGATAGTACCTCATGTCAGCCTTTATAGTCTGTGGGTTCTCTCAGATGAGGTAACATGCTGTGAGAAAGAATTGCAAAGGAAATGACAAGAGCAGATGTTTGCTCAAGACAACTGGAGATTTTCTGAAAGCATCAAAGCACACAGTCTACAAGCTATCACCAGCCAGGTGGATTGTAGCTAGTCACAAACCTCTAGATTTGCATCTTGAACAAAGTTGGTCTTTTCAAGAATAATCTCATTATACTCAATAATGAAAGAAAATTAGCTGCTCTCCGTGCCACCTTTAACTTAGATCATAAATTATCACGTGCATAAATACGTATGGTGCATGCATATTTCAATCTGGGGCAACTTCCTTTACAAAGCACACACAACAGTCAGGACCCTAAGTGTGATGCTTAGGACCTCAAAATAGCAGCAGGAAGCCCTGTCACTCCCTTCTAAGGTTTACCCCATCCCTGTTAAAGGTCCACCATCCCTATGTTGCTTATGAGTAGGGGGAATACAGAAAAATTCCATGTGGTTCAATCCTAGTTTAATGCACTGAGGGCAGCAGAAGATCCATGGGCTTCTGAATTGAGACAGGGGATGACCCAGAAGTCCAGAATATAAACTGAGGAGGCAGACTCATACAATTACCATGCTGGACATTTAAATGTGCCTCTCTGTGCCTTAGTTTCTTCAAAGTTTATAGAAATACTTCCTCATAGTATGTTTATGATAAGTAATATAATTAATGCATATTAAGCACTTTCAAAAGACCATCTGACACAAGTAAACTCTGTGCCACCTGACATCATCATCATCATCATCATCATCACCATCATCATCATCATTGGTGGGGCAAGTTAGGAAAAGAAAAAGTAGGAGATAAGCCAGTTCCTGATTTTAGTGGCAAATATAGATCCCTTGCTCTGTGGTTCTTTGAGGGTAGGCGGACCCTCCCTACAGTGGCGCACCTGCTAGACTGGACAGGATACTCGGGGTCAACAGTTCTTTGATACCCCAAAGCCTTTCACAGCCATGTGGATCCAGATTTCCAAGGGCCTGTTGCATTTCTATGCCCGTGTAGATGAGCACTTCCCTTTTCTGCCAAACTCCCCGCTGTTCCCCAGGCTGGGTGATTCCTGAGCCAGCTCTTAAACTCACTTACTCCCCCTTCTGGCCCAGAACGATGGGCTCTGGTCCTATTGTTCCCTTGCTGTAACCTTCCTGGGACCTCTTTCAGGAATTCATTGCCCTTCCCAGCCTCTGGGCCTGAGTCCATTCTATTTCAGAATACACTGGAGGAGTTGCAAAGTATCTGCTGCTACCTCCCAGAAAAAATTCTCAGGTTTTTATGAAAATTGCTATATCCCACAGCAAAGCTATACAAAAATGAAGTAAGTTTAAAACAAAACAAAACTCTAAGGATAAGCCACTCTCATTCCAAAGAAAATTCTGAGGAAATCAAGACTGGCCACCCAAGATTTGCTCCAAAAGGGTTAGAAATAATTTGTTTCTGGTTTGTATGAATAATGGGTCATCGCTCATAAAAAATATTGTTAAGCATTTAAAAATATAAATTTATATATTCTCTATGTATCATTTTCCTCTTTAACAAAATAAGATTTTCTCAAAGTATATCACAGTATTTAATTAGCTATGTTCCAATTACTGGGTAATATAAAATCTTTAAAACATTATTCAAATACATATACTATTAGTAAACATACACACATATTTTAATATATTTAATATTTAATAATATAACTATACAAGTACATACATACTTATACATAATTATTGAATCACAAAAGTCAAATAATTTTAGCTAGTACCTAAATGTATTCAAGTAAAATATTTTAATATTAAATATATTATAATACATATACATATTCACATATTAATGAGTATTAATATGTAAGTTCAATAACACAGTCTTTAAATATTCCATAAACTTCTGTGGGTTTGGGTATGAGGTATGTGAGTACATTGAGAACACACTTTAAAAAAAACTTGGGGCACCTGGCTGGCTCAGTCAGTAGAGTATGCAACTCCTAACCTCAGGGTCATGAGTTCGAACCCCTCATTGGGCATGGAGCCTACTTAAAAAACAAAAACAAAACAACTCTAACCACTGATACTCATAATTAATATATGTGAGCTACATAAATACAGAAACATAACTGATTCGGAATTTTATTGCCTCAGAATAAGAGAGGTTTTTAAATAATAGTTTTTGACTCTAAAGCAGTTTAAATGAAAAATCTACCTCTACTGAATTGGTACAGTGAGTTAAAAAAAACTCAATGAGATAAATTGGCATCTAGGTAGATGTCTCTGATACAGGCTTTTCCAATCTCCCACTAAAATAACTATGGACACTAAAAAAATTTTAAAAAAAAGAAAAACAATATCAGCTAAAGAAAGTACTAATAGTAAGCCTAAGTCCAGGATCTGGAGAGAATTTTTAAATGGCTTATAGTGGATTTAAACTATACCTGGTAGAGTTCCCACAAAAACAAAACAAAACAAAACACCAAAAAACAAACCTCCTACTAACTGAAATGCTGCCTACAAAACTGTAGGTCCTCCCTCTGCTGTTTGCCTTCCTAGACCCCAGATTTGCCACCCACTACCTTAAAGACATGACAGATTTTTGACAACCTGAAAACTGAGTAGCTGGGCATTGAGGCCAGATGTGAGGTGTTGAGCAAGCAGAGTCTTGCTAATATTCTTTTATGTACACTTGAATACAATTACATCTAAGGTGACATTAGTGCTTGCATTCTGGTATGATTTACAAATTCAGCAAGAAAGGGGTAGAGTTACCCCTAGCACCTTAGGAAATGCACAAACCCCTACAGACACACAGGGAAGTGGTTGTGCACATGAACATCATTTCATTTTTAAGAAATGCCAGGAAGAAAAGACTTGTTGAGAAGGTGTCTACAGCACAGCTGCTGCCTTTAAAGGCAGCAAGAATAATCTCTGTGGGCAACACTACCCTGCACAGCCCCACCCCTGGGGCTCCCCTTCCCAAATCCAGTGCCTGCCACCGAATTCCTGTCCGTGCCCTTGCTGACAGCACCGACCGGGATGCTGTCTGTGCATAGCCACTAGGTTCTCTTTACTTCCTGAAGAAATATGGACCCCAGCTGGCTGGCTCACAGTGGGAGCAGAAGAAAAGATACCAGTGCAGAGCAGTCATGTTGCAGAAGAGCAAAGCCTCCTAGACAGGAGGAACGGGGCTTGGAGCTCTGTGCATTCCCCTATGGTCTGCTCAGTCCGTGAAAGACCAAACAAAGGAGTAGAGAGAAAATCACAGAGAAGTAACACACCCACACGGGCTCTGGAGAGGTTGTCCCTGTTACACAAATGCACAAACAAGAAAATAAAAACACACAGTGCCCCTGGAAAACACTCCAAAACAAGGAAAAAGACTTTGATTCTGTAAAGTCATAGGAAGAGAAGACCTTTGAAAACATCTCAGCAGCAGCCCTAGATGAACATCTTAGAAAACAGGAGACAAGAAAGAACAGCATTAATGATGTGAGAGCCTCAAACACAGAAAGTCTTACACAGGCTTCTGGGCCCTCGAAGAGAAGGCCCTGGCTACCTGTCACTCTTCCAGTACTCACCCTGCCCCAGCCACCTGGCTGTCCTTGTTAGCTGCATCTTAACCATGCAAACCGAACGGTTCTTTCCTGAGGCGATCCTGAGGTCCTGAGGCTCGTGGCCCGCTTCACTTGGGTCTCTGTACACAGGCGCCCTCTTCAGAAAGGCTTTTCCTGTTCAACAGCAGCTTCCTTCACTCTGGTGCCCTCCCCTGCCTTTAAAGTAGGCAGATTCCTCACAGCACTTGAACACAAGGGCAGTCTCTCATAGTGATTAAAGGCCTGAGTTCCAACCCTGGAACTACCACTTCCTGGATGTGTGAGTTTAAGCAAGTTACTTACTCTCTCTCTGCTTTATTTTTCTCATTTATTACTGAGTGTAGCTGACGTTATTTGCACCTGGACGGGGCCCGGGTGGCACATAGCCTCCACACTCTATAATGGCTTTCTTCTCTTCTTTTCCTTCCCCATCTCAGTTCTCCACTCCTTTGCTACTCCTCCCTGAGATCCCTTCCCACTTAAGCTGTTTGCATGCAAATTATACTCTCAGGGTTTGCCTCTGAAGACCTTTGAAACCTACATTATAGGGTAACTGGGTAGATTCAATGAGTTGATATAAGCAAGTGCTTAAAACAGTACCTGGAACAGACCAAGCATTCAGCAAGTATTAATTTTATTAATTCATTGTTATATTTCAGTGCCTAGAACAATGCCTGGTAAAAGGTACCTGCTTAATGAACACTTTGTGGAATGAATAAAAAGAGGATAAAAGGACAATAGTATGAGAGAAAGGGAAGATGAGAGAAATAAAGAACTGTAAGAAAAAAATATGTGTCAGCTCTATTATAATTCAAATTGGAGGGTAGTGAGAGCCCGAAATAGCATGAGGAGAAACCACGTTAAGAATACAGAAGCAGAATTAGAGGCTATTCCTGAATAGAAAGAAAAGAGACAAAGGGGTGAAAGTGACCAGAATGAATATGATGAATGGGGAGGGCAAAGAACAAAAATCAAAGCTAAGAATTTCAGGAGTGTCTAAGGAAGAAATCAAAAGTTCTCTTTAGGAATGGTAATAATAACCAGTGGAA
This sequence comes from Halichoerus grypus, assembly GCF_964656455.1. Classification (NCBI taxonomy): domain Eukaryota; kingdom Metazoa; phylum Chordata; class Mammalia; order Carnivora; family Phocidae; genus Halichoerus; species Halichoerus grypus. Next base: position 81,967,776 of record NC_135723.1, read on the forward strand.
GAATAGGCTAAATATTTTTCTAAAAAAATGGGAGAGGGAGGGGGCCTAAGTATGCAGAGTCATTTCTACTTTTTTCATCCACTTCATAGCTCTCCGCAAAAAAGTAAGCACTCACCTGTTTGGATGGAGTCCAGGACATTCTTTGGCCTGTTTTACTAATGGCAAAAGGGGGTTGGTTCCTGCTCTTCAAAAGAGAGGAAGTCTACCAAATGCTCATTTCCCACTTCCACATAGTGGGAGCCTGCTGGAGCTCGGCCTTTTGGGGAAACTGCTATCATCTGTGTGACTGGCTGGGTATGTGGACTCTAAGTAAGCAGATAACTTCACTAAGCCCCACAGTATAAGCTGTATTTTCCAATTTGGAAATCCCACATTTGGAGGATACTGAGTACTGGAATAGTCCAAAATAAAGTGATACGTCACTTTAAATGTGATTACCTTATTTAATCTGTGATTCTTCCCCATCCAAGATCTCAGAGACAAGAATTGAGGCCCTGAAATCCCAGAGAATCCCTAACACCTTACACCTAAACAAACTCTGGCAATTATTTTTAGAATCACAAGGATAAGAAAATAAATGTCTCTTAAGCTTTGAGGCAAAACAAAAGACCTTAAGTAAAGAGTTAAGGTTAAGAAAATCAGACTGTCCTGGGATATCTCTACTGCATTAAATGTCAGAAGACAATGTAACAAATCTAAACAATTCTGGAGCAAAAGTCCAAGACCTATGGGTTTTACCCAGCTAAGCTAAGGGAACAGAAATACAGCCTTAGATATATAAGAGTTTAGAAACACCATCTTTCTACTGAGAAAGTTCAATAGGAAAAACAAAACAAAACATATAGACCAAATGAGAGCTGAAACAAAAGCAAAGACTTATGAATAAGGAAGTAGTAATGTAAGAGCAATGTTTGAGTCTCTTCTATTATTTCAGATCATGATCTAAAGCTCATGCAACTGGTTGAGAAGATTAGCAACAGATCTACACATAAAGAATATATACGTCAAAGAAATGGCTTTGGCAATGCGTTGATTTAGAAGCAGGAAGAAGTTGCGATCAAAATGAAGATGGTGTAGCTTGAGCAGAGATTTGAAAATAAAAGAGGAAAACATAAATGGATAGAAAATACAAAATAAGAACACTCTGGAAGTTGGAAAATGCATGAGCAAAGATCCAAGATATGGGATGGAGGTCAATTTGTGCAACAATAAATATACTAGTGGGATTGGAATTGCAAGAATCACTGTAGGGATATTAGAAAGCAAATATGGAAAAGTAATTTGGGAGTAGATCATGGAGAACCCTGGATGTGAGTCTAGGAAATTTATAAGTCTTTTTGTAAATAATGCAGAACTGAATGAAAACTTTTAAGTATAAAAAATGGAATGACTAAGGAGCATTAACCTGTGTTGTTTATATAAGAGGGAGGCAGGATAGAAGGCTATCACAATAGTTTTAAAGGAGAGAAGGTAAAATGGAAGAAATAATGTGATGGAAAATACAATAGTTGGTAACTGTTTAAATATGAGGCTCAGTATGGAGAGAGATGCTACTCAGAAGTACCAAAAGCAGGGTAATAATGTTCAGGTTACTAATTAAATTATAAAATTAAGGAAACAAGGTATATTTTAGGTACAGAACACAGAAGAACTGATGTTATCTATTAGCTATGTACATTTGAGGGTAATAGCTATGCAGTTAATTTAGTTATCAAATTCATCTTTTGATAATTACATATAATGTCTCTTGTCTTGAATATAATCATTTAATAAACACTATAATATTTTATTAATGAACATGGTTAAAAGTTATAATTTAAATTATACATCTATGCTTATATTTTAAAGAAAAATATTTTTTTAAGATTTTATTTATTTATTTGAGAGAGAGAGAGAGAGCGTGAGCAGGGGGAGGGGCAGAGGGAGAAGCAGACTCCCCACTCAGCAGGGAGCCTGACCCCAGGACCCAGGGGTCATGACCTGAGCCAAAGGCAGACACATCACTGACTGAGCCACCTAGGCACCCCAAAGAATTCTTTTTAGAATACATTTATCTGCTTAAAGGAACCTCAAAGAATGGAAGTGTTAGATTATGTTTTCATATTAAACCAAATTTGCCAACCGGAAAGATACTTGTAAAAGTAAAAATGATTTTATCATTCTTTAACCATGTGCTCTCCTAACATTCTGCTGGTAAGGCTTAATATTGATTAACTACATTGAGATCACATTTGATTAGGCCTGACACGTTACCCATTATCAGTAGGTTATGGAAAAAACAATGGACATCCTGAGAACTTATTGTAGAACTAAGTTAAGTGTAGACCCAAATTTGACCTAAATATTTACTCTTGAGATTGAATCATCTCAGAAATTTGAAGAATCACTTTATGGGTTTCCTGATTCCTTTTTCCACCTCCTACCTTACAATATTTCTTTAATCCTCAATTTCTAAACCTTTAATTAGAAGAAATTGAAGGAATATTGCCTGGATATTCCCAATGGTAGTAGACAGAGGAGAAATAAATTCTATTCCAGAAATTTCTCATTTGAATTTAGGCATTCTCTGACATTTTATTATCAATATGAACTATTTCTAGGTATCCCAATCTTCTACTTAAGATTTCTTTATTTAATACACAGTATTCTCATATTCCACAATCTCACTCATACCAGTAATAAGACATTAGAAGTACTCAAATTTAGATTAGTCTATTTCACTAAGTATATGCATGATCATTATATAATCATGGGATTATGATAAATGCATATATATTAATATAAATTATGAATACAAATATTTTCCCAGACAAAATGAGAATACATTATTTTCTCATTTTCTCTGTCTAATAAATTTTGTAAATAGAAAATAACTCTAAGTAATCAATTAGGTATATCATTTGTATTATTAAAAACAGCGTATTTTCTTTTTAAATGAGGTTTTCTTAGTGCAATACTGTAAAAGCTTCCTCTACATAAGAGGTAATATACATTTCCTATTTGGGACCTAACTTCATTTGACATTAGACAAATTGCCATAACGTATAAAGTCTAGAAAGTACCACCAAAAGCCTAATTAGTTAAATGTGTCAGAAGTTATTCCTTTTATACTGTCATTAACCAAACTTAGTAGGTAGCCAGAACAAGTACCATCATGTTTTTTCACCATATTAGGTATTTAATATAATTTAAAATAAACTAAGTATTTAATTTAATTTAAACTGAAAAACTGTAGATAAGGATGATATAAGATTAAGGATGATAAAAGACCAATTGTAAAAAAAAAAATGTTGTAAAAATTAAAAGCCCCATTAAGAAATCCAAGAAATTATGTAATTAAGTCTTCCGTATCTATTCAGAGCAATAGCAACTATCTCCAAACTATCTAAGAAAAATTCAAAGTCTCTAATGAACAAATTCTTTTTAGTCTCTTGAATATTACATCTTGTATAAGCTTCACTTTGAGAGTTATTAGTAAAATCTCCCCATATTCTCATTTAAAGGAAGATATATTAATGAAGTCATTCTCTCTAGCTAGCTACAATGACCTAAATCATGAAGGAAAAAACACATTTTTCTTTTGTTTCATCAAAAATAGTAAGATAGCATGTAGAGAGTTTTATAAAATTCAATTTTAAAATTTACCCATCCTACTTTGTGCAATTCATTTGAGTTACTATTTCTGCTTAGTTGAAAGCCTGATCAAACATGTTATAGGGAAAAAATAAATTCAATAACAAATTAAAGGACAAAATTCATACTGATTATGTTTTCAGAAAAATTTTAAATTAAAAATAGTTTTTAGCACAGTCAACAGTAACTATCAGAGATCAACAATTAGCTTTATATCCGCCCCCCAAAGGTAAAGGCACTTTCTTTAATGTTAGAGTCAAAACAAAGATGCCCAGTATTATAATCAGTGTTGCATGTCATTCTGGATGTCCTAACCAATGTAATAAGACAAGTAAAAGAAATAAATATAGAGAAGGAAGAGACAAAATTATGCTCATTTTCTAACATGAATGTGTACTTAAAAAAATAACTGAATCATCTGAAATTCCACTAGAGGCAATTAGGTAGTAAATAAAAGTGCCACTTACAAAATCTTTATGTAAAAAAATCTTAATAACTTCTTAATATACTTCCAATAATCACCTTAAAATACTATGGGGAAGAGATCCCTTTAATAATAACATCAACAAATATAAAATGCTCATAAATAAACTTAGAATTTTCCAGAACTGTATTAAAAACTGGTAATGTATTACTGAGAGCCACACATAAGTTGAATAAAAATTTTTCATTACTACCTAGTATAGATACAGTATTCCCTCTAAGCTGATTTGTAAATTCAGCCCATTCCTAAAGGAAATCTCAGTTCAGTTTTTTGAAGGAATTTTATACAATGTACCTAACTATACAAGAATAAAGCCAATTTTGAAACCCATACTAATAGCAATTTATTCTACCAGATATTAACATATACTAATTCAACTACAACATTTAACACAAAAGTTGTACTAACACACAAAAAATGGATAGTCACATCAGTGGAATAGAAAATTCATAAACAGAACCAGAAAATGTAATAATATAGCAGATGATTAAAATGGCCATTTCAGTCATTGAAAAAATTGATGGCTTTTTCTATAAATAATGTTGGAGGCTGGCTATACATAAGTTAAAAAGTTAGATGTCTACCTCATATCTTACAATATAAAACGAAGATGAATTCAATACCTTATTATAAAATAATGAATCATGAAAAAGCTACAAGAAAAAAATATTTTTTATTAATTCTGAAAGCACAGTATATCTGTTTTTGTCTAGTTTAAAACTAACTTCCTAGTTGAAAGACTTCAGTGTGAACAAGATATAATGGAGAATATAAACTCAGCAGATGTGAGAAAAACAAGAGGGCTTATTGAAATCTGCACCCCGAGAGGCAGCGGTGAGAAAGAGTCTCCAGCAAAAGCAAAGAGAAAGACTTTTGGTAGTCAGTCTCCAGACACTGATTGCTGTGTATCAGCTGGAGGATGTAGGAAAAACAGAAACGGTATGGAAGTAGGCACCACGAGGTAGTTGTACATCTAGGAGAAAGGCCGGGTTCATCTCACTAGACCAGACGAGAAATGGCATTCCATAACTGTAATGGCAGAGATCAGAATACGTGCATGTATGCATGCATATTTCTGTTTGTCCCAGAGAGAAGAGCAGAGGCTATTTCCCTACCTCCTGGAATTAACTCAGAGTAGCCATGCCTACTACAAGCGATCAAACATTCACAGCCTAGCCCCTACCTGTACAAGTGACACACAGTCCTCTGAAATTGCTTCACTAAAATCTAATTACATTTGTGTAATTCAAATATAACATTGACCTTAATTCAAACTATTGTACTATAATAAATCTGCATCATTTGACTTACAGCCTGAGGCACTCAGATTCCAAATAATTTAGTTGAGAGTTTGGAGAACAAAAAGAAACCTACCTCCTGGAAAGGTAACATTTTTTGATAACCCAGGCCTCTCCCAGGATTTTTCCATAGGACTGTCAACACATATTTCTAGGCATAACACAAAGACAGATAGTAGAGAAAAAAATCTTGATAGATGCTACCTTATAATTTGTTTAAATTGTTGTAGGACAAGTAACACCATATATGAAAGAATGAACAACAGAAATAAATTTGTAAAATATATGCCAGATCAAGGGTTAATGTACTTAGTTTAAAAGAGGTTCTTCTGAAGCAATAGGAAACAGGGGGAATACCCAAAACAGGCAAAGCAATGAACAAGCAATTTGCAAAAAAATAAATTGGCTAATTAGTATATAAAAACTTTTAAGCTCATTAGGAATAAAAGTTATTCAAACTAAAATAATAAAAATATTTTACATCTAGTATTGATAAAGATGAAAAATAATAATAATACCCAGTTTTGATAACGTACAAAAAGATAGGTCAATACCCACTTACTACTGTGTGTGTAACAACGTAGGGCAATTTGATAAGATCTATCAAGAATCTTAAAGGCAGCAATTACATCTAAGAATTTTTGCTAAGAAAACAATTGAACAAGTAAACAGATTGTCGTCATCTTCTTCATATACAAAGGACACCGTGTTATTATCAAGATTCCAATGAATTATGTATTTTTCAGAATGAAACCTGTTCAGTATTGTAAAGCCCTTTCCCCACAGGATACTCAAATCAAGAAAACGCAAAGATTCTTTTTTAGATGGCACCCACAATTCAAAAACTCTAATCACAAAAACAAAGAAAGGCACAGAATAAAAGACACAGATGGAGACAATGTGAGTCCCATTTGTGCACCTGCGGGGAAATGGGTTCTCTGGAACACTAAAAAGCTGGAGGCAGAAACAGGGACACCTGGGCACTAACTGTCTTTCTTTCCCTGGATGGGAATGAAGCCTTGCTAATGCTAAATTTGATTCAAGAACCAGAAGAGCCCAATATTTTATACAGTACCTTAAATGGAAGTGCACACAGATTGTTAATGTTAAGTTCTTCCAGAAGGCTGATGTAAGCTCTGGGTACAAAAGACTGGTGGCTCGGCACAAATTGAGCATTTTCGCACATGGAATGCCACTCTGCTTAGTATGGGCATTATCAACAGCAATTCTGTGATCTATTTGGGAACCAGAGGCCAGGAAGGCCTCCGCCAAAATGTGCTCTGGTAAATCAGAAACAACCTAATGTACAACATGTGTGCACGTATGGGCTCTTCACATTAATTGGAAATGTGCAACACCTTTACAACTATGCACCTATTGGAATTCTAGCTCATCTTCAACTGCTTAAATTATGTGTAAACAGAACCCCCAGAACAGGATACAAAAACATCCTAGACTTTATAAACATAACCCAGTGAACCAAGCAAAAGCACTTCCATTTGCCATGTTTGATATATTCAGTCCGTCCTGTAATTTGGAAAGGTCATTCATTAATTATGTGTGTCAATGTTACGAGTCTATAATTGCAATCTGGATGTTTTTATGTCCCTCCCATTATATTTAGGGGATAAAGTGTCCTAAATATTTCTAACCTTTGCTACTCTTTACCCTCTGAGGCTACATGATGTCAAAATATCTTAACAGAAATGAAAAAGTACAGCCCATCACTACTTTATACAGCTTTTCTATAGGAAACCAAATATGCTCATAGTTCTAAATATCCAAAGATTTGTCTGATTGGGAAATGTTGTCATTATAGCAATGCTGTCAAGTTTCTTAGAGATTCGGATTATGTCCCAACTTAGTACCCTTTCAATAAAATCTAGTCTTTCTTGTTTTCCCTCTAAAGATAACTGCTCACATGATACAAAATTTAACACTAGACTAAATATTTACTAGCATGTAATTTTTCCATTCCCTTCTTGACCAATGGCCAGACTTAACAAAACAGCCATTTTCAATGCTCATTAATATTTTCATTCATTTAGCAAATAAATTTATTGAATAATACTTAGCTAAGCAGTAAACCAAGCCATGAAAATATCAAGTCAAATAAGTCATGACTCCCACCCTCAAGAAAACTGTAGTCTAGGTAGAGGCAGACAAGTAAATTTGTAATTCACCTGCAGCACAGTGAGTGTTATGTACTGATTAAGGGACAGGGAGGAGGAACATTGAAATCAGACTAATGCAAATGAGGATGGGCTCGAGTCTAGGAAGCCTTTCTAGAGGAGACCCTTGAGCTGAGTCTGGAAATGAAGAGGAAAAGGTATCATGTCAAAGACAGGAGTGAGGATTTTCTAAAAAAAAATGGGTGGGGGGACAACATGGGTGATCACAAAGATGTGATAGAGCATGATTAACTTACAGAATCATAGCCCAGCATTACGCCAGTGAAGGGCACTTGTGGAAAAAAGAAAAAAGAAGAACCTTTTCAGGGAGGATGTGATGTGCTAAGCCAAGGATTTTGGATATGTTGCTAAAAACTGCTGGGAGCCATTTAGTAACTTTAAGCAAGAGAAAAATGTGATGAGATAAATGTTTTAAAAACAAGCCCTCTGGCTGCTCTGTGGAGGATACACTGAAGAGAGAGCCAACTTGAAAGAGGGAAATGGGATGTTATTGCAATAATCCAGGCAAGAAATTTTAATGTCTTCAATTAAGGTAGGAGAGATCTAGGGGAGAGAACAGATTTAGAATATATTTCAGTACTGGTGAAACACTGTATACAGGCAAAGAAAGGAGTCTAAATTGGGTCTAGATTTCCTGATTTGGAGGACTAGGTAGACTCTGTTTAATTCACTGAGATGAGAAATTCGAGCAAAGGAATAGGTTAGAGTGAGAAATGATAAACTTAATTTTGAACTTGATGAGTTCAAGATCCAAGTGCACTGGTGCAGAATACGCTGGATAAGTGAAAGGTCTAGGTCAGAGATACGGCACGTAACTACATAGCAGAGGTAACTGAAGCCACGGGAGCGGTCAAGGTTATAGTGTTGGGGGGGCAGGAGATGTTAAATGCCACAGACAATTACTAGAGGAGCAAAGGAGGAAAAGGAGGAAGACGAGAAGAGGAGACCCAAAGAGGCTGATGAAGAAAAACTCCAAAGAAAGTTAAGTGTTTCAAATACTTCAAAGAGGTCATCTAAGATGAACAAGACAAATGTTTAGAGCTGTTAGCAATGTGGAAATCAGATCTGAAGGAAACAGTGGTAGGAGGTGACCGGAAAGGAGAAGTAACAGATTCCAGAGGCTAAGGAGGGAAATAGGCAGTGTGGACACAGTGCATATCAATTTTCCACATAGTTGTCAAAGGAAGGAAAGAAGGAGTAAGACACGTTCCATATCAACCAGTAATTTTAAAAATAACTATTTTCATAACGAATTTTTCCACAATGCGTAATTTTGGCAATATCCTTTTCCAATAGAAACGAAGTCTTTTGGAAACAGTTTTATGGGAACAGATGATAAACTCCTCCCACTTTCTATTCTGATGCCAAAGCTGTAATAAAATAGCAGCAATAGGAGGAGCAGCGGCTACGAACTGGAATGAATCCTCTTGAAGTTCCCTGCCAAAGTTGCTCAAAATTGTGTCCCACATATACCTGCCATTCATGCAAAACACGATCTATCCTACTAGAGCATAAATACGTAATATTTACCTCACTGTATCTTACATTTCTTTTAAGACCATGGTGTCTTGCTTAGTCACCTAATATTTAACACTGGTGTTTTAGAGTAATTCTCCCCTAGAGATTAATACCATTGCTCTCAATGTTCCTAGAGAAATCTCCTTGCACCTTCCCTTTGCAGACTGCTAATTCTCCTACAACCGTTTTATATAATTACTTATAGTTTTTACTGATGTTTGTTTCTAACTCTAGTTTAATATGAGCTATAATTTTTTAATAATTATTCTGACTTACATTTACATAGCATTGTTCACCCTGAGAGATCCCAAGGCACCTTTCCAAAACTATACGCTGCCTGCTCACATAAATAAACGCCAGGCAACGTTAAGGATGATGAAAACAACCAGTCACAAAATTAACATGCTGTTTACCTAGTTCCTGAACAATAAAGATGCTTCACAAGACCCGAGCTGTATCAGTCATAGGAGATGCTCCACTGAACACCAAGCCATAGGCTGATATCATCTCTGACTACTAACATAGACCATTTTTTATTCACTAGCATATAACTCCTATCAAGTCAAATGAATTCGTTTTGCAAAAAGATCAATGGCCATTTAAAAATATTTGAATAAAATGCTGGTATTTTATGCATACTTAAAAAAAAAACAACTCTGTCTTTCTTTTTTTTTTAATTTATTTTTATTGTTATGTTAATCACCATACATTACATCATTAGTTTTTGATGTAGTGTTCCATGATTCATTGTTTGCGTATAACACCCAGTGCTCCATTCAATACATGCCTTCTTTAATACCCATCACCGGGCTAGCCCATCCCTCCAACCCCTCCCCTCTAGAACCCTCAGTTTGTTTCTCAGAGTCCATAGTCTCTCATGGTTCGTCTCCCCCTCCGATTTCCCCCCCTTAATTTTTCCCTTCCTACTATCTTTTTTTTTAACATATAATGTATTATTTGTTTCAGAGGTACACATCTGTGATTCATCAGTTTTACACAATTCACAGCGCTTACCATAGCACATATGTTCCCCAATGTCTATCACCCAGCCACCCCATCCCTCCCACCCCCCACCACTCCAGCAACCCTCAGTTTGTTTCCTGAGATTAAGAATTCCTCATATCAGTGAGATCATATGATACATGTCTTTCTCTGATTGACTTATTTCGCTCAGCATAATACCCTCCAGTTCCATCCACGTCATTGCAAATGGCAAGATCTCGGGTTTTTTGATGGCTACATAATATTCCAGTGTGTGTGTGTGTGTGTGTGTGTGTGTGTGTGTGTGTGTGTGTATACCATATCTTCTTTATTCATTCATCTATTGATGGACATCAACTCTGTCTTTCTTAAACTAAGCTTTTACTGCTAAACAGGGAACTCTGTGCTAATAGCTGACGTGAAAGGTGGCTCCCGGATCACAAATCTACACTCAAATAAGCACTCCTTCCATGACCTTGAACAAATCATTTAAGCTACCTATGTTAGTTCGATAGGTTTGGAAGGAAAACTCTACTATCTCTGACTCAAACTCAGCAATTCTGGATTTGAAAGATCAGGAAAGTATGCTCAAAGATTCCTCTAGCCACAGATGATTTCTGCAGAGCAGTCTCGTCCTGATGCCTCACACTCTTTCAGGTAAGTACACAAACCAGCCATAATACTTGGTCACTTAAATTTTCAAGCAGGGTTACTGTTAGAGTGAAAATATAGAACTTCCCGATTGGCGATCAATAAAGCATCAGTTAAATAAAATTAAATTTTTTTCAAGAAAATACTAAAGGAAATGCTAAGGCAAGGTTAAACTTTTACCACTGATTAACATCTTCCTACAGTAAAGGACATAAGATCTTAACAACTTTTACTATGAAAATGAGAAGTTGAAAGTGGGGGAAGTTAGAAGTTAGTGATAAGTAAAGCTAATAAGGGCAACTGATTAGTCCTTTATGTAGAAAATGATAGCAAGTATAAAACTTATTTGCCTCTATGGTAAAACTTTATTGGTACAGATTAAATAGAGAAGTAATAATTATTATTATTGAGAACAAAGTATATACTAGACAATGTGCTAAATGTATTATATGTTTTATCCCATGGTCCTCATAACTACTTTATTAAATAGTTGTAGTTGAGTTATATTTGTTCGCAAGATACCTCAGTACTTTCCCAAATTGCTAAATTTTCAAATATGGAAATTTGTATGCAGGCTTCTGGTTTTGAAACCACATTCATGTTTAATTCAATTGTTTCTGTGCATATCTTCACAGTGTAACCTACATTTCAATTTGCACTCAAGCTTGATTTTCTTTGAGTTGTTTTGCAAAGATGACAGCATTTACTGAAACAGTTTCAGGAATCACTTTCTCTGGTTTCTGCTTATGGAACCTGTGGCAGAATCAGTCATATCTTGGATCTGAATCAGTATAGAATTTGACATTCTACTCTTTCATATATGCTAACCTTCTCTATCTGCTAAGAAACACGACTTTATTAGATTCCTCTCATTTCTTTTCTTTTCCATCATCATCACCAGCAGTTGACTTTCTTTTCAAGCTTATTTTTAAATAAAGAAATAGAGATTTCTAAGCTTCCAAAGAAAATCGGCAGAGTTGATTATGCTCAGTCATTAGCTAAGGAATTCACTTCTCTGAAGCACATGGTTTGCTTCACACCATGGATCTTGGAAGTTGCTCTCAAATATAGAGACATGGGAGTGCTGGACCCGTGAATAACAAGGGTGAATTTTATTGTAACCTACATATACAGAGGAGAAAGCTGAAGCTCACTAAAGCTAAGTTACATACCCTGCCACACATCTAGTAGATGAGAGAGCCTTTCAACCGAGGTCTGAAAAACTCCAAGCCTGTTTTCCTTCTTCTACAACACAGCATCTCCCAGCCAGCCTGGCGTAGTGAATGGTCTGAGTTGTTGGAACTACTTTAATAAAAAACTAATTTTACTATAATTCTGATTAGAACAAAAAATTTTAAAGTCTGACTCCTGGCCTTGATCTGGCAACTAACCAGTTGTCAGGTTTTATAGAGTCATCTTAACCTTTCTGTTATTCAATTTCTTCACTATAGAAATGAACAACTTGTCAGCTTTTAATGAGCTCCAAGGTCCTATAGTTTATAAAAGCATTGCTAAATAGATTCGCTGCCAGGAAAAGCCGCGTGTGTAACTGCGTACAAGTTTATGCTGCAAGGTAATTAAGAATTGTTGTTGTGTTGTTTTTCATTTAATTTGGTCAAATGGCCCTCATGCAATTGGATTGCAATATTAATGTGCTTACTAAGCACTTATGTTGTAAACATTTTAAGAATGAACATCAGTTTATTCTACCCCTACATCACTCTGATTTTAATTTGATAGGTCTAAACTTAAGCTGTGTTACTATGATATTTGAACAATGCATACTGAATATAAGTGGGCTCCACAACAGAACTGGGTATATTCAGTTATAGTTCTCTTTCTCTTCACATAGCTAGGGAACTGTGCTTCAGATTCATGTAATTTTCTTACCCATCTCTTGATATCCATCTAAATTATTGTATCTTCTAGGCCAGTGTTTCTCAACCCAGGCTGCACATAATAACCACAGTATGTAGGGAACTCAAATATAGAGGATGCACTGAGGCACAGAGAGGCTACTTAACTTGCCAAAGTTATCGCGCTAAGAATAAAGCTAATGAGATCTGGCTCTGAGATCAGCTTTTTACCACCGCACTATACTGCCTCAACCAAGACGCTTTCAGAAAACACATTACTGGGCACCACCTGGTACATACTGAATCACAATTCCAGGAACATGTCTGTGTGTGTCTGCGTGTGTGTTCAATGTTCCCAGGTTGCTCTAATGGGGTTGTTTCCAATGCATGGAAATCACTAAACTAGACGACCTACAAAGGAGAAAAAAGACTCCGTTTGCAAATGGAAGAAATCTGTGTCCAAGCATTTGGTCTTCTGATGAGAGAGGCCTGTCACACAATAGCTTTGCTTAACTCAGAGATGCACTTAATAGAGCTGCAAGGGCACATAACCGTGGAAGCATCAATTGCTTTCCTTTCTGTTTACCCGAAGAAAAAGCCAGGATTTTTTCTTGTGACTCTAGTTCCAAATGTGGGAGAACTGAAATGTCCTCAGGAAGTCAGACTAGTCCAACACAAGCTGACAGCATAATGTCACGAAAAGAACCGAGGCTTTGCAGGCACAGCCAACAGAAGCTAAAATCCCAGCTTTGCCATTTGTGAGAGCACATGAATACAGGCAAATTATTTTAATCTCCCTGTACCTTAGCTTCCTTATTTATAAATACAGAATATAAGTATAGGAGCCACTTCCCTTCCACAAGACTGTAGGAGGCAGGATGGCATGAGAGTTAAGAGTGGATTTAAATCTCAACTGTGCCACCTACTTCTCTGAGACAAATTTCCTCATCTGTGAAATGGGGATTCCGAGACTGTCAACCATAGAGTCGTGAGGAGTAAATGAGATAATGCATGCATTATTACCATTAGTGTTGGGATTGCTGTGATGATTAAATCAAACCTTTGTAATGAAACTAATCCAGGAAAGGGTTTTTAAATATTACTTTCTCATTTTTAATTTTTAAAAAAAAATTTTTTTAAGATTCTATTTATTTATTTGACAGAGAGAGACACAAGAGAGGGAACATAAGCAGGGGGAGTGGGAGAGGAAGAAGCAGGCTTCCTGCGGAGCAGGGAGCCTGATGTGGGGCTTGATCCCAGGACCCTGGGATCATGACCTGAGCCAAAAGCAGGCGCTTAATGACTGAGCCACCCAGGCATCCCACTTTCTCATTTTTTAATCTCCTCTCTAGGTAGAATGTCAGGAGAAAGCATCTACACTGGATGTGGTCAGAAACACTCTGAGATTGAAAAAGCAAGAAAGAAGAGCAGTTTGAAGGCATGTTTCAGAACTGTAAAATGGTCCTAAAATCATATCTAATTTCCCTTGATTTGGCATTTTTAAAATACCTAGGCGGAGGGCGCCTGATGGCTCAGTCATTAAGCGTCTGCCTTCGGCTCAGGTCATGATCCCAGGGTCCTGGGATCGAGCCCCGCATCAGGCTTCCTGCTCCGCGGGAAGCCTGTGTCTCCCTCTCCCACTCCCCCTGCTTGTGTTCCCTCTCTCGCTGTGTCTCTCTCTGTCAAATAAATAAAATCTTAAAAAAACAAAAAACAAAAAAACAAAACAAAACAAAACAAAAAAATAAATAAAATACCTAGGTGGAAAACAATATGAGGTTTTTCAAAAAATTAAAAATAAAACGATTATGTGATCCAGCAATTCCATTTCTGGGTATATATCTAAAGGATATGAAATCACAATTGCGGAGAGATACTTATGCCCCCATGTTCATTGCAGCAGTATTTATATTAGCCAAGACATGGAAACAACCTAAACATCCATTGATGGATAAATACATAGAGAAAATGTGGTATGTATGTGTGTGTGTGTATATATATATATATATAAAATTTATAATATATAATGGAATACTATTCAACCTTAAAAAAAGAAGGGGATCCTGCCATTTACAACAACATGGATGAAACTTGATGTTAAGTGAAATAAATCACAGAAAGAAAGACAAATACTGTATGATCTTGCTTGTATATGGCATCTGGAAAAAACAATACAGAAACAGAGTAGATGCTGGTTGCTAGAGGGAGAGGAGGGACTAGGTGAAGGTGGTCAAGGGGTACCAAATCCAGTTATAAAATGAGTAAGTTCTGAGGATGAAATGTACAGCAAGGCGACTAAGTTAACAATATTGTATAATATTTGAAAGTTGCTAAGGGAGTACATATTAAAAGTTCTCAACACACACTGTTGGGGTTAATGTGGAGCATGAAATCATCCAATATCTGGCTTGCCAAAATGTAACATGAAGGCCGCTGGGGGTGATGGAAGGTTTCAGAGAAGGGCAGAGGCCTTTGGAATGCTGAGGCCGGCGTGACCACTCTGCCATAGGAATGCCCCCGGGGAGTTGCCTTCCCCAAAGCTTTCTTAGCCCAAACTGCTGCCTTGTGATCTAAGAGATGTGTGCATTGTCCCCTAGGCTATGGTTAGCAGAACTCATAGAACACGCGGATCAGCATATCCTGTCTTTCCCGTAAACAGATCCTCCTCCTTCCAATAAGACCCCTTATCACACATCAGTGCTTGAGAAACAGAGTGATAAAGATTTATGATTATCCTGAAGCAAAAATAAAGTGAGAGCAAAGAAGAGCAAAGGGTCTTCGTCTCTGAGCATTGACCCCCTTGCCTTCTCCTCTCTTTCACAGCAAACTGTGGAGTCCTCTTTCATCCGTGTGTACAGGGATTGCTGGCCATTCCCGGCAACACACACACAAAACTATATGAATGATGTGTTAACTAATCTTACTGTGGTCATCACTTTGAAATATATACATATATCAAAACTTCATGTTGTATACCTTAAACTTACAATCACATCGCAATAAATCTAGAGAAACAAAAAAAGATCTAGGATGAGCATTTCAAGGATTAACCTCTGCTCACTATCATAGCCCCTGCCAGAACCACACAGGCCACTACTTAAAAGATCACCCTCCCAACTACCTCCCACTCTGTCCCACTGCCAACTTGTCATTATCAAACACGCCAAACATATTTTGCTCCTCGGTGCCTACATTCTTGCTCTTTCTTCTGCCTAGAATGTAACCCACAAACCACATCAACACCCAGCAGAATCCACCTTACTCCTACAAGACCTGACCAAAAGCTATTTGTCCTTTCCCAAAGTTTCCCAGTCAGAATGCATCATTCCCTCCACTGAGCTCCTAAGGAACAATTACCTCTGTATACTTCCATTACTTATCCTAGTCACAAATTCATTCTGATATATCAGAATGATATATCAATATAATTTGCCAATTAATAGTAGTTGGCTTTCCACTAGATTTCAAGTTTCCTGATGGAAGGGAATTTATCTTACATATCTTCATTTTTTCCCACCGAGGCTGAACTGTTCTCTTGCATTACAATGGATATTCAGCACAAATTTGTTGAAATAATATGTGTGCACTGCAGACTCCCCTGACCATGGATAGAGCCCCAAACAAAACCCATCTCAGTCATGTGGTACCTGCCATGATGCCCTTAACTCAGGGTACGGCAGACACTGAATGAAAATATGCTCTGAAAAATAAAGCATAAAGTCTTTAATATCTGAAAAACAGACTAGTGCAAAACTGAGTCTAGGTCATATGTAGTAAAATTTCAGTGAAAGGATGCAATTAATTAGCAGTTTAAAAAGCCATTCTCCCATATAAAGGTTTTATAGTTTAATATATTATAATTCAGATCCAATAAAATGTCTACCATTTTCATTTTTAAATATTTGAAGACATAGAGGGTAATGTCCCAGGAACATAGACTGATTTTCAGTGCACGTGCTGTGAAAATTATCCATTTTTCGTATCATACTTTACACTGACCCTTCTGACAAGTTTTTAAAACTATACTAACTCATATTCAATCATAATCTTATAGAAAAAGGAAGGGGAGGGGAGGGGAGGGGGGAGGGAGAGGAGGTGGGAAAGGGAAGGAAAGGGATCTGGAGTGAAAATGAAGAGGAAATCCAACCATGGCTAAACATAACATTTTCTCTATCTTGGTGTTCCTTAAAGAAATTATACCAACAAAGGGTACTGAAATTTTTTAATGAAATCATGTTTGAGCTGCTCACATCTTACCGTGAAGAAGGCAGTGTAGCCAAGTTGTACTAGTTGTCTGTATATTACTCACTGCTACATACTTGCAGTAAAATATATATATATATATTAATATATATATTAATATATATATTAATATATATAATATATATTTTTATATATTATAATTATATATAATATATATTATATTTTTATTATTATTTATATAATTTATATATAATTTATATAATTTATATTATTTATATAATAATAATATTATATAATAATATTATTATATATATAATTATATAAATATATAATTATATATATAATTACATATATTATTATATATAAATATATATAATAATATATATAATATATATTAATAATTAATATATATTATCATATATATTATATATAATATAATATATTAATATATATTAATTATTAATATATATTATATATATAATAATATTTTATATAGATATATAAAAAGTAATATATATATATTACTTGTTTCACTGAAGAATAACCTTGATGAAGCAGTAAAACTTACTGATTTTTAAAATCTTGACTGGAGTAAAAAATCTTCATAGTATACTATATGATGAAATGTAAAGTATACACAAAGCACTTATATTACAGACTGAAGGATGATGTTTGACTTGGGGAAGGATGACGGGGTGGGGGCATGTATGCAATCCTTTCTCTTGTGAGCTGAACTAGCCACCTTTTAAATGGCACATTTTTATTTGAAAAACTACTGACAGATAAACCACAATTATGGGACTTGGATATTTGGAAGTTTCTTCTCAAAAATGAACAAAGTAAACCTGTTAGCTCAAGAAAAATGGATGGAAACTTTAGCTGATGATAAATCTTGAGCTTTCAAGTAAAAATTAGCATTTTTGAAAACCTGTGTCCTCCATAAATTTAATCAGGCTTTTCTGATCAGACTTTCCTGATTATATTGGTGGTTATATTAAGAAATATAATGTTTTATTATTATATAATAAGATGTTCCAACATTTGAAACAGATACATGACTCAATGAACCAATGTTATCCAAAAATTTCAAAATCTTCCATAGTTAAGAGATTCATTCAAAGCACAAGACCAACTAGATTTTAGGTTTACTGCTATAGTCTCAGATTCTAGATTGGAATTAACCTTTATGAAACAGTATTTGTCAAGTTGTGATGTAGTATCAATGATAATCTGAAAAAGATATTAACATACTCTTCCCTTTCACTACATATCTATGTGAGAACAGATTTTTTTTTTCAATATTCTTCACCTGGAACTTCAAATTGCAACAGACTGAATGCAATAGAACTGAGAATGTAAGCTATGTTCGATTAGTCCACACATTAAAGAGGTTTGTAAAAGTGTCAACAATACCACTCTTCTCATAAATTTTTTTTCTGTTAAAATAATTATTTTCATTAAAATGTTATCTATACCAAGATTTAATTGGTTTATTATTGTCACTTTTCAGTGAATTAATAAACATATTAAATTTTATCACTTTTAATGTCTAATGTGGATAATCAATATATATAATACATACAAACAAAGGCTTTTTGAAGTTCTTAATAATTTTAAGTGTAAAAGATGCTGGGACCAAAATGTTTGAAAACATCTGATTTAGAAAATTTATGTTAGGAATCTACATAATTTGATAGAAAGAAGACAAACTCTCTGGCAATGCTATTTTTCATTCTGTTGAGTTTGGAGTCTTTTGCTCTACATATTCAAAGTTCTATATGTCATCTATTTAACAACTATTTCTCAGTTCCTGCTATGGTCCAGGTGCAATAGGGAAAAACAAAAACATAAGACACGGGTCTTGTCATCAGAGCACTCAGTTTCCATCACTATCACTTACATCTTCTGAAAATTCTCATATTGATTTGCACACATTCATTTCCCTAAAGAAAGCTAAGAGAGCACAGCTTCTTAAAATGGCAAAGAGGCCCTTATCATAAAATGCTACAATCAGAGTTTTAATGTGGTTATTTAAAATAGATGAGGTGCATATATTTTTTAACTTGGAAAACTTCAAAAGGAAAATCTAGAAGAATTGAGTCTTGTTTTTAAAATATCACACTTCCGGGGCACCTGGGTGGCTCAGTCATTAAGCGTCTGCCTTCTGCTCAGGTCATGATCCCAGGGTCCTGGGATCGAGCCCCGCATTGGACTCCATGCTCAGTGGGAAGCCTGCTTCTCCCTCTCCCACACCCCCCCTACTTGTGTTCCTTCTCTCACTGTCTCTCTCTCTCTCTGTCAAATAAATAAAATCTTTAAAAATAAATAAATAAATAAATAAATAAATAAATAAATAAATAAAATATCATACTCCCTGTGAATCAAAATAACAAGGAAATTTGCTCAGTGTTGCGTGGAATAGAGAATGAAATTTTCCAATTTAGATATTATTACTGCTTTACTGGGACATCATAACTACTGCCCTAAATTTAAGTCAAAAATTTTATAATTAGTAACAGAAAGATAAATTAACATTTTTGATATCTAAAATTACTCAATAAAACATGAAATATATCAATAAGCAGTTATCTTCCACACAAGGTAGAAGTAATCTAAATTATGTTTCTATTTTTCAGTTTTACACTTCTACATATTTTGTAATGACAGAATACAAAAAAAATATAGAACACATATATTTAGTCATACTACTTTGTTTTGCTTGTTAAGTTTTCATGCCTATATTTTACCTCCTAATTGAAATATAAGTTTTTATAGGGCACCATGTTAGTCAGATTATATCTTTGGCACCTCCTAACATCTTAGTCACTATTCTCCACACAGTATACATTCAGCATGATTACATGTCAAATCACACTTCAATTTACCTTAAAATGCTTGGTTACAAAGGGATAGTCATATGTATTGATGTTACTTTTTCAGAGACAGGTGACTTGTCTGTAATATGCTGTTATTGTTTTCACTCTTTATAACTCTGTCTGCAGGAATATTTTGTTGGGCAAACAAAACATTTACATTTGAATTTTAAAATGTTGAAAGGCATACATTCCTAGCTACTAGCCCCATCTTCTTCTGTGGTCTTATCTCCTTCTAGTTTTATATATTTATGTTACCTGTTTAGCTCATACCCTCTAAAAAGATCGAATCCCTTGGTTTGGATAAAGATTTTATAATCAAGACCAAATAATCCATTTGATGCTAAATTGCTAGAATTATAACCTAAGTTAACACAGCAAGAAACTACAATGGTTCTCTTTTGTCTATAGTAGCAGGTCTAAATTATCCTACCTGGTTTTCACTAATATCCATATTCTCATGCCAACATATTAGTGAATCTTCTTTCTCATTACTCACCAATAAAAATACTTACAATATTCTGTCTAGTTCTTTTTATACTTAGATTTCTTATGATGCTAATTAAAGACCTATGAAGTTTTTCCTATTTTCTCCAAATGTGGAAATACTACTTGTTCTTTTCTCTTCCCTTTAGTTTTGTTTCAAGTAAAAAAAAAGAAAAAAAAAGAGAAAAAGAAAAAAGAAATACAAATACAATTGAAGAATTGTGAACTTTTTCCAATTCCTCTCCCTCTCCTCCTTGCTTCCCAGAGATAACCACTATCCTAGGTACTTATCATTTCTATGTATGTTTTTATTCATTTTATATACATGTCTGCATCTATAAAAATTTATCCTATGTATTAATGTTTCTATAATATATTATAGTTTATAATATTTTATTGTATCATATGTTACACTATACAGCAGCTAGTTTATAAACTTATATTCTCGGGGTGCCTGGGTGGCTCAGTCATTAGGCATCTGCCTTCGGCTCAGGTCATGATCCTGGAGTCCTGGGATCGGGCCCCGCATCGGGCTCCCTGCTCAGCCGGGAGCCTGCTTCTCCCTCTCCCACTCCCCCTGCTAGTGTTCCCTCTCTAGCTGTGTCTCCCTCTGTCAAATAAAGAAATAAAATCTGAATAGAAAAAAACAAACAAACAAAAACAAAAACAAAAAAACTTATATTTTCTAAATTTATCCAGGTAGGTTGCTTCATAGAAAGTGAGCATATAAAAATCAATTTTTCTACTAGCAACAAGAATTTTGAGATAGAAATTTAGAAAATAATTGCACTTATAAGACTACCAAGCATATGAAATTATTAGGGAAAACCTAACAAAATATGTGCAACACTTTTATACTGAAAACTACAAACACTGTAGAGAGAAATTTTAAAATATCTAAATAAATGGAAATATACCATGTTCATAGATGAAAAGACTCAATGTTGTTAAGATATCAATTGTCTCTAAATTGATGTGCAGATTCAATGCAATCCCAATTAAAATAATAGCAGGTTTTTTTAGAAATTGACAGATTCTAAAATTGATATGTAGATGCAAAAGACATAGAGTAGCAAAGTAATTAAAAAAAAAACAAACAGAATTTACTACCTGATTTCAAAACCTAATATAAAGCTATAATAATCAAGACAGTGTGATATTAGCATAAACATAAACATAGGAATCTACAGAACAAGATAGCAAGTCCAGAAATAGACTCATACATATGTGTTCAAATGATTTTCAGCAAAAGGATATTCAATGGGAAATGGGTAGTCTGTTCAAAAAATGATGGAGAAACAATAGGATGAACATATTTTTAAAAATGAGCCCCAAGCCTTACTTTATACCATATTCAAAAATTACCTTCCTATTGATCATAGACTTAAATTTAAGAGGTAAAACTATAAAACTTACAGTAGAAAACTTTGGTAATCTTGAGTTAGACATAAATTTCTTAGCTAGGACAAAAAATAGTAAGATTCATAAAATAAAAAGTTGATAAATTGGCCTTCACTAAAACTAAAAATGTCAAAAGACACTATAAAAATGAAAAGAGAAAATATTTATATTATATATGTAATATATAAAATATAAGACTTTTCTAAATTAAAGAACTTTTACAACTCAATAATAAGTAATCAATTCAGTTTTTAAAAAGATTTGAAGAAACAATCAAAGAAGATATAGAAATGGCAAATTAGCATATGGAAAAATACACAAGATAATTAATTAGACGAATGCAA
Source organism: Halichoerus grypus (assembly GCF_964656455.1). NCBI lineage: Eukaryota > Metazoa > Chordata > Mammalia > Carnivora > Phocidae > Halichoerus > Halichoerus grypus. The sequence continues at coordinate 81,989,696 of NC_135723.1, forward strand.
ACATGCAGAGTAGATTCAAAATGAGAAATCACTATAGACCCACTAGTAAGGCTAAAATTAAAAGGATGAACAATATCAAGTATCGGAGAGGAGTGGAGCAACTGGAACTGTCATACACTGCTGTTAGGAATACAAAATGGAGAAGTCACTTTAGAAAAGTTTGACAGTTTCTTATGAAGTTAAACATATTCTTCCCATACAGTCCAGATATTCCAGATATTCCACTCCCCAGGAGAAACAAAAACATATGTTCTCACAAAGAGTTGTGCTTGTATGTTTGTAGAAGCTTTATTCATAATGGAAAAAGCTGAAACTAATCCAAATTCCATCAACTGATAAATGGAAAAACAACTTGTGGTATATTCATGAAAAAAAAAAAAAAGGCAATGAGCTACAGGCACAACAACATGGGTAAATTTCAAAAACTTTATGCTAAGTAGAAGAAGCCAGATACAAAACTTGCAAAATGTATAATTCCATTCCTATTAATTTTTGAAAAAGCAAATATATACTGACAGAAAGCAGATTAGTGGTTTCCAGGGAAAGGGATTGTGGGGAGGGGATTGACTGGAAGAGGCAGGAAGGAACATCTGGAGTAATGAAAATGTTCTATACCATGATTGTGGGGGTGGTTATAAAATTGTATATATTTGTTAAAAAAAAACACATCAAATTATACACTTAAAATTAATTGACTTTATTGAATGTGTATTTTACCTCAATGAAGCTTATTAGATAAAAATTACTGGGCTAGAAGGAACCTTAATGCCCATTTCTCAACCTCAAGAAAGTCATGGAGATTAATATCCAAGACTCATATATGATTATAATGAGTTTTCAAAAGATTTTCCTTGACTTCATATTTGTTTTATTCATTAGCTTCCAACTCTCGGAAACAACTTTTTTTTTTTCACTTTTTTATGTAACGTCTACCCCCAGTGGGCTTGAATTCATATCCCCAAGATCAAGAGTCACATGCTCTACCGACTGAGCTAAGCCAGGTGCCCCAGAAACAACGTTTTTTGGTTTTCGTTTTGTCTCACATCACCTGTGTTACCACAGAAAACTAATCTGACTCCATGATTCCTAGTGTTCTATTGAAATTTTAAAGGTTCTTTGTTTTCTCTTTTAAACACATGGGTTTTTTTTTCACTAACCAATAGCTTCTACAATAGCAGTTATCATTAGAGGTGGTTACCATAGTAATTACCATAATCACCACAGTCATTAGGACTGCACCTCTAGGCTAAGTTTCCAGGACTTGAGTCCTGGCCCCACCACTTGACTAGGTAAGTGAATCTGTGCTTCAGTTTCCTCATCTGCAGAAATAGGGATAAAAATTGTTCCCATTTCATCAGATTATTTTGAGGATTAAATGAGATAACACACAAACAGTACTTAAAAATATACTTGGCACATCATAAGTACTCAATAAATGTTAGCATTTCTATTAGCCTCATATTTTTCCATTGGCAATTCCAGAGAAATAAAAACAATGCTATTCAATAAAGTACCAAACTCAGATTTTAAATCCAGGAATTATACTCAACTGTAACTTCAAAAGTCAACTGAAAAGTCATCCTCTACTTCTCAGTGCTGTAGGGCTTCTTTATTTTTTGTTGTTACTGTTGTATTCTTAATTTCCTGGTTCATGTTACAATGGAGAGAGATGAATTAAACATTATGTTAGAAGGATATTTCTTATGTCTATTACATGTATGTATGTTTGCCTTATGCATGTGTGTATCTGTGCATGTACTTTAATTTATCTTAACCTAAATTTAATTTGGGATTCTTTAAAGGACTTGCACTGGAGAAATTATTTGGATAGGAAAACTAGGAATACACAAGGCCTGCCTTGGCTTAACCTATCCTCCTACTATAAAGGCCTCCAAGGAAACAAATATATGTGTAAAGTAAGCAAAGGAAGTCACTTATTATTATCAGATTGGATTGGATTAGATTAGATTGCATGATTAGCTGTGACTTTGGCTCAAGCTCCACAGTGGAACTTTACAAACTAGGGGAGACAATATGATATGGCGGGATCCTTGTCCCCATGTTCGCTGAGAAAATGAACCAGTTACACAAGCAAGACCCAGTTTTGCCTTGAAGTAGGCCAACCTGCCCCAATCCTTCTCAGAGCAGTATAGTGATCTTTTGTCAACAGCCACATGTAAGAAAGCACATCTACAGAATGAAAGCTAGATGGTCCTGGCCTGTTTAGAGAGATCATCCCAGCCCTCGTTATTACTGCTCCTTCAGGGAATCCTTCACTGAGAGCCTTATTCACTTGCTTTTAGCCAAAGGATGACTCCACCCAGGAACACAGCAGTCAAAGCTCAAATCTGATCCATCCAAACCAACCTCTTTCTCCTTGGGGGGGGGGGTTGGCGGGGAACTCAATGATAATACAGAGTACTGAGAGTTTACTTTCCATATAAGCTCACAGTAATTGTTAAAATTGCTGCGAGAATTAAAATGTGACTAATTATTATCTGATATAGTTTACTATAGTATACTTGCCAACTACTGATATTATAATCTTGGAAATATCATGTTCACAATGTGAACTTCGAAGAAAACACTTCTAAAATCAGTACTTCCCAATGACAGTGGAATGGCGTACAAGCTCATATGGAGGACATTCATAAACCCAAGAAGAATAGCTACATTTGGCTTCCATGGGTTTCTACAAAACGCTTACACTACATAATACGCCATTTTGAGAATTTGGGGGAAATAACATATTTTTAGTGAAAAGGTTCTGATTCCATTGACAGAAGAATTCAGCATGGTAGTGAAAAAAAGCTCTTTCCTTAAGACTTTTGCATCAGTCTTTTCCTAGATTTTTATCTTTCTCATAATTCAGGTTTCAGTTTAAGTATCACTTTAGTGATGATGTCACCAACCTCTCTATCTAATCAGTCCTATCCTCCTCCCATGAGATTCTCTAGTTCAGCTCTATAATGCTTCGCATTTTGTACTGGTTTGTTAATGACTGCTTGCCCACCCCCGACCTGCATCCTCCTGAGAGCAGGGACTGCTCTTTGCTCACCACTGCTGGTGATGATCCTAATAAAGACCAGTACAGAGTAGGCATTTATTAGTAAACTGTTGAATAAATACCTTGATGAATGAATGAAGATTGAGGAATTTTAATAGGCTATCTTCAGAACAATGCCCTATTTCAGTTCCTTTGATACTTGCAGGATTAAACATAGAATTGAAAATTCTGGGTCTAGTCCCAATTCCTTGACTTACTATCTGTGAGTTTTGAATATTTAATTTAACTTTTATACATCTCTGTTATCAAATGGCATAATAACACCCACTTACTTTCCCTCCCATGTATGACTGTTAGGGCTAATGAGAAGTGCTATATATATATATGAAAGTACTTTAAAATGAAAAGCATTAAGATGCCTGGGATTATTATTGTGATATGTTATAATCCAAGGTAATTAGCACTAAAAAGACTCAATATGGATAAATTTAAAATTTATCATCAAAAGAAACCTTTCACTGAGATACAAAATAAAAAACCTGAGGAATTATTGTTAGGGGCTTATCATCTTTACATATATACATTTGTTTGAATATAAATCTCAAATGACAAAATTATTTTTCACCTCAAATACTAGTAGAATTTTGGCAATTCCAAGTCCGTGATGAGGACAGAAAACAATATACAAAAGTTTTAAGCAATTAAATTGTTTTTTCCCAACCAGTATGTAGCTCATTTTATTTGAGCCCTCCTACTCTGCATTTCAACTGATCTGAACCCACGTTGGAATTAATCACTTTTATGTCTTTGTGACATTATTGTCTTTGCCAGGAAACTACAAAGTCTTTTTAACCACACTGATTAAGAAATCATATTCCTTGATTCACAAAGGGAACAACTTGAAATCCTAGAGAACTATCACTGGATAACACTGTGGCATTCAAATCCTATTCCTAATTCAAAACAAATGACAGAGATGGATGAGTTAATCAGGTATTATGAGTTCAAAGAACGCTTGCACATGCAGGGTTAATTTTTTATGTTAGGTTGAATTTCTAAGTACAGTGCTTTATGCTATCAAATGAGGCCACAGATCACCTAAGCTCAACATATGGGCCATTCAGAATGAGGTATCTAAAACCTGTAGTAAATTGCTGAAATTTTAAAATAGTGCATTACACTCATCTGCAAACACATCATGCCAAAGTTATGACACTCTAAAAATGTAGTAAAGAAGATGAATGTTGATCACAATACTCTGAACATTTCTGATTCTTAGTGTTGTCAATTCTTAAGATTAAAAAAAAATAATAAAATAGGTAGTGAGGTGGCTCTGGGAACATTTTTTGTTAAATGCCAGCCAAAGTTAACACAAGCTCAAATGTCATTTGGTTTATCCAAGTCCCTGTCCAAAGATACGAAGCAATTCAAAAATTCTAATCTCTATGAAATTAGAAAGTTTATTTTGACAATGATAAGGAAACATATCCTTTCTTTCCACCATATCATTTTATTATTTTTTGTTTACTTCCTCTATTTCTATATAAAGAGGAGTATGTACATGTGTATAACTGTGTCTGTGTATGTCTGTGTATGTGTGCATACGCTCCACAGTAAACTTAAAAACTCTTGCGTTAGAAATTTACTTTCTAGTAGCTCTGTTGAAGAACTTAGAGCTACTCAGCCAAAACCATCCTTGAGTTTGCTAAAGGAGTTACTTAATTTTCATAAATATTTTGTGTGTGGAGGTTACTAGAAAATGTATGAACTGGTTATTTAATGCTTCAATACCAGTGAAGCATATTGCTATCATGCTCAAAAGATCACTTCAAGTAATGCAAAAAAAAAAAAAAAAAATCCAACATGAAATGGTATTTGTTTGTTCATACATTAGCATATAATTGTCCAAAGTAGTATCATTTAAATTTTGCATCTGCAGCTCACTTTAAAGGCTCAGATAGTTCAAACTGATGAAACACACACCTGTAAAGGTATAAAAAGAAAATATTATGCAAACATTGCAATAAAAATCTCATTTTTTAAATAATATCTGATAGTTTGTGACTATATAGAGCATGTTTAAAAAGAATGGAAAATTTTTCTCATCCAAATCTACTGGTTAATTACAGGCTTTACAGGAAAATGCTATTCCTCTGCCTCACCCCAACTACGTTTTGCGTATAAAAAGTTCTCCTTTTGGTTTTGGTTGAAATATATTGAGTAGGATCAAAAAGATATGCCCAACCAATTCTTATTTAAATATTACATGGAAACAAATGTCCTGAAATGTAGTCCGAAGCTTTTTTACAGAGGGCCAGTATCATTTCAAAAGATAAACATGGGGGTAGAAAAATCAGAGAGCACTTATTTCTGGAAAAGCATACAACATGTAGCAAAACACTGCAAGTTTTCTCAAATACTTCTTAGCATTCTAGAACCTATTGACTCTAGAATTTGTGACAATTCTGAGATGTTTTTATTAACAGCTAAATCAGGAAAAGCAAATGAAGCAAATGTGCTTTCTTCCCTGGTAAAATAAAAGCATTACATACTAAAAAAAAAAAAAAAAATGCTAAGCCCTACACTGATGTTTTGGATATTTTGGAATTATCCTAGAGTACTAGCTGCAAGAGGATATTTCCTTCTCTTCACTGCCCAGGACAGAGACTGACGTAATTAGGCAATTTAGGAGTATTTTTTTATGATACTGATTAAAATTTAAACAGTCATGAGAATGCTGTCTCCTGGAAGGTGAAATATACTTCAGGAGTCATACTTACTATCCATATGCATTAATCAAGAGCCCAACATCTGAACAGTGTAGAAGTCGTATGTATGTATCAATATTTCCACTGGGTAGTTTCTCAATTCAACTTTATTAATTTTATTTCTCTCACCATTTTTCACATATTACATTTATGCCCCTTCAGCCCCAACAATCACAAAAACAACCACAACAATGATAACACAATTATATTCGGGCTACAAAGAACGTTTGACTTTACTTCTACTGACGCTGTTTTTAAACAATTGAGTCTGATCAAAAGACCTTAAGAAGTTACCTGAAACTTTTTCTATAATTTTTTCTATAATCACTTTCCATGATTCATTAAAAAAATAATATTTTAGAACCTCAATTTTGGCTGATGCCACTACAGAGATAAGATCTCTAATGACAACAAAAAAAGGTAAGTTCAACAATCAGTACCGGAACAACTAGACATCCATGTGCAAAAAAAAAAACGAATCTAGACACAGACCTTATACCCTTCATAAAATTGAACTCAAATGTAAAATGCAAAACTGTAAAATGCCTGGACGATAACACAGAAGAAACCCCAGATGACCTTGTATATGATGATGACTTTTTAGATACAACACCAAAGATACAATCCATGAAAGAAATAATTGATAAGCTGGACTTCATTAAAATTAAAACTTCTGGTCTGCAAAAGACAATGTCAAGAGAATGAGAAGACAAGCCACAGACTGGGAGAAAATATTTACAAAAGACACATCTGATAAAGGACTGTTATCCAAAATACACAAAGAATTCTTAAAACTAAGCAATAGGAAAATGAACAACCCAATTAAAACATGGACAAAAGATATGAACAGACACCTCAACAAAGAAGATATACAGATGGAAAATAATCATACAAAAAGATGTTCAACATTATATGCCATTACAAATTAACACCACTGCATACCTATTAGAATAGCTAGAATCCAGAACACTGACAACAGCAGATGCCGGAAAGAATGTGAAGCAGTAGGAACTCCCATTCATTGCTGGTAGAAATCAAAGTTAGTACAGCCACTTTCGAAGACAGTTTGGCAGTTTCTTACAAAACTAAATACATTCTTACTTTATGATCTAGAAATCATGTTCTTTGGTATTTACCCAAATAATTAAAAAAACTATGTCCACACAAAAACCTGCACAGGGATGTTCTTAGCAGCTTTGATCATAATTGTCAAAACTTGGAAGCAACGAAGATGTCCTTTACTAGATGAATAGATAGATAAATACACTGCAGATAAATATACTGTAGTACATCCAGACAATGGAATCTTATTCAGTGCTAAAAAGAAAAGAGCAATCAAATGATGAAAAGATGAGGAGTAAGCTTGAATGCATAGAACTAAGTGAAAGAAGCCAATCTGAGAAGGCTACATACTGCAGAATTTCAACTATATGACATTCTGGAAAAGGCAAAACTACGGAGACAATAAAAAGATCGGTGGTTGCCATTGGTAAGGGGTAGAAAAGAATGAATAGGCAAAGCACAGAAGATTTTTAGGGCAGTGAAACCATTTTATATCACATTATATTGTCAGATACATGTTATGATACATTTATCAAAACCCATACAATGCACTGCAAGAATGAACTCTACAGACTTCAGATGATAATGATGGGTCAACGTAAGTTCATCGATTGTAACAAATATACCTCTTTGTTCTGGATACTGATAGTGGGGGAGGCCGTGTATGGGTGAGGGCAAAAGGTAAATGGGAAATCTCTGTACTTTCTACTCTGTCTTACTGTGAACCTAAAACTTCTGTAAGTCTACTATTTAAAAAAATTATGAGAACATGACCAACATGAGAATATTCTTTTTTTTTTTTTTTTTAAAACTTTTTTTTTTTTTAAGATTTTATTTATTTATTTGACAGAGAGAGACACAGCGAGAGAGGGAACACCAGCAGGGGGAGTGAGAGAGGGAGAAGCAGGCTTCCCGCGGAGCAGGGAGCCCGATGCGGGGCTCGATCCCAGGACCCTGGGATCATGACCTGAGCCGAAGGCAGATGCTTAACGACTGAGCCACCCAGGCGCCCCCAACATGAGAATATTCTTGAAGGTAATATTTTCTTTATCACTTTCTAAGAGATTATAGGTATTGTACTAAAAATTTAATTTTTCATATATTTTAAACCTCATTAGTAGATATTAAATGTTATAAAATAATTCATTGGGTTTTAAAAATTAAATACTGGATATCTTACAAAGTAAATTTAAATAATTGAATTTAATGTTAATAGAGATAATGGTTGGAATTGCTTTACTTCCTCTTTCTCAAAAATTGCAGTGAAATGAAGCCAAACATAAAAGAGTACAGATTATGTAATTTCATTTATATGAGTACAAAAGCAGGCCACCTTGGTCTATGCTGTTAGAAGTCAGGAAAGTGACAGAAAGGGAGCACAAGAGGCTTTTGAGCGGCCAATTGAGGATTCTGGGGTTTGGCTGGGTGTTTTGGATACCGGTTTGGGTGTTCTCCGTTTGTGAAGATTCATGGAGCTATTGACTTTTTGCTATGCTTTTTTATAAGTAAAAAAAAAAAAAAAGGCAGTAAACATAGTTCTTTAAGTTTTGATGGAAGCAAAGAGGGGATAGAAACAAGGGTATATACATTTTTACATAAGCCTGCAGTTAATATAAGGATAGAGAACAAAAAGGAAGTTAAGAGAGCTTCAAGGACCTGAGAGGAATGGCCTTTTGGATATATCACTCAACAGGCCGGAATTTCTTAGTGTTACTCATGAGCTAGTATAAATCCTAGGGACACCTACTTGAGCTAGACAGCCAGCAAAGAAAAATGTAAGATCTGGGGAAAGTTAGAGCTTTCTTAAGCAGGATTAAGAGTGAGGTAGGAATTAGTAAATATCTTTCTGGGAGACTTTAACCACATCCCTTTTACCTGCCAAAATGTGTATTTTCATTTCTGTTTGAATTCCTTTTAAAAATGAATAGGGCTTATGAGTTGAACTAATTCTATCATGTAAAGTTCATTCTTCCTGTTCTGTGGCATGGACAACTGAATGGTTTGTACACTCACTATACATTCTCTCTAATCGGGTTGCATGTGACCAATGATCTGCAGCTAAATTCTTTGCTTAGGTCATAGGTGTCTCCTTCACAGCCTATGTCAGAGTGAGTTTCTGAAGAGTTTCTCAACAGAGGGGGTATACTTTATTCTAGAACACATTCTCTGAACACTATTTCAAGCAACACCTTCCACCCATTTATCTATCAGGTCATTTTACTCTGGACAAAATGGACTAGTACTGCTCAATATCAGCAGTAATGCACTTTTATGTCCTCTTATTCCAATACCTCACCCTATGGTGCTAATAAGAATTGATGGGTTCAAGGTGACTCCAAGAGAAGAGTGAAGAGGTGAACTAAAAAACCAAATAATCCTTAAAAATAGATTAATTGTGCCTTGAAGAAATAAGAAATTCATTACAGACAACAGAGTATCACTGATTATAAGAGATTTATCAGATGATTTGAAATCTAAGATTTGTAGGGGAATGTGTGTGAGTGGGTGTGGTTTGGGGGGGTAAATTCAGGAAACATATACAGAGGCTTTATTCTTGTCAGGTGGCAGAAGGAAAAAATAATAGGATACCATTTGTTGATTATTCAGTGTGCCAGGCATGGTGCTAAGCCCTTCAGGGTGAATTATCTCATTAAAAGCTCACAAAAACACTGCAAGGTAGGTATGATTATTATTCCCATTCAAAGATGAGAAGATCAAGGTTTATAAAATGTAAATGACTTATCCAAGGACTTACCACCTAAGTAGGAGAGCTGGAATTTTAGTTCATCTCTGTATCAACTCAAAAGCTCATACTCTTAGCCACTTGTCTCTATCTTGACCAGTGAATGATCACAAGGGCAAAAGAGAATTACTGAGAAGAAAAGACAATAAGAGGAATGTAAAAGAAGTGTAAGACACAAAGGAAAATAAAGAAAGGAAAAGAAGAAGTGAAAAAATGGAAGGGGGACAAAATATAAATAGCACAGTGCCAATATATAACAGACACTCAATAAATGTTTGTCAAATGAATGTGCATGAGATTTACAAGTAAATGTCATAAATACACACTCCATAAATATTTTTTAAATTAAAATGGGTCATTGTTCCCTTAGCTACAGACAAAGGTGTGTATATGGTTCAAGAGAAAAGTTATTTTACAGTCATGGTTTTCGAACATATGCAAGAGACCAAGAAAACCCAAACCCCCAAAGTGTTAACAATTAGGCACCTGAATTAAAAAGAATTTTCTCATTCATATCCCTCACTTTCAAACTAACTTCTTGATTAAACTTTAATGTAATTATAAGAGTTAATAACCTTAAAGAGAAAAATAATCAAGTCTCCATTATAATTTTCGGGTAGATTCTTTCTGAAGCAAGATATCACCAGAAAATAATTACACTTAATAGCATGGGAACTATTCCATTAAATTCTTTCCTTCATTAAAAAAAAGTACATAACTTTGAAGGAAACAGAAGAAATAATGAGAGAAAGAGCCCCATTTGATCTACTCTACACTCATCAGATGTCCATAACAGCAGTAATGCACTTTCCCATCTACTTTGAGAATGTTGTATAAACAATCATGTTTCTGTTCCTATATCTAAGACGCTGACGCTGCTGGGGAAATTTCGTTGATTGGTGCCATGGCAGAAGCATCATTTCTGACATCTGCCTTGTTCGTTCCCATTAGTGATCCTTGTATGTAGTGCTTTTTAATTCTGTGTTTTTCTGAAGATTCCCAAGTCCTCAGTCCCAATCCACCCATCTCATCATCTTCATAAGATGATCCAAGTACTAATCACTATTGATAAAATATCCTCCATACTTAACACAGTTTATCTCTCTTTATTAAGCACTTTCTATGTATTATCACCTTATATTTAGATTTCACAGGAACCCTAGAAAATATTATCATCCCCATTTTGTAGATGAGGAAACAATGATGTAAAGAGGTTTTGTTACTTGACCAAGATCACCAAGTGGTGAGTGGTTAACTGAATTCAAACTGAGTAGAAAGCCTGGGCTTCTGATCACTATGTAAAATACCAACTGTCCAGTGTAAACTCCAGAAACTTCCCACTGCCCCAAATCCTCTCTGCTCCCTCATCCTTCATTCAAGCCTTATTGCTGTATCCCCATATGGATCCGAGGCCAGACCTTAACCCTCAATTACTAAGCCTACAGCACCTCATCTGTTTCTGGGACTTAAACATTTATTCTTAATGTTTTAGCACATGATGGAGAAGTTCAGAAATGACAAGAATAAAGAATGAGTAAAAGCAGCCCAATGCAGTGGATGAAGCTGAGTAGGACCATACGGAAAAACTAAGGCAATGCCATGGATTGGCCTCAAGCTTTTATTCGATGTTGGCTCCATCTTGGCCTACATTTAAGTGTTTATATATTAAGGGAAGAAATGAGAGAGTGATAAACCTTGTCCTTTATGATGATAAAAGAAATTAGACTTAAAAAAATCCCATAGTTTATCACCTTATTCAGTTAGAGAACAGAGGCAGGTACATTTACACTGCTAAATTTCATGATGACTTAACTTGTAAGATTAATATTTTATAACCAGCCTGAAGTTTCCTTAATCAGAAACTAAAAATTACCTAATTTCAAATCAGCCTATTTATCTTTATATATTTGATATTACTATATATATCATTCATTTAAAAAAAAAATACAGCATTTCCAGGAATACTTTATACCTGCAAACCTTCAGCTTCAAAAATAAATTATAGAATGTATTTCCAAATTATTAATAATTATTTTCTCAATTTTATTTCAAATGAGGTAATTATCAAAAGGATACTTATATTTAAGATTAACACACTTGACTTTCATCATGTTTGATTTTACTTTATCTCTATTTATTAAATAGGTAATATTTAATCACAAAGAAGTTGTGCAGCATAACTTCTAGAGACGACATTTTGTCAGTTTTTCCGGATGTTGACATTTTATATCTCATTTTCCACTTACAGAAGTAGATAAAAAGTAATGTAAAGCCAGTTGCATCAATAACATACATACTAAAATACGGAATTAACTCCAGTAAAGGAATTGCTACAGTTACAAAGAAAGATCATCTGGGGAAGGTAAGATATTTCTCAAAACCGCTTGGTTTTCAGTCAAAGCACAGTACCTAGAACAGAGCCAGCCTTCAAATAATTCTATGTTCCCTTTCTCCCTCCTCCCTTTCTTTCCATTTCACTTGTGTTTTCATTTTCCCTTTTCAAGCATGCTTCTCTCACGGGGACTACTGGACCTGTCTCCCAACCTAACCACCCATCTTCAATCTCACTTTCTCCAGTCTGCAAAATGCTGCTCTGGTTATTTTTTTTAAACACAAACCATATCACTTCACTGTCCTGTTCAAATATCTTCATTCCCCTGTTGTCTACTGTGTCACCTTCAAACACCAGAATTTGACAGATTTCTAACCAAGCCCAAGCTCGTCCGGCCAGTCTCATTTCCAGGCTGCTCTCATGCCACACTCTTGAATTCTTGCAGTGTAGATGCTCAGCTTCTTTAGAATGCATGTTTTTCCCTATCTCCCAGCTACTATTAAACTCTTTTATCTGTTTCATTTCTTAAATTCCACATATGAGTAAAATCATATGGTATTTTCTTCCTCTGACTGATTTATTTCACTTAGCATAATACACTCCAGCTCTGTCTGCATTGTTGCAAATGGCAAGATTTCATTCTTTTTTATGGCTGAGTAATATTCCATTGTAGATATACACCACATCTTCTTAATCTGTTCATCAGTCAATGGACTGCCATTAATGCCTTTTCCCCATCTTGTCCATCTAAGAAATGTCACTTTCCATTTATAATTTAAATCAGATGTGTTGTATTCTTTGAGGCCCTCCTTATGTATTTTGCTATCTCAGCTTTATATTGTGTTCTTATAATACCCATGCCTCTATCATATCACTTGTCAAATTGAATTCTATTTGGTCACATGTTCATGTCCGTCCTCTGTTACATTATGATATCTGAGAACATACAGAACCATGTTTCATCGGTCTTTGTATTCCTGATGCCTAACATAGAACCCTATTACATATCTTTATAAGATTATCAATAAAATGTATGTGGGATAAATAAATGATTCATGAAAGATGAAAATGGATATAAACAACAACAAAAGACAACAATAAGAACATTGATAGGCATCTGTGTTTTAAAAATATACCTTTACCTTTAAAAGAGTATGTAGAAAATTAAGAGCTGGAAGAGCTTTCAGAGATTAGAATATTTTAGTATAATCCTTCTATTTAAAAGGTGAAGGCAAGAGGTCAAGGTGGGCTCACAACACAGAGGGAAAGTAGTGGCAGAGTTCAGATAAAAGCCTGAGATTCCAAGACACAGTCAAGGTGCTGTACCACTATATGACATATTGTTGGTGGATTTATTAGAAACAGAACAAAATTGTGATTTTGCTTTCCTGTTGTTTTCAATACATTTTTGTAAATCCAGGTATTTCAAATATATTCCTTACAATACATTTCTAGAAGTAATGATATGGGCTGAGCAAATACTCTCTGAAAAAATTACACTAATATCCACTCTCACCAAGCATATTTGGAAGAAACAATTACCTTTTGATAATTACTATTATAATTTTCAAGTCTTTGTAAATATGACAGGTGGAATACAATCTTTTATCACCGATTAAATGATCTTTATTGGGGCTCCTGGGTGGCTCAGTCAGTTAAGCATCTGCCTTCAGCTCAGGTTGTGATCTCAGGGTCCTGGGATGGAGCCCACGCCTGGCTCCCTGCTTAGCAGGGAGTCTGCTTCTCCCTTTCCCTCTACTTGCTGCTCCCCCTGCTTGTGCGTATGTGTGTGCGCGCGCTCTCTCTCACTTTCTATCTCAAATAAATAAAATCTTTAAAAATAAATAAATGATCTTTAGTTACTAGTGAAGGTTAACATTTTTTTCAAATGTTTAACATTTATAAGTTTTGCCAGCTGATTTCTCCAAGATGTCATCATTTATATCAATTACGCTGGCTCTTTTTATATTTGTGATATTATCCTTTGACACAATAGCCCAAATATATCCCCTACTTTATATTCTGTTTTGAAACTGTGTTTATGATCATTTTTCATATCTGACAGTGCTAAAATTTTACTAAATCAAACATGTCTATTTTCCTGTTATAATTTCCTTCACTATCCTATTCAAAAAGCTTCCCCATTCAAATCTAATCAACTGTCTTCTATTTTTTCTCTTGCTTCTTTTTCACTTAACTCTAAAGTAAATTCCAAGTGGATAAGACTCTCATGTGGAGGAATCATCACACTTGATCTTATTGTAAACTGACAATTAATAGAATGCCCTTTCCCACTGAGTTCTAAGTCCATCATTATCACATCATAAATTCATATGTAAGTATGTACATGTACAAACTGATTTATTCATTATCATTATATCTATTTATTATCATTATATATTTCTATCTGGTTCCATCTACCATATGTCTAGCCAGTACTAGTTCCATACTAGATTGATTATTATAGCCTACCATTAGGCTTAAATATTAAATGTTTGGTAGAAATAAATTTTTCTTCAAAATCATTTCAGTTTTTATTCATTTATTCTCACAATTAAAATTTAAATATTATTTCAAATTCCAGAAAATGCTCCTTTGTCAATTTGGTTGGAATTATACTAAGCCTGACTACAGATTTACTCAGAAGAGATTAACGTTTTTCTTGTAATTAGTTTTTCTGTCTACAAACAAGGAATGTCTCTCAAGAAAGTTGTCTTCATATACGCCTTTCATATGTCTTAGTTCAATTTATTCCAAGATATTTTAAATATTTTTTGCCAAGGAAACAGAGTTTAATTTCCCATATATTAGTCAGTTTCTTACTAGTATGTAGGAAAGCTCTTCATGTTTTAATATTAATTTTATATTTGATCATCTTCCTAAAGTATGTCCTTCTAATATATTTTTTCAATTTATTGCCTTGAGATGAAATCACTTGAAAATACTCATACTAATACTTTTTCATTTTTAGTAGTAATCTCTATTATTTTTGTTTCATGTTTTATCACACTGGTTAAAATTTATAGAATATTAATAATAGTGGTAATAGGACTAATCCATCTCTTTAATAGGAATAACAACTATAAATATATAATTGGTTATAGGCTGAGAGAGATGTACTTTATCATGTTAAACATTTATTCCATTTCTAGTTTATGTTTTTGTGCTGGTAACAGAAATGAGAGAGATATTTTAATCAAATGGCTTTACAGAATCTTATGTTTATCATTGTCTTATTTGACTTGTTAGTGTGTTTATAGTGCATTTCCTAATATTAAGTCATACCTATGTTCTTTTAGATAGCTTAAAGTTATTTTATGCAAATAAATTTGCTTCAAAATCAGAATATAGTGTTCACAGACACTCAAAATTGTATATTTGGAAATTTACATGAAGTACCTGAAATCAATAAGGTTTTTAAAGAAAATAAGGTGCTGGTAAATTCCACCTCTATACCTGCCTCTGTGATCAGACAAGTGTTCCCATAATTTCCTCAAAATATTGAGCATTGAAATGGTGAGACACCATCTCACTGGGAGTTCAGGGAAGTTGCTCTTTCATGTCAGGAAATTCAACCACAAAATGAAGACAGCATTAAAAAATTCCAAAGTTGATTCCTCTCTCAGGTTCTCACAGATTCTGTGTGATTCTTAACTGTGTCCCCTCTAGCTTACCGAAAACTCACCCATGTAAGGAAGCAGTGAGATTCTGAGCCTACAGGGGCATCAGCCCCTCTCAGGTTTTCTTCTGTCTGCTCACTTTGCTTCAACTTTCCCCTAAGTCACTTACAGAAACTTCCCAAATGTCCCTTTCAACCACAGGGAGTGCCCCAGGACAGCCAAGTTGGTAGTACTTGCTCCTCACCACTGATAATTTGGAACAGATCTGACAAATAACTGAAGTATGGCTGAGATTCAAGTTTCCAAGATGTTAGAATTGAGACTTAGAAGTATATACATGTTAATTTTAGTAGGTCCCCTGAAGAAATAGCTGCTAATTTCTAGAAATGTAGATGGCCTTCTGCTATCTACCCTGTGGACCTAGAAGTAGGGAAAACCACTATCAACAGAACCAAACAGAAAACAGAACCAAACAGAGCAGACAGAGAGATGTTGGGATTTCTGACCAGTGTTTTGTTCTTATAACCACTCCTTTCCTTAGACCCTGTTGTATTCTGCCATGTGGTTTCTTTTTTTTTCCTTTTTTAAAGATTTTATTTATTTATTTGAGAGAGAGAATGAGATAGAGCATGAGAGGGGGGAGGGTCAGAGGGAGAAGCAGACTCCCTGCTGAGCAGGGAGCCCGAGTCAGGACTTGATCCCGGCACTCCAGGATCATGACCTGAGCCGAAGGCAGTCGCTTAACCAACCGAGCCACCCAGGCTCCCTCTGCCATGTGGTTTCTTGACATACCCTCATAAATTCTTCCTTTTAGCTTAAGCAAGTTTAAGGTGGTTTCTGTTACCTACAACCAAACACTCCTGATTAGTATACCGCTGTGCCTACCCTGCCCCTGATGTGAGTTCAGGTACCGAGAAAAGGAGAGGGGAGATTGCATTGGAATTCTATCCAACATGTTTTCTTTATGATAAATAAGGTTCTCATGGCAACAGAAAAATCTCTGATTCTATACAAGATGTAAGTATTAATATTTTATTGCCTATAGATCAGAATGAAGGAATTGACATCAATGCTTAAGTTCCTGAAAAATCTAAACCCCTCTTCTTTATTTTAAGTTTTTCTTTTGATAAATCTTCGGATTTAAAAAATTTAGAGAAACACTGTTTTGTTCAAATGGTAGCAATGAAAGTAATCCAAAAGGCAGACCTTTGTTTCCCTCTGGCTCCCCAAGTACAGAGAAAAGGTTGAGAAAAGTTATAAGGAACACATGAGTAATTCCAGATATGCTATGACTCAGAGTGTTCTTAAAATATACATGCAAAATATGGCTCAGGTAAATTCTTCCATTGATGGGAAAATATCAGCTTGAGTGATTAAATTCAATCAAACCACCATTGGTGTTTAAGTCTTTGGTGGAAATACCACTTTGTAGTGTAGTTTGACTAAGTGCTTCACCTTTAACTAGTTGTTGTGTTATAGAATAATTCTGGCCTGAAATACTGATCACTTATCATTGGAAATTCTAAGATGATTGTTATGTTCTCAGTTAAACAATAGACTGGAAGAAGCATGACCTTTTAAACCAAGTATCTTTAAACCATTGCTTAATTAGGCATACCACACACAAGGTTACAATCTCAGCAAGACTGAGTTTTAAAGTTATTTTAATTTTATACCAATGGTCTGTGCAGCATCCAGCTGGTCTGGCTCCTTCACCTCCTGCTATTACAAACTCAAAGAGTCTCCCTTCATACCAATGACAAGGTTTTATTTACCACCTCAAATTAAAAGGGATCATGAAAAGCAATTTGCCTCCGTAGCTCATTAATGTCAGAAAGAAGCAGTTTAACAACAGTTTTTTTCAACGCACAAATTACACTTTAGAGCAGATATTATCCAATATTTAAATGGGCATTGCTAGATAATTCCATCCAATGGGTCAATTTTTTAAATTACTTAAGAGTACCTTTTGTAGCTCAGTGATCCTGACAGAAAATCTGGAAGGCTACACTATACAAAATTGACAGTTGCCTTACAAAGCTCATTCTTTGACAACTGGTAATAGCTATGTTAAGAAAACTTTCAGTATACAATAATTTTTTTGTCACGTACAGTAAGCAGCTCTGGGTCTAGTCAAGTACATTCTCAACACTTCAGGATATTTCAAACCGATCTCAAGGAAACTGGGGTTTGGCCAATGGTCCTCTCACACTTCCAGGCTGTGGGAAGTGAGGTGGGTATCTCACTAGGTGAGAATACTGACCATCACCAACACAACCCACTCAATTGGCATGCACAATAGCTCTAGAAATTGGCAACACACAATAGCTGTTAGCTAGGTTCCCAGCACACATTCTAGATGTCTTCTTCCAGTTCCTATGAAAGCCCTGTGAGAAGCGAGAATATTTAAGTCTGCGGATTTAATGAGTGCTCCATGTAGCCATTAGGACATTTCAAGGTTCCTCCAGGACCAGCAAGTAGCACTAGGAGAAGTGGAGTGTCCAAGATTATGGTCACCCCTTCAACCCAGCAGTTCTTATTTTAACTGACTGAAATGTTAGATTTCTGGGTAGCATTCTTTTGAAGATCAAGTCTGAAAAGCAGAGTATAAGGGAAATGCTCTTCATTTATTCTTAACAGAATATGGTAATCCCCATATCATCAGAGCTTGAGAGAGTTGTAAATCTAGATCAAAGAAGATTATCTCCCTCTTCCTGAAAACTCTTAATAAAATACCCTTCAGGGTTACAAGCATTATATTCTTGGCCTTGATTGTGGGTACATGTGCAAAACAGCCAAAGAGAAAGCTTCTTCTTTTATATAAAATTTTGTTAAATAACCTTGCTAATATTATTAGGCTGTCAATGATACATTTGATAGATACATTTCTTTTAGAAATAGTTTCCAAGTAACTTAATCCTCTCTTTAAAAAATAGGTAGTCTTGCTTCCATCACATAATGAAAGTTATGTATCCCACTGAATGTCCCTTTATATTTTGACTGCTCTCGAAGCTCAGAACTTGATGTAGTCCCGTATCCTGGCTACCATTTTGTTTCTTCTCTTTAAATGGCTTTGATAATATACTTCTATTTGAACCGCCCTATATATCTTTTTATCATAAATAGGCAAGGCTCTAATAATAAATGAGCACTAATTAATAATGAAATTTAAAAATTGATGAACTCCCTGAAAATTACTAAAAATCGGGAGGATTATATAATCTACAACAATCTGTTTATGCTTACGTCTCTTACTTGTAGCATCAGCTGTTGGAATATAGACAAGTTTCAAGCCATTAGCAAAACAACTTTCCAGGGAGCTCAAAGAGATTCTCTTTTAAGTTCATATGCTAAAATTCATGTATTTTACATGACCCTCATATCAGGAGTATACTTACTTTTGTATCAGACACAGTTCTATTATGCTTTAGTGGGTTCCTGTTGCTTTCAAGATAAACAAATCTTAAGAATGGACTGTAAAACTTCCCGTGTTCTATCTTACCCTTATCTCCGACACCCATTTCCTTCAGATTCACCTGTCCCTAACTCCCTAGAGTAGGGATGTTTCCCTATTACAAACTCTCAGTCTGGCGCACCTCTACCTTCAGCACTCATTACAGATTATATTATGATACCTTGGTGTGCTTTTTTGATTAATATCTAAATTCCCCAAGAAAATCTAAATCTCATATCTGTTTTGACTGTTTTTATCAGTAGTATGTCTCTAGCACCTATCACAATGTTTAATACATTCTATGTGCTCAATAAATATATCTTGACTAAATTAATGAAATGTTATATGTGTTTCTCTGTCCATAGTGGGTTGAAAGAAGCAAATTATGAAAGACATCAGCCCTAAAAAAAAAATCACAAAAACAGCAGTCTGATAAGGTAGAAGGGGGGAAAAAAAGACTATAAAAAGCAGACAGAAGAACTCAGGAATCATTGGAGTCTAGAGGCAAATTGTCTTAATAATCATTAGGTATTAAGATGTTTTTAATAGTCTTTAATAGTAGCATCATTATATTATAGTATGGTATAATAATGGAAGTCATCAAGGAAGGGTTTGGCTTTTATCTATGATTAAGATAAGAGAGAAACTGGTAATTCACCTTTAAAATACTTTAATCTCATGTTTCTTTAAAGATTTTCCCATCTTCTGGAGGTGAGCTTCAGTTACTGAGAAAACATAATCATTTGCATTCCTCTTCACACTTCCTAACTACTTGGATAAATGGAGTGCTCCCCAACCTCATGTTACGATAAATAACCTTGCATTGTAATACTCCTCTTTTGCTCAATTTTCATAATTGCAGGAAAATTATTTTTAAATTCCCCCTTAATATTTATATTTGTAACAAAAGGATTGTTATGTAATGTCTCACAAAAAAATTCTGCTGAAAATAAGGATACCCTGTGTTGCACGTAAACCAAATTTTGCCTCATGTTGCCCGCACAAAGCAAAAGAAGAAGTTTCCACTTGAATTCTAAATTGAAGATGACCTTGTGCTTTTTTGAGAAAGGCTGGCAGCTGAGGTCACTGGAGTGTATTATGATGGACAGTGCAGGGCTGTGCGTGGCTCGGAGGCATGTCCATTGTGTGGATTACAGCCAAACAGAAAGAATTAGACAGCTCGGAGCATTCTATCATTTCATTTGAAAATAATTGCCAAAATCATGGGCAGCAACCATTACAACTTTCATGAAAGAGTAGCAACATTCAATAATTCCATTGCTTCAGACAGGCAATTGGCTATTCTCAGCCAAATATTATGGGTCCAGCATATTTTGTATCCATTTCTCTGACACTCAACAGAAAGCAGAATCTCTGCTTCTGCAGGAGGCAAATCCCTGCATCCGATGTAGTAGTTCTAGCTTACAGGATGCAGCCCATTGCTTTACAGGGACCAAATCACTGAAAGTGATACAAGGAAAGAGAGGATACAGAAACCTAACCCAGCACTCTTAGAAGGTAAATATGTAGCAACTCCAGATCATATACCTTCCTCAAGTCAACTTACTGTTTAAAAAGCTGAAAATCAGTTTTAAAACAAAATCTCTACAATTCCTTCTCTAAGAATGGCACAAACAAAACATTTTCAAAGAAATCTAATCTGTTGTCAATGCTTCCAAATGAGCCTCCTAAGTTATTTCTGAAATAGTGATATTTAAGTAGAATATTTTGATTGATAGAGGTTTATTTTTAACTTCTGCTTCTTTCAGGAGCAGATTAATGCTTCTTTCAGGAGCACAAAAAATATGTTTGCGATTTAAATGCAGGTGGAAAAACTCACACTTCTGATTAAAAGGGGAACTGCTTCTAATCCTGTGCTTCCCACTCTGTCTGAGTATCTTCTATATATGGGGGTGGGGAGGGACAAACACCTTCACTTTTAAAGTATTTTATGACCCCAAAAAAGTTGTAACTTACCATTAAAATTTACAGCCCGAATATAACCAAGTAGCTCTTTGCCATCAAGAGCACTCATTCGTGGGCAGAGGCCGATGTATCCAGGGCAGAGATCTTTGTGCATATTGTGCAGAGCATAAGCCATGGAGTACACCGCATCAATTACAAACTGGACCTTTCCTTCCTGTTCGTAAGATGAATCCCTTGCAATTCGCTCCAGCCCTGCAAAAGAAAAAAAGAAAACCATCCACTGGTGTTAGATTTCACTCAAAGATGGCATTAGGGCCAAGATTTCCACATTTGAGGCACACTTAACGAGATAAAACTATTTGATTTTACTTCCAATTATTTTAATCCTATACTTACTGAGTCAGGCTTTTAAAGTGGGTATTGAATTTTTTTATTTGGAAAGAACAGAAACTATTCTGTTAGCAACAAAAAGAAATAAACTAAATAAAAACCTATACTTCCATTATCTTTATTTCCACCATACTGAGTCTGATTATGTTGTACATTCTAGTAATTACGTAACATTTTGGAAGTGACTTGATCTTATAAGTAAAATGTGTGATTTCATTCTTTTCATCTACTTCAGTTCCAGGAGTATCATTTAATTAGTGCCTCAAAGTAAGGTCTTTTTTTCCCCCCTCCATACCTATTCTCATTCTGAATGTGCTTTACTTGGGAGCCCTTTCTGTAAATATTAAAGGATAGTGTTTCCTTAAGTGAACCAGCTATCTTCAGAAGAATCATTCAACCTATTTTCTTCTTGAACTCCATTTTCTTTTTCTTTTCTTTTTTTTTAATATTTTATTTATTTATTTATTTATTTGAGAGAGAGAGAGCAGGGGAAGGTGCAGAGGGAGAGGGACAAGCAGACTCTGTGCTGAGCTCAGAGACTGATGTGGGGCTCGATCTCAAGACCCTGAGATCATGACCTGAGCCGAAATCAAGACTCGGACACTCAACCGACTGAGCCACCCAGGTGCCCCTTGAACTCAAATTTCTATTTTATTTTATTTTTAAATCTTTTCCAGCTTTACAGAGATAAAATTGGCATATAACATTGTGTAAGTTTAAGGTATACTACATGATGATTTTATATATGTATATATTATGAAATGATTTCCACAATAAGGTTAGTTAACACATTCATTACCTCCCACAGTAACCTTTTTCTTTTTCCTTGTGGTGGTAAC
Organism: Halichoerus grypus; assembly: GCF_964656455.1. Classification (NCBI taxonomy): domain Eukaryota; kingdom Metazoa; phylum Chordata; class Mammalia; order Carnivora; family Phocidae; genus Halichoerus; species Halichoerus grypus. The sequence goes on from NC_135723.1 coordinate 82,011,837, forward strand.
ATTTAAGATTTACTGTTAGCAACTTTCAAGTATACAATACAGTATTGTTAACCATAGTCATCATGCTGTGCTTAGATCTCCATCAATTTTCTATTTCTATAGTAATCAATTTAATTCATTAAATCTAGCAGTCTGATAAATTAGTTTTCTAGGACTTTTCTGTCACCTAACTGCCAGCCCACATTTCCAATTGCTTATCATATTCCTATGTAGTCTGCTTCCATGTCAAACTCAATAGAGCTAAAACCAGGCTATTATTATAGAGAATTACATCATTTCCCTAAAACCTCCAGTTGAGGGTCTTACAGGTTTGAGAGCACAGAGAGGGAAGATCAGTTCTTACAAAGTGTACTTTCAAGGTGCCAAAAGATATATTGATTCCTTCAATTTGCAATAGCTGTATGATCTAAGCTAACATCCATGCAGATAGGGGAGCACTGTCTTCTCCCTATCTTTGTGTGGCACTTTGTCTCCTAGGTCTTAGAACAGCTCTGCTATGTCCAGAACGTGATTAAGTGAGCTTGTGAAAACAGCCCTTTCAGCTTCTGCCAAAAATTTCTCTCCCATAGTTTTCACCACAAAGTAGACAATTCATAAATAAATACTGAAGAATGGTCACGGCAACCAAAAAGATGCAGTTGTTTCTTTAAAGATTTTATCTGGTGACCAACCACTCCAGTTAGTCCAGGATTGAGGGGTTTCTCAGAATATAGGACCAAAATGTAGATAGTTCTGGGCAGACCAGCATGATTGCCTATGAAAAAAGAGGCAAATGATGAGTAAACTTGATACGAGACTGAAATAACTACTTTGAGGGTAGGTCCTTAGATCCAAGAGAAGATCCCGGTTTCATTTATTTTGTATCACAAATTTGATAACTGGAAATGAAGACTATAAATCCCAGAACAGTTGTTTCATTCTTGATTATCTTCTTAAGTACAGACTCCTGAGGGCCACTCCAGATTTACTGAATCAGCATCTCCCAATTTGGGGACATGACAAATCTGTAATTTTGAAACACAGATAAGATACCTAACTGTCTTAGTTTGAGCTGCTATAACAAAATACCAAAGACTGGGTGGCTTGTAAACAATGGAATTTGCTTCTCATAGTTCTTGAGGCTAGAAGTCCAGACTCAGGGTAACAGCATGGTTAGGTCCTGGTGAAGGATGTCTTCTGGGTTGCAGGCAGTCGTTTTCTTATTATATCCTTACATGGAAGATAGGAGACTTCTGGTGACTGTTTTTAAGGACACTAATCCCATTCATGAGGGATAGTGCTCTATCTTCAAAACTTCATCTAATCCTAATTACGTCCCAAAGGCCCACATCCTAATACCATCATATTAGGCGGTAGAGTTTCAACATATAAATTTGAAAGGGACACAAACATTGTCTGTCACACTAACATTCCAGGTTATGTTGTTTGTATTGCTACTCTGTAAATCCCTCGGCTATACACACACACACACCCCACCCCCTCCCTAACCACCCTCCCACACTCCTGCAAATATTATTGCTTGTTTTTCTGATTTTGCTCTCTTTTGTGTACTTTATTTTTGTGTATGTGTGGCTCCTCTCTAATAATCAAGAGGACACACATTTTTTTAAAGACTTATTTATTTATTTTGGAGAGAGAAGGGGGGAGGGGCAGAGGGAGAGAGAGAATCTCAAACAGACTCCCCACTGAGTGAGGAGCCTAAAGCAGGGCTTAATCTCACAACCGAGATCATGACCTGAGCCAAAATCAAGAGTCAGACGCTTAACAGACTGAAACACGCAGGTGCCCCTCTTTTGTGTACTTTAAAGAAAAGAGAGAATTTCTTTGTCTCCATTACCCCTGGGTGGAATATGAATAGCAGGCATAGAAATGGCAGAAAATACCCAAGCCTAATTGATTCAAAGACAGTAATGACCATGAGAACATTAAGGAATTTGGAAAATTTTCACAGTCCATGGAATATATGTAAGAGCTAGATGTGTGTGAATGTTTTATATTTTTGAATTTACTCTATCCTAAAATGTTCTGGATTTAACATAATATGATTTTATTTTAATGCTACTGCAACCTCACTATCAATCTATAAAGATACTTCTTAACATTCAATAACTGGGATAAAGTTATATATAATACTTTCCAGATAAATTTTAATGGAGATGCCCTAATTTAATAGATATATTCTTTTTTTAAAAGATTTATTTATTTATTTGAGAGAGAGAGAGCGGGAGGAGGGACAGGGGAGAGGGAGAGAGAGAGAATCTCAAGCAGACTCTGCACAAAGTATGAGTCCAAGGCAGGCCTTGATCTCATGACCCTGAGATCATGACCTGAGCCTAAATCAAACTGGGACATTTAACCGACTGAGCCACCCAGGCACCCTTAATAGACATATTCTTTCTTGATTTTTCCTAAAACAATTTCAATTTTACACATAATAGATTTATAATTCTCAAATACCACACATCTTATTAAAGGGACATATTTAAATTTGCACTTGTCAAACTATTTATTTCCTTAACTAGTTATAAACTCCTAATAGTATGAGCAGAGATTAAATATTCCAACTTTGCCCTTTTCTTTTTTAAGTAAAAGTTCAGAAGGCTGTTTAGTGACAGTCGTCACACAAGTCAATGGACATTATATGACTCTTCCCATGAATCAATAGAAGTACAGGGTGACAAACTAAAAGACCGAACATTATTACCATTTTGAAATTTAACAAGAAATAATTTTATTTCTTTCCAGGCTGTTTAGATGTATTTTTCTATTCCCTAACATTTTAACTTCATGAGGACACTTAAGATTTTACAAGAGCTAGAGTTCGCTCCTCACTTCCTATAGTTGCTTGTCTTATTCATCTAAAAGAGGAATTTAAGAAGCTGACAGTGACTCATCAACTTAATTGGCTGTAAAATTTCATTATGCTATAGTTTCTAAAGTTAGCGTTAACGTATTGCTATAAAGTGCTAAATATTGTCAAAGGCTATATGTCAGCCCTCCATTTAAAACACTGACTGTAAAGTTGTGATGGGTTTTAGTGGATAGCTTAAAACTAACAGCATATAGCAAAGCGTTTGCACGGTGGGAGATGAAGTCAGCCTCGTAAATTTTATAGCAAGATTGTTTTATGTTTTCATTAACGAAACCTAAAACTTTTGACTGTATCTCATGTTCCTGGACAACAGAGTAAATTCTTATTGGTCCAAGCAGTATCACATGTGCCTCAGTTAAGGTCTTTCAAACATCACGGTGTATCCTCTTGGTTTCAAAAGGCAAATCAGCTCAAGTTTGCAAAGTGCCGTATACATTATAGTGCGAGTTCCTAAGATAAGCCTGACATGAATTTTAAGTTCTTTGACTGACAGATAGTTGTTGAGCTTTGCTTTCTAAGAATTTCTGATTTCTCAGGGCATAGTTAGTTTTATAGACTGAGATTCGAGGTTATTTTCCTTTTCCTGAAAGTATGTTAATGTAATGATGATCCAATAAACTGATCAATTCCATGAAGAAGAAGGAGGAGGAGGAGGAGGAAAGAAGAGGAGGAGGAGGAGGGGAAGAAAGGAAATCCTATCAGTTGTTTATTCCCGAGAAACCACATATCCAATGGGTTGATTTTTTAATACAGTCCTAGCACGTAGTAGAAAGAATCCCGCATTCTAAATTTGTAGGTAAAAAGTATTTATTTAGTTTCTCCCTGCCTTTTTCATAAGAATGCAGCAACTATTTTAAATGATTAAATTGTTTTCTTGCAGTTAGTGTGGAGAGGATGCTAGGAGGAAAAAGAGAATCCGTGAACTGCTAGGAACACATTTATGCCGATAGGACGGGACTGAAGAGTCATTCTGAATTCCACAACAACTCCGTGTCTCGCTACTCAATGCACCAGAGAAAAGACTGTCATGTCCTACAAGCAGCTCTCCCAGTGCCTCACATGTATGCAAAAACTGCACAGTGGGTGACTGAAATCAGTGAACCACGCCAGTGACAATCCGTGAGAACCAGGAAGAATCACACTGCACTCTAAAAAGGAATCGTTATCAAGTCCGCAAACCTGTCACCTTTTACTGAATTTAAACTGATTTGGCTTCAAGGATACAACAGGGGAAGGATGGGAAAGAAACAGAAGCATATTCAATTATACAGGAATATCTCCTAAGCGCCGGGATATGCGAATGAAGCATTGTGCAGCTCCCTCGCAAACTGCAGAGAGATGAGAAGGTGGGCCCTGTGTAAGGCAGAAAGACAGACTGACTGAGGGAGGCAGCAGCTACAGGAGAAAGAGGAGCGACCAGTGGGGCAGACCTGGATTCGGGTCCCAACTAACACAACCCAAGGCAAGCGGCCTGGGCCGTGGACTGGGAAAGTTGCCCCCAGGGAGCTCTGTGATGGGATACCCCATCTCTTCAGTGTCATCTGCTTGTACCACCCACCCCCCCACTTGTAGGTCCTTGAATAGAACATGAGATTTCCCACCACAAGACTTCCCCCAGATGTTCACTCTGTAACTCTTCACTCCTTCCTGGATACCTCCTGCTCAGCCTACAAGCTTCACGTAAGATGTCAAATCAAGTTAGGCGGGAGCACTGATATTTAATTTTTTAATATAGCAGCCCAGATCAGATCATAGAGCATCTTAAATGCTATGCTTGAATACTGAGTATTGTTCAGTTGGAAACACAGAGCCATGACCGATATTTAAAATATTTCTGGGAATATGGGTAAAGTAAATTGAAGGAAACGTAGTTTGAGGGTAGAGATACAAGCTGGGAGGGAGGGCAGATACAGGTCGAAAGAGTGGGGAAAAAAGAATGACAGAAAATATATTTCAGATGTCAAACTGACAGTATTTGGCACCCTGATTAAATATGGGAGGAAGGGTTGAAGGCAATCAACAACTCAGGGGTTTTGAAGCGAGGTAACAGAACAAACAGCGTTAACAGAATTGGGAAAATCAGGTTAACGAGACGGTTTTGTTTCTGACGGCTCTGGCTCTCCCAACTGCATCGAGGAAGACCTCAGTTAAAAGAGCTGATTTGTGAGATTCTGCAGTATTTATCATACCCTCTAACATAGTATATAGACTTTATATAAATTTGTTGAATTGTTTAAAGAGCAAAGTCTAAATGTTTAGAGTAATCATATAATAGTAATACAGCTGATCATTTATTTATAACATTGCAATAATTTAAGCCAGTTGGGAGTAAAGTACCATTTACAGTGCTGTCATAGGACCAATGGCCTGAGGGGCGCCTGGGTGGCTCAGTTGTGGGTTAAGCCTTTTTCCTTGGTTCAGGTCATGATCCCAGAGTCCTGAGATCGAGTCCCGCATCAGGCTCCCTGCTCAGTGGGGAGTCTGCTTCTCTCTCTCCCTCTCCTCCTCCCCCTGCTCATGCTTGTACGTGCTCTCTCTCTCAAATAAATAAAATCTTAAAAAAAAAAAAAAAAAAAAGACCAATGGCCTGAGAAGTCAGACTTGCATTCTAGTTCTAACAGAGTGACCAACTGATCTTGTGTCCTTGGTCAAGTCATGAGCTTTCTGGCATTTGTTTACTTCTCAGAAATTAGATGATTGAATAAGATGATCAGTCAGGGTCCCTTTGGTTCTAAATTTCTAGATGCTAGGGCATGTTCTCTTATTTCTGTTTCCTCCTTACACTTGCTAAGATCACTGGAAGATTGCATAAGGGTATGAGTGAACGTATACCACTAAAAATTATCCAAAACAGTTTGGATTATCCAGTAACTGGATTACCATTGAGAACTAGAAATTCTACACTAACAAAAAGTACCAACTGTCAGCCTGGATTTTTCTTCCTATATTGTCAGTCTGGTTAACTGAGTCACTGCATTTTCACGACTCTTAGATTTGAGCTATTTCAAATCTAGTTCCTTGTGAAGGAGAAAAGTTCAATTTTCTTTTTATTTTGATCCAATGGTTAAAGAAATCAATTATGGAAAATAAGATCAGAGAAGTAAAAGGACACAAATAAGGGCAGGACCCTTCACAAGAAGCATCTATTTAGTCCTAAATTATTATTACTCCCCCTTTTTTTAATAGATAAAGGAACTAAGGCTCAACATTTGAATAATTTACCCAAGATCACACAGTTATGGCAGTAAATGGTAGTCAAGTCTCAAAACCTTGGCCATTTATTATTACACTGCCTCCTCCTCTGTGAAATTGTGTTTTTTCCAAATCAGGCTTTCCTTTCACTTCTCTGAACTCCTCTTTAACTTTTAGCCATTAGACCCACAACTGATTTGTCTTTTATGTTAAGTAGTAGTTAGAGATTGTGTGTGTGTGTGTGTGAACCTTTAAAGAGTAGTGAGCAGGAACTAAAGAATATTATAAAATAATATATACTTTTTACAGAAATACTAATACATATTAACAGATGACAATATTTACATTAAAATATACAAAAAAGGGGAAATACACTCCTATAACATTGTAAGCATTTTTCTGATGTACAAAAAACTCACCTTGCTTGTGAATTTCAGTCATACACCTGAGATAAAATTGGCATAATGTGGCTGAAATTCATAAGCAAGATGATTAGATATTTGTGGCAAAAACCAAAGCTAATAAAACTTATAAATTAATATTTATAAAAATCAATAGAGTACTTTAGCTCTGGAAGGTAAGAGCGTATATGTGGGTATGTGTCTGTAAGATTCCTCTAAGAAAGTTTAACATCAAGCTCAAAAGAGAATTCCACACCTAAGGTTCTGCTTTGTAGACTCTGCACTAGGCTTTGTTAAGGACCTGTATAAACAGATGTATTGGACTAATGAACTAGTCTGAGCCTCTGCCTTATCTATTTACAAAGGGCAGAGAAAATGAGAAGATAAGAGCCCTCTGCTGTAAATCACCTGCTCTCTATTTCTTCTGTAATTTAAATGTAGTCCCAAGAACTGGAGGCCCTTAGCTGCCTAAGGACACAACGGAGACACTTGTAAATCAACCCCTGAAGAATGCTACATCAGCCTACAAAGACTTCTCTCCTTTGTGTGCCTGGCAGGAAATGGAAAGTGCTTCAGGCAGGTGCCAGGTGTCCCCTTCAGGTGTTAAATTTTCCATGCAATGCCCTAGGGCTTTTAAAACACTGAAAAACCTACGGTAAGAGGCAAGTAAGATTAAGAGTGTATCTTCAGACAAAATAACCAGTTTAAAAAAAAAAAAAAAAAAAAGATGCTCAGAAGAGGAAATTATTTCATAGATATATCCCGAAGTCCCCAAAGAAAAGGCATTTGATTAAATTCAGACAGTTGCATTTCTCTACATGATTATCTTAGATCATGCACATCAGAAACAAATTTTGATTCAAAACAGTGTGTAAGAGCACTGACAGAGTTAACTCAACAGTTAATAGTAGAGTTTCTCTCTTTAAAGCACATTAAAGCTCCCCCATAGAAGAATCCAATTTTCCCCCCATAAATCCCCTTTAGCAGATAGGACTTCTAATGCCCCCTCCCACCCCAAGATGTGTTATATAGTCATTGCAGACCTTATAATGTGGCTTCGGACTTGCCTTTAAAAAATATTTTTTATTTTTTTCTAATTACAAAAGCTAATCAGTATTAGTAGAAATGTGAGAAAAAAATTATAATGAAGAAAATAAAGAATACCTATTAGTCCACCACATTAACCACCATTTACATATTGATCTATTGCCTTATGGGATTTCTCTATTTTCCCCCCTTAGTTTTAAAAATTAAGAAGATTCTGTGTATATTTTTTAATCTGCTATATTCACTTTACCTATAGTGAGAATTTCCCTATATTGTAGGAAAGCATAGTTTTTATACTTGCATTGTAGTTCATCCAGTGGATTCAGGTTTTTGCATTTAACTATTTCCCAATACTCAACATGATATTTGATGCAAGGTAGGGAATCTAACTTTGTTTATCAAATTATGAACCAATTCTTCCACACTATTTATTGAACAAGTATTCTTTTCCCTATTAATTTATATAAAGTCACTTTTAACAGACATCAAACTCTTATATGTTCTTGGTTATATAGCTGGAGTTTATGCTCTAGCCCACTTGATTCTTAATATGCCAATACTACCTGGACAATTATTGTAATTTTATAATAAGTTGTTACCATCTGTTCACGCAAGTTCTATCAATACTCTTGTTCGTTTTTAAATTCTTGATAGTTCTCACAAATAAACTTCAGAATTATTTAAGCTAGTTCCAAAAATTGCAGCTTTATTTGAATTATATTGATTTTTAAAATTAGTTGCAGAAGACTTGAAATAGCTGCAATATTAAGTGTCCCATTTGGAAACATAGGATCTCCATTTATTCAAATCTTCTTTTGGAATCCTCAGTAAAGATATGTCACTCATGTATCTCTTTAAGTAATGCCTCAATATTTTGTGTTTTCTAGCTTTATGAAACAGAATTTTTTTCATTTTATTTTTAACTGGTTAATCATGGTATAATTAATAAATTTTCAATTCATTCTTTTTTAAAAAAGATTTTTATTTATTTTAGAGAGAGAGCACACACGTGTGTGCGTGCATGAGTGTGAGCAGTGGGAAGGGAAAGGAAGGGGAGGGGAAAGGATCTCAAACAGACTCCACGTGTGCACGCTCCGGAAGCCTGAGCCCAAAGCAGGGCTGGATCTCCCCACCCTGAGATCATGACATGAGCAGAAACCAAGAGTCAGACGCTTAACTGACTGAGCCACCGAGGCACCCCTCAATTCATTCTTAGTACTCAACATTTTCTTCTCCCCTTAAACTGTATGTAACAGAGAAGGTCCAGGTTAAGTCCCATCTCTTGTAAAAAAACAAAAAACAAAAAAAACAGAAAAATGCAAAAAAGCATGGGTTCTGAGATCAGACAGATCAAGACTTGAGATCCTTCCTGAGTCTCCTATTGTTTACTCATAAAATGGGATTTTATACCTATGTTGCATGGTTGTTGTGAGAATTAAGTGAGATAATGCACAGCATCAAGCATATTATATAGTGAATAAATGGACACCATTATTTGTTATGCGGGGCTATAAAATACATAAGCTTCTATAATGTGCAACACTTTTCCAGTTATACAAACAAAAGAAATCCCAATATAAACCCAGGATATATATTCATATACTCATCCAATAAACATGAAAGAGGTAATTTAGTTCAATGATTAGAAACCACCCTGCAGCTAATCTGCTTGGGTTTAAATTCACGTAACCATTTACTAGTTATGGGACTTTAAGTCCCTTAGTCTCTTATGCATCAGTTTCCCTATCTGTAAAGTGGGAATAATAAGTAACTCTCCCACAGAATTGTTGTCATAATTGAGTTAATGTGTATAAGGCAGCCTGAAGAGTGTGTTGGAAACCGTAAGTAGTACTATATAAAGGGATGTTGTTATTATCATCTTTATCATCATCAGTCAGTCAGCTTGTGTGATATATTAAGCACTGGGCTGGATACAGTGGTAAACTAAAACTCATGGGGTGATGGGCTAAGATCTAAAGGATAAACAGGAGTGAATTAGGGGAGAAAGGGAAGTAGGGGGAACACAAGAGGCTGAGTGACAGTGACACTTCTTCTAGTGATAGAAAAAGTGGAAAAGTATGAAGGGCTGAAATCACACCCAGGAAGCTGGAGCTGGGCAGGAGTGTGGCAGAGATGAGGCCCAAGAGGCAGGTGGGGCAGATTAAGGGATTTTGCAGGTTACCTGGCGTCAATTTGTCTTCTTCCTACGTGCAGAAGGAGGCCACTGAAAGGTGAAATAATTGGGTTTCCAGTTCAAAAAGAGCAGTGGGTCAGAAGAACAGACAGGAAGGAGGAAAGAGTGGATGGGGTGAGCTGCTTGGGAGGTTATTTCATAATATAAACAAGGACAAATGGTGGCATGGGCTAAGGTGATGATGAAGACAGAGAAATGTAAACTCATTTGAGACATTAGGAGACGTAATTAACAGGGTTTGTATGGAGCTGAAGCAAAGGGCATCACCAAGAGTGACTTCCAGGTTCCTGGCTTATGTATCTGGGCAGACCCTGCTGCTCAGTGAGACCAACAATGGATGCTGTCTAGGCCAGAAATATATTGTCCCACCAGATAGCCACATATTTGCCTAATGGGCGATGAACATGGTGTATTTGTTCCTGTTAAGGCAGGCCAGGGAAACCCCAGTAGCCTGCACCTGAAAATTCTGTCTGCTCCCTTGGTACTATAGGAATGTACCCTGTCTGATTTGTAGCTTTTCTAAGTCCAGGTCAGGGTTCCACCCCTGGAGTTCATTATTATTATTATTACTTATAAACTCCCCAGGAACTGGGGAAAGAGATGGGACAGGAATTGTTTCTAAGACTATGTTACTCTTCAGCAACTGACTTCAGTCATTCTTCTTGCAAGTCATTAATCATATTGTCTCAGATATTCTCTTTGGAACAAAAAGCTGAACAGTAAATAAGACAGTCTGCATTAAACACACACATAGGAAAACAAAACTTTCCCCCTTTCTACTCTCTCTAGTCCCACCTTCCTACTCCCCTACTTTCTCACTCTTCTTAAGATTTTGTCAACAATGGAGTAATGTCACTACAAGAACACATATAATGAGACCCCAAAGCTTGCAATTAATAAAATAGGAATGCTCACACTAAAACAACCTTAAAAGTGATCCTATCTGCTATTTTTTAAATTTATGACACGTCCTATTAGTGTTTTTTAAATCACTGTAAAAATGATTTAAAATCATTTAAATCATTAAAAACAGCATTTAAAAAAATAAAACGGGAATCAGTACTGTTTCTTGAAACTTCCATTTCAGTTGGAAGGCATGTGAGCACTGGGTTGCCGTATACAATAAATGACTAATCAGGAGTACAATCAAAAAGAGTTTGAAACTCACTGACCTCATCCAATCTTCTTATTTTACAAATGGCAAAACTGAGGTTGAGGAACTATGAGGGGTTCTTCCAGGTCCAACATATCAGGAAGAGGCAGAGCTAGGAACAAAACCCTACCACCTAATTCCATAATTCCTCCCTTTATATCACATTGTCTTTCTTCAGCTGCACCTTCTCTCCCTTTGTAATTAAGTTCCATTGAGGATGAGTAAAACTTGAGGAATTAAAAGCCTTGAAAGGAATTAATTAAATCAACTCTGAGAAAAAGTGAATAGCAAGAAGTTGTGAGTTATGGTAAGGTTCTCTCATGCCAACATAAAAGGAGTATCTGTAGAAACCAATAACATTGGTCAAAAATAGAAAAGCAAAGGGCTTTATTATAACTTAAGTGTAAGTTATAAAAGGAATTTAAATTTAAAACAGAAAACCAGAAGTACCGGACATACAAGATGCATATCCTTTAAATGAACATTTTAGGGAATCTGTGTGTAATACTGGAACACCCAGATGAAAGAAGAAAATAATCATTGCTTTTGTGCAGTGTGGTCAATCCTCTGGGTGACTGACTGGGTCTTTCACTTTTCTTCCCAATTTTAAGGGTCACAGCACAGGCGTGGGTATAATGTCGGTGGCTGATTAAAGCAGGTCACAATCTGTCTGGGAGAGTTTCTGTGCCATCCTTCATAGGGACAGGGACCAGACAAGATGACCTCTCTTGTTGCCTTCCAATTAATTCAATCAGCCTCTGCTTCTGTCAGACATCTTCATGGATGCAGACCGTCCACTCATTCCAAGTCCTCACCAGGAATCAGTAAACACAGAGGCTGCAGACTGCATTTAATGAATCAGCAGGATTCATCTTTCAGTCATCATTTTTGATTTGCAACTTCTTTCTCAATATTATTTTCTCTCTTGATAATCTGAAACTTCATGAAGGACATGGGCTTAGATCTGCCTCCTCTGAGGACCCACTGGGCCTAGCATGGTGCCCAAATCTGTCTTAGGTTAATATCAATGTTTGTTAAACCAATTCAAACTGAGTTTCGTTCCAAAGAAGGACACATCAATAAGATAATTCCAATTAGCTGTGCATAAAGCCACCATCCCTTTTCTTTAATATTTTATGAAGTGCCACTCCAGGAAACTATATGGGATATAATGAAGTACAACTGGGAAACTTTTTTCAAATAAACCAAAGCTATGCCTTCTATTTTTATGTTCAAATAAATGTACATAAAAGGTAGGGTCAGTAAGGGTGTTTTGCTTCTTGCTTCTCTTCACATGGACTGGTAGGATAATTTCCATAACAGAGGAAACAGACCATCTGAGACTAACCGCATTAGACAGTGTTAAAACAACAGATCCAATATGAGGTAAGTGCTCATTTCAAACCTCTCATAAATCAGGAACCCGTGGCTGTATTTCATCACTCCCAAAACAACAGAACATCAGTATTCATTAAGCAGGAACTTAACACTGTTGCCTCAGATCAAAAATTGTAGCTTTTGACTAGGAACTTACCTTACAATGGAAAAGGAATAGATCTATTTGACATGTCTTTTTTTTTTTTTTTTTAATCTAACTAATATAAACTGTGATGTCCTTCAACATTACATATAAACTAAATTATAACTCATGATTTAGTGTGAGTCCTCTCTAGACCTAGAAAACTTTCCAGGACAAAAGTGGAATTCTGGCCCTGTGAGGAGCAAATTAACCACCAAGGGTCTCTCTGGCAACAAGCCCTGGTTTCACCTTGAGAGATGGAACATGACCTATTGGGATCTCTCATTATTACCCCTGTATGCAAATGCCAAAAAAAAATTTTTTTTTAAATATTTTCATCTTTAAACTTTCAATGCATGCAAATGCAAAAAAGAATTGAAAATATTTTCATCTTTAAACTTTTCTCGCATGCTCTGAATATCAAAACACATTTTGTGAGAAAAATTATAAATAGAAATTTGATATATTTAGAACCAAAGTGAAAATCATAGCCTGAGATGCACTTTAAATTTAGTTCTAACAAATCTGCTTTTTGGATTCCGTTCTCAGTGGTTTATTTTTACTCCCCAAATTATGTTACTACCATCAAGGACTTGGATAGAAACAGGGAGCTATGATAAAGGAAACATTTAGACATAATGGCTCAAGTGTACAAATGTTCATAAACAGCCTTCTTTTTAGAAGCTGAGAGGAAGAGACCTAACATTTATTGGATTTATTATGAGCCAACCACCATGCTAGACAAACTGGATATGTTTTTACATAATTCTTACAATCACTCAATGAGGCAAGTTATAGTATTCTCATTATTTTTACTTTAATTTTTTTTTTTTTTTACATAAGAAAACTGAGTCTCTGGTTAAACAGCCTGACCATTGTCCCAAACATAGTAAGCTGTAAAGCCAAGCCTCCACACTGTATCTTGCTTCCTAGTCTTATTCCAACTGTCTTGCTTTTTCCATTACAAGTCAGGTCTAAACAATAAAAAAGGTGCCCAGATACAACATAATGAATTTAGATTAAGATATAAACCCGTTGTCAGGCCCTTAGATAGACCTGTCTCGTTTAACAGGACTGCTCTAAGTAAACCTCTAAGTAAACCTGGTAAACCTCTGGCCTTTGACTTTCTATGACAGTCCTGTGTGTTCATCTTCTGTATGAAGTGGCAGCTTTTAATATGTGAGTTTTCTGATCGTCTTTCAATCAAATGCGTTTTGGAATGAAACGGAGTCGGGTATGGGAGTCATTTTGGTAAAGCACCCTCCCTTTCAGAGCCCACCTTCTTGGAAGAGCACTTATGCTTCTACTCTCTCATTTTCCAACCTCCTTTGTATCTAAATATAGCTGCCAATAGGATTGTAAACAAACGTGTAAGGTGGCAACTTGCAGGAACCTTTCCTAAAAGACATGGACATGTGCACTTTGTCTCTATCGTTTTCATCCTTTCTTCCATCCTGCTACTTAAAAAGCAAAGGTGGTAACTGGAGTCCTGCCTTTCATCTGGAACCAGGAGGAATTAGAGTCAAACCCTAGAGACAGCAGGGCAGTATTAGAAGCAGAGGTCCCTGAGGCCTGAGTGAAGCAGAGCCACGGCACCATTCCTAGACGCCTCCTCTGGATTTTTCCAGACAGAAAAATAAAGTTCCGTCTTGTTGAAACAAGTGTTATTTTCCCTCCCTGTTATTATAGCTGGATATAATCCTAAATGATATACAACCGTGATCTCGTTGTGTCTAAACTCAAGGACAGCAACCTACTTACCACATGTTGAATTTTTATTGTACCAGTCTTTATGAGGTACATGAAACAGTAGGAAAAATATGAAATTTATGATAGAAATCCCTCTATTTACTAGCTCTGTTATCTACGGCACAAGAGTTAACCTCTCTTGGTCTCAGGGTCTTTATCAGTGAATAAGGGGAAAATGACCTCCTAACTCGAGTGCTGTTATAAGCAGTCCATCAAATGAAAACTACAGTGTGTGTCCCTTTTTATAGACACAAGTGGTTTAGGATTACAGATTTTATACCTATGACTTCAAAATACCTTTCAACCCAAGTACCCCTTTTCTAGTTTCACTTCCTTACTGAATTAATGAATATTCTGACTTTCTTCAAATAAATGAATTGTTGCTCATGGACAATAAGGAGGGCATGTGATGTGATGAGCACTGGGTGTTATACACCACTAATGAATCATTGAACATTATATCAAAAACTAATGATGTACTATACGTTGGCTAATTGAATTTAAATTAAAAAAAGAAAAAATAAAATACATAAGGAAAACAACCTTTGAAGGCATTCTCTTTATGGTTTCTAAAATCATCTCTGTACCTTATCTGATTTTAAGACAATGTCATTAATGGTCCACAAGAGCAGGGACCATATTTATTTTCATTTGTCATTTTATTTCCATGCACATGGTAACATCTCAATAAATGTTAATGTCCTCTATCCCAACCTTCTATTACAGTCATTCCTGTAGCAAAGGGTCTTTTCCTTGGCCATGGAAAGTTGTGAGTAGAGTTAGGCCCCACCCCTAAAGGTCACTTCCTCTGGCAACCTCTTGTCCTCCACTTTCTAAGTACAAACCTATAGCCAATTATGTCCCTTGATAAAAACTAATTATTCCATTCCACACTCTTATAGCCTAACAATAAGTATAATAAATACACAGACTCAAAAGCTTGCTAAAGTTATTATAATTAGCATGTAAAGACTTTTTGTCAATCAGCTGGATGTATTGGTCTAATTTAGAAGGTCAGATTGATCTGACAGGGTTTTTGATCTGCATGTCTGCTTTTCATTCTTGTTCTCAGTTAGGTTCACAGACAGAATGATTTTCAGGGCTGTATCCCTTTCATTTTGTGAATGCTACTTTGCTCACAATATCAGCTCCTCCTGCTCCCATAGTTAGGACTATGTTTAACCAAATTAAGAGGCAGACTAAGTTAGTATCCAGTGCCTCGCGCTTCTGCAGTTCTAGATCATTTTTCCTATTTAAATAGCCATCCTTTGGGGGTACCTGGGTGGCTAAGTAGGTACGTCGGTCAAGCTTCTGACTTTTCGTTTTGGCTTAGATCAGATCTCAGGCTCCTGAGATCAAGCACCCCATTGGGCTCCGTGCTCAGTACAGAGTCTGCTTAAGATTCTCTCTCCCTCTGCCCCTCCCCGATTGCGTGCTCTCTCTCTTTAAATAAATCAATACATACATACATACATAGCAATTCTTTCTCCTCATCCCTGTCCAACAAGTGCCCAGTTATCAATGAGATAAATTGCTTTGCAAAGAGGTATTAAATGGTTGATAACATTCAAGGTGTTACCACCCCGAGTGTACTTTCTTAACATGTCTTCACATCTTTAATGTAAATCATCAGCCAGTTGTAGGAAGGAAACAATCACCTAACTTAGGTGGCCATTTATTTCAATTACCCCAATGATGATGCTCTTCTCAGATTTCTAGGCATTAACAAAAAGAATGGAGGGAGCAATAATAACTCTAGTCAAATTCTACAGTACTCCTTTTCTATTTGATACCAGTCATTTAAATTAAACATGTAAGCACATTTAACTTAAAAAAATCCCCTACATAGTGTTGTTTTAATAAAAATTCTACTTTTCTTCAAAAGTAAAAATTCACTACTAAAAAAATAAGTACAGTAGGGGTACTTGGGTGGCTCAGTTGTTTAAGCATCTGACTTCAGCTCAGGTCATGATCTCAGGGTTCAAGCCCCAGTGGCTTCAGTCTCTATGTTCAGTGGGGAATCTGCTTTTCCCTCTCCTTCTGCTCCTCCCCGCACTTATGTGCATGTGCACACACACGCACGCTCTCTCTCAAATAAATAAATAAATAAATAAATAAATAAATAAATAAAATCTTTTTTAAAAAGTACAGAAAAAAATATCATCAAGTCAATTACTATCTTTTCTTCCTAATCTAATTGAAAGAAATGCCTTTCAAGATCTTTTATTCCTTCAAAGAAGACATACAGATGGCCAACAGACACATGAAAAGATGCTCAACACCACTCATCATCAGAAAAATACAAATCAAAACCATGATGAGATACCACCTCACACCTGTCAGAATGGCTAAAATTAACACAAGAAACAACAGATATTAGGATGCAGAGAAAGGGTAACCCTCTTATGCTGTTGGTGGGAATGCAAACTGGTGCAGCCACTCTGAAGAACAGTATGGAGGTTCTTCAAAAGGGTAAAAATAGAACTACCCTGTGATTCAGCAATTGCACTACTAGGTATTTATCCAAACGATATAAAAATACAGATTCAAGGGAATACATGCACCCTAATGTTTACTGCAGCATTATCAACAATAGCCAAACCATGGAAAGAGCCCAAATGTCCATCAACTGATAAATGGATAAAGAAGATGTGGGGGATATATGTGTGTGTGTGTGTGTGTGTGTGTGTGTGTAATGGAATTCTACTCAGCCATCAAAAAGAATGAAATCTTGCCATTTGTAAACACATGGATAAAGCTAGAGAGTATTACACTAAGCAAAATAAATCAAAGAAAGACAAATACCATATGATTTCATTCATACATGGAATTTAAGAAACAAAACAGATGAACATATAAGGGGAAACAAGAGAGGAAAACAAACTGTAAGAGAAACTTAATGATAGAGAACAAACTGAGGGTTGCTGGAGGGGTGGTCAGCAGTGAATGGGTTAAATGGGTGATGGGCATTAAGGAGGGCACTTGTTATGATGAGTATTGGATGTTATATGTAAGTGATGAATCACTAAATTCTACTCCTGAAACCAATATTACACTATATGTTAACTAACTAGAATTTAAATAAAAATTTGAAAGAAAAAAAAGATCTTTTATTCCTGTTATATTTACAAAATGATAGAGAATTTTCTATTCTCTTTGATCAATTTTCCAAGTGGTATCTCACCTTCTTTACTAATTAATTTGCTATTTATTGTTTTTGCTCTTTTTTAACTTCTTCATAATTATCCCTAGCTTTTATTTGCTGTGTCAAATACTTGCATGCCTTAATAATTTGGTAGATCTTTTAGTTCTATTTTTGGATATTTGCTCTCATCTACTTATTTGTAGATCATCATATCCCAATTATGCAACTTCTTCAATCAAGGTAAATCCTACTGAAATATAATTTTTAGTAGCTTCACTAATTTTCAGAGAAATTCCGAAAACTTTTATTTTGTCATCAATCTCATTCTCTTAGACAAGAGATGTCAGCTGAAAATCAAATGCAAGTGACAGAGGGGGAAATCTCAAACTAATTCTTTCTATTTGAAAGTGTCAGATTAGAAAATGCACTTGCTCTGTTTACTTTCTTCAGTGAATCATTGGTCAAATCTATCAAAAACGGCAAAAGCCATCTGAAAAGTGTATACTTACTCTATCATTCGAAAAACTCTTTCAGATATCCTTTACATATATTTCATTCCTTGTTCCATCTGAAAAGTGTATACTTACTCTATCATTCGAAAAACTCTTTCAGATATCCTTTACATATATTTCATTCCTTGTTCCATCTGAAAAGTGTATACTTATTCTGTCATTCAAAAAACTCTTTCAGATATCCTTTACATATATTTCATTCCTTGTTCCCAAAACTGTAAATGCTTTTTAACATTTCCTAATGTACTAAAACTGTGTCTTCCTGCATATTCTCCCTATTTCAAAGACATTCAAATATTCCCTATGCCCTAGAATGGGGAAAAATTGTCTTATCCCCATCTATTGCAATGATAAAATAAGATACAATTACATTAAAGGACATGAAGAATGAATTCTATTTTACCCTTCAAATGGGCTTTATCATAACTTAACAGTTAAGCATACAATTAGTAGCAAACCAAGAAAGCATTTCGACTAATTAGACCTAGAGTCTAGGAGATGAGTTCACAGATTATGTCTGTGAGACAGCAATCAGGTCGATTCGGTCAATTTAAAACAACAACAAAAAAATAAATAAATCAACTCAGAGACAGAAAAAAAAAAAACTGCCAATAGTTTTCCTGTTCAGCTAATGTAAATGCAGCCTTCAAGATAAGCTGTTCTTCACATAGAAATAGATTTCATATTGTCCAGATTATATTCGAAATCTTGCAACATATGGCATTCTAACTTTGAAACAGCCTTTTCTGAACTAGCTATACGATCAAGGAAGAGGGAGAAGCAGAAGAGCATCAAACGTGGTTCAAATGACTACAGACAGGAAAACAAAAATGTTTTGTTTCTAGTATATATTTAGTTTTTCTACAATACGACTTAGAGCATACAATAAGATAATCACTGTAAACATCTTACATACATTGCACTTAGTTTGCATTTCCTGCTTCCCAGAAGCCATACTAAAATCTAAGATAGCCTAATAATGTTCAAAAGACTAGCAACAACAAAAAATGGCAATGAACACAATAACAGACTAATTACCATTCAGCGGGGAGAACAATGGAAGCTTTTTTTTTTTTTTTTGCTAGCTGTAATCAGTTTATAATTGTGGCCCTGCAAACACGGCAACACAGAAAGAAACAGCAAGAAACTCCCAGTCATCTTCCATGTTAGAAATGGAAGGGATCTGCAAGCTTTTTATCTGCACTGCCCTGACAGACGATGGGGACCTCCCAGTTCTTAGGGGGCTGCTCCCTTCATCAGCACCCGCATCCGGACCAGGTGTACAGGCTAATGTTCCACCGAAGCTAATTTCTTTTTTTAAATGTTAAAATCCCATAGAGTGGGCTTAAAATATAAACAACTAAAACTAAGCATCAGGAGAAAGTAGCTTCTTATTTATAATGAATAAGAAGCCTAAAGAAATATGAACATATGAAAAATGCTCTAAACTATGTGGATATTATCTGATATCATGACTTGTTTAAATGATTTCATTTAGTGGAGTAGAAATTATGAGTTGCTTTCTGCTACTCCAGCCATTTACATTTTCTATATAGTAACTTTCTAGAGAAGATCTGCTATATAGATTATGTCACACAGACTCAATTTATTGGGAAAAGGAGAAAGATGAAGACTCCCTTTTAATTTATTCAAGGAGTTGAATAACTAACCTGTTTTCTAACTTACAGCTTGGAGTATGGAATTCACTATGCATAAGAGCACATCCTTAAAGACACTGTTAATGATATTCTACCTTTAAAAAAAATTAGATCACTGGCAAAATCAAAGTGTATACTGAAATTTATTTTTATTTAATAAATACGGAAACACTGTCCTTCCTAAGGAGAAATCTAGCTTTATGTAGCTTCATAAAGATGCAATAGGTAATACATCCAGTCACACCAGCATTTTAAATTAAATGTTGGGTATTTGGCTTTGCATTAGTATCTATTCATATAGTTGTACTAGTCATTGTATTAAAAAGTATCAGCATTTTATTTAAAAGATTGGGTTTTTTTCCATTAAAAATTCTGATTGTAAGTCCTAGAAGTTAATAAGCTCTATTTTCAGATGGTTGTGCCAAGGCAATCAGAGGGTGAAGAGAAATTTGCCAAGTCAGAGACCACCTCTGGAGCCAGGGCTGCACTAATGGTTGCAGGAACATATGGTAAGAATGGTCCAGAGTCCAAACAGGTGAAGGTGAATGGGGAAGAGCAGCAGTGATGCCCCATGGGTGTGGATGCCGACGGGAAGACAGGAACGACTGGTGACTCTGTAGGTGAGGATCTGGGGCTCTGAGTAGAATGACTTGATATGAATGTCAGGGGCGCCAAGTGCTTTGCTAGACTGCAAAATGTGAGTCAGATGCCTTTCCTGTGGGGAAGTAAGTACAAAATTTGAGATTCTCATTAACTCTTTGAGCTCACGAGGGTGCCATTTGATAAATGACAGTGCCGGCATTCTAACAGGAGCTCAGGCATCTGTTGGAATAAATGTGCATCCTAAAGTGCCCAGCTTCTTAATGTTGGGTGTTACCCCTACCCAAAGGATGTATCTGAGTAACAATGATGCCTACATCTCAGTTATTACATTAAAGAGAGAAGCAGAGAGAGGGAGAAGGAGAAAGAGAGAGAGAGATCGATCTATTCAGGCACAGCAAACAGTTCTTAAGAAAACTATATTACTACATTCTTTTTTAAAAAAAATACTTAATTTGAGATGTCATGTTTAGATATTGAGTATCTTCACTTGCTACCAGCTTTGTCTACCTTGTCTTTGACTTGCATTCACAACACAGACCTTCTTTTTTAGAGTTATTCTTACCTTTCTACCTTCTGTTTTTAATGCAAAACATTGACTGTATTGTCTCATATGAAGCTGCTTTCCCAGACCAGTCTTTTTTCAAGTACTGCTGTAAGGAGGGAGGCTGCCCGCTCAAGGTGGTGACTCAATGTTGAGTTCTGCATACATTCAATTCAAGCACAGACTCAAGGAAGAGGCATCCTCTCTTCTTGCTTAGGAGCTCCGGGGGAGAAACCCCGACTTGTAACATCTACGGTCAGTTCACAGCATCGTGTTGGAAAGCATAGACTGAAATGATCTTTCAAACTGTTTTGCTCATAATTATCATTTGTTGCCATCAGGTGAAAAAGAGTCCCTTGGGTACAGCTCACGGGTGAAAGAACCATAGGGGTGGTTAACTGAATGCCACGAAGGAAAAAAAAAAAGACTCTAAGATAGATAAACATCAATTTTAATCAGGCTATTAATCACTATGCTGAAATTGAACATGGAACTGCAGGGAAACAGTTTCTTTGGAAAGATGGAGAGATGGAGACCAAGACACCGACGGGCACAGCGGAGGATCTGTGCTCTTTCTCAGCGCGGGCACAGGCTTGTTGACGCGGCTTTACTTTGGAAATGAGGACTGCCTTGTTTGTAAATACCCTTTCAAAGCAAGCTTGTAGATGATAAGTGAAACATTCGCAGAGTGGTGATTTTAAAGATCTGTGTGGGAAATTCTATTTTTTCCAGTATCTGGCAGTACGGTGCTCTGGAGGGCCAGGTTCACGGCCCACAGTGAGCTCCTCCCATCAAGTAACTGGGGACGGCCAGAAGGAGGATCTCAGGCTGTTCCAGTCCTGGGGGCCTCTCCACATCTGATCTTCATGGAAATTTAAGAAAACTTCACAGTGAGCGCTTGTGTTCTCTTTTAACCAATATCTACTGCCCCTGGAAGCCCAAAGTTACCAAAGCAATGCTTAAACCATTGGTTTACAATGTATGGAATAAACGCAATTATTCTATGTTACTCTCCGCTTTAATCATTAATTATTCTGAACCTGATTGTTGCCCCCTGACTTTACTAGCACAACCCTTACATTTCAAGCAGTTTCAACCTGAAACAATCGGTTCTAGGAAAAAAGGCCATTTTTCTGATTTCTTTTTTTTTTTTTAAAGCCCTGTATGTAAGTTATCAGTTGATGTTTCCGTTCCAGCCACGAATAGTATATTCATTCTGTCTAAGCCATTTCAGTGACTGATGGAAACGGAACAATATCCAGCAACTGTCAATGTGATGTCTGGTCCCAGCCTGAGCCCACTTTTTCTTTGGCCTTTTCTGCACTGCCCCTTGGCCACAGAAGATGCAAGTTCTTTCCTTGTTGCTCATTCTCTCGTCTTCTTCCCTACTGAGGTCCACTCCATAGAATTTACATCACATTCTTCCCTGCAATATCATTGGAAACTACAGAACACTCTGTCATGTTCCTGCTTATCTGCCTGTACCCATTTGCCTCCCAGAAACAGAAGGAGGTTGGAAAGAGTGTGCCCGTACATGATCACGCTACGTGAAGCTTTGTTGTAGTGATTTTCCTATCAGCTAGCTTTTAAACCTCTACTTGACTATTTGTTTCCTCTTTCTACTTGTGATAAAAAGTGTCCTCTTTTTCTACTTCTTTTCTGTTCAATACTTTAAAAATTAAAATAACAGTTTCCTTGGTAACAGCTACCCACTGCCCTTTTATATTCTTTTCCCTCGTTTGGTCTGTTCTAATAATCTGATAGAGTGGAAAGGTCACTGCAGGTAAGGACTGCATTCAAGGGACAATTCTAGCACTTACAGACTTATCAGCACTTGCCACTTCAAACTCTGAGCCATAGTCTGATCTGAAAAACAGGATTAATAATGACCTCTGTCCTGTATACTCCATATAACTCTTGAGAAGACCAAATTAAAAAAAAATGTATGTAAAGTCATTGTGAACATTATAAAGAGCTGTGTAAATTAGAGTTACTAGGATCAGTGAGAGAACTTACCAGACTCCAAGTGAAAGCCAACAGAACTAGGACCCAAAAGCTATCACACTTCCCCTTAGAATAACAGTGGCCTTTTATTTTTTTTATTTTTTTAAACATTTATTTTTAAGATTTTATTTATTTATTTGAGAGAGAGAATGAGAGAGAGAACGTGAGAGAGGGGAGGGTCAGAGGGAGAAGCAGCAGGGAGCCCGATATGGGACTTGATCCCAGGACTCCAGGATCATGACCTGAGCCGAAGGCAGTCGCTTAACCAACTGAGCCGCCCAGGCGCCCCAACAGTGGCCTTTTAATCTCTAGAGTTTTCAGAATGCCATCATTTAGACAGGTTGAGCCAACTGACTAGCTAGTAAATGTTTGTAATAAAAAGCAATCAGTAACTGTTCAGTTTGCTGAAATAGTTCAAAATAGAGAAACTTGGAAAATATAACCTAAGATATTTCCACATTTGGAGGAACGCCGGAACAAAAGGTGTCAACCTGCTAAAGACCACACTACCTAAAAGAACCATGCAAAGGGATGTGGGGTCTATCCTATATGAAAATGTTTACTAATATAAAATAGATTTTGAGGTTAATTGATAAGGCATTAATAGATTAGGGGGGGAGAAATCATTCCCATAAGGAATTATTTTGGATCATTAACAGCAGTATAGATTCACAACAGTTTAAATAGCCCTTGAAAATAAAGCATAATATTTACTTCCCTGGGTTTTCTGTCTTAGGAAAAAATATCAATTTGGAACTCAGAAATCACCAAAACAAAGAAGCTGAAACAAGACAGAATGTCTTTGCTCTTTCATTACTGAAACTACCTAAGAAATAAAAAAAAAAATAGCCCTTAGCACTAGCAGTGTTAATTATCTACATTATCTTTCCTTGCATATAATCTTGAAAATATCAGCCTATTAACCTTGTAGAATGCATTTTCATAGATATTTTGCTCAGCATGAGCTTACAACCAATCCCAAATTGTTCGTGTCAATTCCGTAGGTTCAGTGTCACCTAAGGTCATTTTTTTTCAGTTACCAAAGATTAGAGTCCTTTAGCAAAGCACAGTCCTTAACGTTAACGTAATGTCATCACAAAGACCTATTTGTTCTCCAGTTCAGAAGATAAATGTTTTTTATTTGTTACATAAGAAATGATAGCAAACAACAGAAAACAATTCACATTTATTTTTATTTTTCTTCTGAGAAACATTTTTCTAATCCATATCATTTATTCTAATATAAATATAAAGACTGTTCATTTGTAACCAGTGTATTATGCTGCACCCTGAAACTTTGTTATTCTGAGATTTTTCTAAAAATTAAAAAAAATAACATTATGCTCTTATATTAAGGAAAAGAATGCTAATATGTCCTTAGAAAGCATTTCTCAATGTATGGTCCATAAACCACCTGAAGCAGAACTAGTTAGGATACTTGTTAAAGTATCTCAACTCCATCCTAATGTACCAGACTGGAGGGTAATTGAGAAGATGCATTTTCACAAACACTGCTATTGACTCCTATTCGCACTACAGTCTACGAAACACTGTTCATTTTAGCCAATAGTTCTCAAGACTTATTATGCTCACCTGGAGAATGTATAAAAACACCAGTGGCCAGACTTCACCCCAGACCCATTAACTCAGCATTTATGGACTTCCAGTAAGGTTGCCAGATGAACTATAGGACATGCTTATTTAACAAACTTACACAAAAGAACCATTGGTTGTTTATCTGAAATTTAAATTTAATGGGGTATCTTGTATTTTTGTTTATTAAATCTGGCAGCCCAAGTGATGGGACCCAGGCACAAGAATTTTTAAAATCTCCCTCTGCGTCAACTTAGCAGTTGAGGTTGAAAACAACTGACTCTAAACCAAGGCTCTAAAGACATTGTAATACAGAACCACAGAAACACTCAGACAATAGGGGCAGAGTTGAGATAATCCAGCTCAAAAGCAGTCAAACTAAGGATGGATCTGTTCCACCTTGACTCTTACTCGTTTTCCCGAAAATTTCACAGGAATTGACTAATTTTAAATTAGGTACATAATAAATGAAAGGCATCAACATAAGACTTAGGTTTTATTTATAAAACAATCTACCTTTTTAAAATGAAATATCCTCTAAGAAAACACTTAGAAAATATTAAATAAAATGAGGGCCCCTAAAACTTGGTTTCCATGGTCAGCTAAACTCTTTCATACTTCGTAAATTGGCTTCTGCAGTCACAAACTCCTCTCTGGATCCCCAGGATTCCCAGCAGGAGGGAAGTCGTAAATAACAGCCACACTCTCAATGATACCACTCTTCACCTTGGAGCGTTTATAAAGCAGCAGAAAATTAATGCCATTTGCTCCTCAAGAAAAAGCTGGGAGCCTTTAGAAATTGCTCAATTGTCCAAATGAATGGGGATACAGATGGAATAAACAAAGATACAAAATTATCCACGGTTTACACAGTGAGGAAAAGATGAAGGTTAACATAGCTGTGAAGTTGGAACAATAAAAGCTGATAAATAACAGCCCCCAAATCTCTGGAAAGGTAGAATTCCTTCATTACAGTCACTCTAAATTTAAAATGCCAACATAATCTACAAATAACAATTTAAAATAAAATGATGAATATACCACCATTAACATGATAACATTATCTTTTAAAAGTATTTCAATTTGCAAGTTTTCTCAACATGAATGAGTTAAGATTTTAAAGATGGAAATTTACACAAAGTTGAATTCTAATCAGATAACTGCTTTGAGGGGCTAAGTAAATTTTAGCAGACTATATCTTTGTTATATACCTTTGTAAATGAAGGAAGACATTGCCAAATGGATCAGTGGGAAGGCATATGATCATTTTAAGCTTTTTTTCCTTATAATTTATAAGACTTTGTCCCACATATCAAATTTCATGGACATGTTCTAAAAAGGTATAGGTCCAGGGAATATTTATCAGTAACCATCTTACTTCCCACAACGAAACAGAATTTTAAAGTTCTCTTGATATCTGTTAGCACAGCTCCAGATTTGGTAATAATTTACCCATGTCTTCAAAATGTGACGTTTACCAAAGGAGGAAACATAAATGACCAGCAGATGATTGAAATGCTCTTCACTGAGTTGGGTCTGTGACAATAATAATATACTGGACAAGCCAGTCACCCCCTCTACCTACATGTCTCCCAGGATTTGGTGGTATTTACAATGGTGGTATTTAATGTGATCACATATCAAAGCTTCTGGTAAATTATGTCCCACTAATAATTATAGCACAGTGGCTAATAGAAACTTGCTGACTTAGTTTACACACCAAAAAACTGCGTTTAAAAAGAAAAAAACTATATGTAAGATGCCAGCTCTTTGAGGTTCACAGTGTGCCTATTTCTCCATTTTGAGTCTAGGAGAGCATTAGCATGTTGATCTCTGTGAATGCATAGCATAAAATCAGTGGCTAAGACACTCCTTTTAAAGTGTTCTTCAAAAATAGTAACTCCCCTATTATATTCATTAACAGCAAATAAACATTCAATTCACATTCCAAGAAACATTTTTGGAAGACCAGTTGGGGTATGGCTCATTTCTACCCTCAGTCCTGCCCTGAGCTCACAATCTTGCCACTCTTCAAGATACACCTTCATGAAAGGAAGTGCTCTGTTCTCTCCTCTTAGTGTGAGAGATGAATTGGACATTTTAAAATCACAATCTGTCTACCAAGAAAAAAAGTTCAAATAGAACTGTAGACTATGGAAAGAGTCATTAAATCTGAAGGTTTCCTACCCCCATACTATTAGTTATTATTAGAATTGTAGTTCATTAATTCTTGAAATATTCACAGTTCGTAATTCTCCTAACTTTTCTATCAATATAAAGGTTAGAATTTAATCAGAGTTACCATGCTAAACCTCTTAATTTTTATAAATACTTCATCTGTGTTGAGAGTAGCATTAGTATTAGTAAAAATGGCTTAAACTGAATGGCCTAAGAACATCATTTGTGACTTGTAATTTATTATTTACATCTTTCACATTTAATCTGGAGTTAAAAGTACAATGGCACAGATTCTTAATTTTCAATTATTTATTTTAAATATTCAATCATAAATAACATTCCCAGCTCAGTTTAATTTTTTTTTAAATCACATTTTGGATTCTTCTAAATACCAAGCCATGCTCCATGGTCCATGAATATATTCATGAGGTCTACAGCCAGTGGTGTGCAAATTTATCAATAACTTGCAAGTAACAGAACTGAAAGACTGCTCCAATTTGAAGTCTACTGACAACTCTCTGAAGCTAAAACTTTTCAGTCTATCAAGCATGGATTTATTCATGATTTTTGACCTTAAGAGATTCAGGGGAAAAGTGCTGAAAAACTGAAGGTCTAATCATTGGATAAAAACTACTCCTAGAACATGAAATATTATTCCAAAATCCATAACTAGCACTAAGATAGTGTAAAACAACAAAGCAACTCAAAATTTACTGCCCCTTCTCTTCTCCCTTAACACTGACATGAACTTTTGTCTGCCTAAGCCCGATACTATCTCAAGATACATTTTTATGTCCACATTAAAAGTAGGGATAAGGAGATAACAAGTATTGGACAAGTCTATTTAATACATAAAAGTGTATCTAAACAGTAATAGCATTTGAAAGAGATTTAGGATTGTCTTCGTTGGGGATAAATTTACATCTCCAAAAAAAGTGTAAGAAGAAAATACCTCTATGAGAACAAACGACATCATGATACTCTAAGTTCTGCATTAAAGAATGTCTCAGAATTTTTTCCAGATTTACACAGTACCAAGTCCACTGTCTTCAACTTGTTATGCATTATATTGAGATTAATATTTTAGAGCATTTTCTCCCATTGTGTAGTGTTCCTCACCTTCATAGATGCAAAGGGAATGGTCAAGGACAAATTCAAAGTGTGTAACTAGGGATTAAAGGAAAGGGCTTTGGTGTTTGCATCTACCAAGATAGAACAAAGACATCAAGGAAAGTTCTGATGGAGAAAATACAGATCAAGTTACGTTAGTCTGGAAATATAAGGCAAAGGAAAACTGGGTAGAAATATGAACATTTTCCTCTACTTTGGGGAGAGGGGCAGATGTAGTTACTTCTATCTCGTAGAGATAGATCAGTTCCGTATGTCCCCTATGCCCACACCTAGGATTAATTTGAACGACAAGTTCAAGTTAGAGGTAACTACAGAGATGAGCATCCTGTGCATCAGCAGGGATGATAAAGAGAGCTTTGGCTTTTGAAATATGGCTGTGCTGGTTCCATGTCAACCCTTAGCTCCTGCCTAGTAGCACAACTGAGTGGAGAACAAGGGAAAATAAAGCAGTTCGCTTCATCAGGACTGTAGTTTTACCTAACTGAACTCCTCATATAGCCACGTGTGAAGTTGCAGGGCTTGTTGGCCCTGTTGCAGAACCAAGGACAGACAACTGGCATCCATAGAGAAGGTCAGGGAACTTCAGGAGCCTGGGGCTGTTGAAAAGAACCTTCCCCATAACGTGAGACTGGGAAGGTACTCCAAGAAGGATCTGTTTTTGACAGATGGAGATGAGAAAGAACAGCAGTGATGGTAACTTGGAGCAAAAGTTCATTCTGTATCGTCCTATTGGAGAACATTTAAGAGATTGGTTTGACTGCCTCAGGGAGTTAGAAGAAGTCATCTGGAGAGCCGAAAGCGGTCAACTATACAGAAGGACTAAAATGCCAGAAGAACTTAGTTTAGACAATCTAGCCCTTTGCTACCTACCCAAAGTGTAATTGGTCTAACAGAAGCAGCAACACCATATGGAAGCTCACAGAAATGCAGCTTCAGGACCCCCTCAGACCTCTGGAGTCAGAATCTGCATTTTGACAAGCTCTGCCTACGATTCTTGTACACACTGATGTTGGAGAAGTACTGCTCCAGTGTTTAATTGAATCACCTGTGATGCTAAAGCTAAAGGTGAGCGCAGAAATCCCCATTTTCAACAAACATCCTAGGTGAAACAAATAAGAGGACGGCAAATACCAAAGCAGTAGTTTAGGAACATTCATCTGATGAAGATGAGTAGGATGGATATAAGCATAAAGGGACAAGCAGTAACAATAACAAGGTAGACATGATTATATCTATGCAGTAGGGTCAGCCAAACCAAATTAAAACTACCTCTCTGATTCCCAGTTTGGCACACAAGAATGGAGGATGGATAAAGTATCAAGGAGCTCTCCTCGTACTTTGGAAATTCATTCCAAAGGTAGCACCTCCATCCCTTCTTCCTCCTTCCTGGACTACAGGAGGCATATTCCCCAGGTAGGAGTCACCTTACTCCTGTGCATCAGCAGGGATATTACTAGTAACCTTGGAGTTACTAGTAGCTGAGTTACAGGGAACATTGTCATTTGGTAGGTGTTCCATAACTGTGATTGTTGTTGTAATAAGAATAATTATTACTAATACTTTGGTCACACCTCCTCACCTATCCAACCTGCTCCCTGTAGGCTGGGTTTCCTTAGCTCAGTGAGACTGAGGAACCTGAATGAGACAGACCTGAATTTGAGGCAAACCAGCTCAAAGCTGTAGAAGCCAATCATCTCCTTCCCAACCCAAGGAGATTTAGAAGCCAAGGCAAGGAACAGAGTGAGCCCTGATGTCTCTTCCAAAGACACACCCAGAATTGGAAGAATCATCTCATATGGTACAAAATCAGAAAATAAAGACATACTCCTTTTTCAAGTTCAATGACATGGTCATCCTCAAATACAAGCTCTAGCTTTCAAATTGTTTCCGATTATATATTTATTTGTGTGTGTGTGTGTATATATATACATATATATTTGTAGATGATGGCATATATATATATTTATATATTTATAGATGATGGTATATATATATATTTGTAGATGATGGCAATGACGATAATGATGACTAATGCTGCTGAAAATATTCAGCCTTACCAAATTACTTTGTGGTACCTTAAAAACCATAAGCTCTACAAATCTCATCATATCCTAATGCATTGCTTTGTACAGACCCAGGAAGGAGACCAGCCTCTGTCATTCATCAAAGTGTCCTTCCTAATGCACTCGAGGTTCCCCTTAGACGTCCCTCATCTGCTCACCAGGCAGGCTTCTTTCTCACTCCTCTGCTATGAAATCACTGCCTTTGGTAGATTTCCCCCCTGTTTCTCTTATTTAAATATTTATAAGTGTGATGTAGCCATGCCCCAGTTCATCAATAGTAATTCCTCTTATATTTAAAGACAAAGAAATGTAGAGCATTACTGAGTTAATGTTTCTGTCTCTCTGACTTCATGCCCACTTGTTTCTTTAACTGGCCTCTGAGCTTGCTGTTCACATCATCCCAAATCTGCCACCAGAGTATAGTTAATACTTGGAGGGCATGACACTTTACAGAATATCCAGCTTTGTGGGATCACTTAAGTGGTGTTCAAGCCAATGATTTGGGGAGAAAAAGTGTTAAATCCTTCTCTCAAATGAACACCAAAATAAATTCTGGATGAATTAGTGATTTTAATGTAAAAAATAAATTTAAGAAAAACAGAGTGCTAATATAACCTTGATTTGAGGGAGAACTTCTTAAAGCATTATATCAAAGTCAGAAACCTTAAAAGGAGTGATTACCTGAATACAAAACTTGTGAAATGTGAAAAAGCCATATTTTATCAGCAGTATTAAATATCTGGGGTAAATATTTGTGACATATGATGAACAAAAGATATAACATCACATATGGAAAAAGCTGAAATAAAAAGAAAAAAATGAGGAAGGTCTGAAGTAAATTTTTATAAGAAATTTAATGGCAAAGGTTATGAAAAGGATATTCAAAAAGAAATACATTCAGCTAATATGCATATAAAATGTGCTCACCTCACATGTGTCAAACACAATTCAAAGCCACACTTAAAACTGTATTATTCACCTATTAATATCCCATCCAATGCTAATGGTGGCGTATATACTTTACCTAGCTATGCGACCTATAAAAATTTATCTTAATCAGATATAAGGTTGTTTTTTTATTAAAGCAACCAACAATAGGGGACATAAGTATAATAGAATATGTTGTGGCCATGAAAATTTATGAGATAAATCTATAATTATTCACTTAAAGGTAGTTCATGATATATTGCTATATTAGAAAAAAAAAACAGGTTAATGCATAGTATTTTTTCTTATAATTTGTTCTTTATAAAATGAAAATAACTATGAATATGTTTGCATAGGACACTAAAATATTCAGCATTATACCTGGGTGGTATTTAATGGGTTATTAATTAAATTTTTCTTGTCTGTATTATATAATTTTATATAATATGCATGTATGTGTTAGTTATAAATACATGTTAATTAAATTTTTAAATAAGTGTTTACATTGGGTGAAGGGAATGGGAGCCAGCATACAAAATATTCAGAAGAGGCTCCCTCTCTTTTTGCGAGGTAGACAGGGCCCACTCCACAGAGGGAAGACAGACAGTGGTGGTAACTCTTTTTATTCCATTGCTTGGTCCGCTTCCTCAACTATTCAAGGACATATAGACAATTAAATGTCAACATTTGGGTTGTAATTGACTTCTAGTAAGTAAGAGTTTCCTAATGGTTTATTTGGCTAAGTAAGCAATATGTGTCAATACACTATTCATGTGAGATTTCAAAGATCTGTGATATCTCTGAGTTTCCTTTGTTATGTTAGAAGAACTTTTGAGTGAGCCTCACCCCTGTGATTTCTCTGGTCAACCTCTTCACTTGACTGGCCAGTGCACCTTTTCAGAACTCCTACCTTAACCCCTTCAACTACAGCCTCTCCTAAACATAGCCGTTTTCCTCCAAAGCTGGAGCAGAAATGACAGTATCACTTGAAGGTGTGCTGCAAACCAGGAGAGAATCATAAAATTAAAATTTTAAATTAGAAAAGAAAAACCTTTGTCATTTAAAATCACAAAGGTCAAAATGTGCAGAGAATATAATGGTGACAGTAACTACTCCCTTCAAGGAAGAATTGTGCTTGTTCACATAATTGAAGCATCATGTGAATTAAACTCATAGACTGTGGACCATGAACTTGGTGAACAGGAATAAATTTTCAGGTAGTTCTTGGCAGAATTTACTGACCTTGAACAGGAGATCCAGGCAGATATTTATAGAGGCAGGTCAAAGAGACAGGTCTCCAAATGGCCAATTCCCTGCTACTAAATGAAAATCTTCTTTGAATAAGTTGGTGGTTCTCTTGGTGCCCATGAGGGCCAAAATTATTTGGGCTTTTCATTGTGAATTTTTGGGGGTGTGATGATTTGTTTCCCTTTAAGATGCCATCCCTGGGGCACCTACTAATTAGTAAGGACCCTGGAACCTTGTGTCTGCAGTTCAGGGAAGTTACCAGCAGATGGCAACATTGGTTTAGTGAGTAATATAGAAGGTACCTCTCCAGGCAGACTGCAGGTAGCCCCATACTCTCCCTAAGAGGTCAAGTTTAATTCTTTCTAAACACAAAAACTATAGCACTTAGAGGAAAGGAGGGACCTCTAAAAATAAAAGTGTATAAGTACCATAAGAAGTTCATTAGAAGTGAGGTTCCAAACCAGTGGTTGCCAGAGAGAAGGGGGTGGGAAAGATGGGCAAAACGAGAGAAGGGGAGTGGGAGATACAGGCTTCCAGTTACTGAATTTATGGAATGAATGAATCCATGGGGATAAAAGGCACAGCATAGGAATATAGTCAATGGTGTTGTAAGAACATTGTCTTGCGACAGATGGCAGGCACACTTGTGAGAAAGCGTAACATACAGACTTGTCAAGTCACCATGTTGTACGCCTGAAACTCATGTAAAATCGTGTGTCAACTATTCTTCAGTAAGAAAAAAGGTGAGGTTGCATTTTCAAATACAAATAAAAGTTGAAAAAAAATCTGTAGGTATTGAGAGTCTCCCAATTACCTGATACCTTATTATCAATTAATATTTTTATAAATTCCATATCCAGAATTTATATTCTTCTACATCCTAAAATTCAGCTTTCCATAACTGCCTTCCTTCCAACCCTACATGTTCTAGTTATTGATATTTAAGCATCATCCCATGACCGCCACAACCACGTAAACTGATGTCCTTAATTATCCCTAAATGAAGATGCTCACCACTATGGTAAAGAGCTATGGCCTTGGAGTTGAAAAGCCATAGGTTTAAATTGTTCACCATTTCCTTGGGCAGATTATTTAATCTTGTTAAACTGCAGTGTCTCCATCTGTAAAATGGTATTAACCATATACCTGACTCATAGGATTCAATGAGAGAATATGTGTTTAAAGTGCTAAATTTAAAGCACCATGCTTGGCATATAGTAAGCCCTCATTAATCCTATCTATTGTCATTACTCACAGTAAGTGCTTGGTTGGGCACCTTTTCCTCTGTTCGAACATGCAGATGGAAAAATGGCGTCAGCAGACTCACCTTAGCTTCCCACCCTAATCACAGAAGATGCAGAACGAGGCTATCCCATTAGAAGGGGGCTCCTTCTCCCTTTTACAACTGATTTTCATCTCTCTGTCCTCTCAGTCTGCCCTCTTTGCAATTATCGCTCTTTTTTTAAAGATTTTATTTATTTGTCAGAGAGAGAGCACATGCAGGGGGAGCAGCAGGCAGAGGGAGAAGCAGGCTCCCCGCTGAGCAGGGAGCCCAACCAGGGGGCTCAATCCCAGAACCCTGGGATCATGATCTGAGCCAAAACCAAGAGTCAGACACTTAACTGACTGCACCACCCAGGCGCCCTGCAATCATAGCTCTTATCGATGCCGGTTCCCATTGCCCTGGCTTACCAGCCCCATGGCTTTTCCTGCAGCTGCCTGACAGGTTAGTGCCCCCCCCCATTCCATTTCTAATACTTTAAGGAAATTCTTACTTAGCAGGGTCACTTTTTCTCTTAGTTATCTTTCCAAACATGACCAAAACATACTGAAATGACTGTACACACGCATTTTACTTTCTTCCAATCCCCTCCAACTCTGTCCCATTTCACTGTTTCCTTCCTCATTTCTTGTCCTACCATGGTTGGCCAGGTTAGTTAGCCAGCTGAAGTAAAAGTTATGTCATTAACCTATTGATCTCAGAACCTGACCACCCCTTTATGTAATGGTCCCAGCTGAAAGGAAATTTAGCTGTAATTCCATTCCACAATCCATTCGACAAAAACGCCTGCATCCTATCTTCATTGTGAATGTGCTGTGCTTAGAAGCCAACAGCCTCACAGCCTGAACCAGAAATAGTGACCCTCCCTCTTCAGGGTTGCATTACAGCAACTTGGCTGTGGTAGCCAAATTGCCTGCATGTATTTATTACAAGGGAGAGAAGAGGGAATTGGCTGAATCAAGTTTCCATCAAGATCTACTCTACCTATTCTAAAGGTCTATTAACAGTTTATAGGTCTTTTAGAATCTTAACCAGCTCCATCCTGCTTTGCTAGAAATTATTCGACATGGACTCACCCCCAAACAGATGATAGAGGGAGATAGAAATAGGGGATTCTTTGCCCAGACTGTGGTCTCCTTACCACTTGATATTCTACAATAAACCTATTCAGAGACTCTCCTTCCATCTGAGAGCAGGAGTACACAGACAGACAATGGCCAGACCATAGATGACAACAGAACTCTGACCCACAAGCCCTACAGTAATCAGCCTGGAAAGCCAAACCACACCTTATGCAGGAATTGGTCCAGAAAGGTCAGAACTTGACCAAGTCAATGACTTCCAGTTTCCTTTTTTTTTTTTTTTTTTGGGGGGGGGGGGGGTCTGTGCTCTGCTTCCAACTCAGGACCAATCAATGAAAGCCAAATAATCACATAAACCAATCACATAAGATGCCCGCCCTCCTGTTAGCCTATCTTCAGCTTCTCCACCACTAATAATGCCCAATCAGAACATACCTGGAATCATCTTTTTTTTTTTTTAGTACAAAGCTTCTCATTCCCCTCCCTATCTTTGAGTCTCTGACAAGCACAAGTGATAATGGCTCGCTCCCTTGCTAGAGCCCGCTCTGAATAAATACTTCTGTTTGTTCTCATTTGGGTAGTCTCTGTCATTTGCGCAGATTTCCTGGAGGTTCCACTGAGATACCACTGCACTGCTCGTTGCTGCTGACCCTAGGTTTGCACCAGGCGCGGTACCCATGGATGTCCCTTATGCCTTGCTGCTTGTGGTTTATTGAGTACGTACAGATGTGGTAAGTCAGCACAAGCCCTGAACTCGGCTCTCTGCGTTGAGCTCCTCAGCTACGTGCTGTCTGGTCCCCAAGTTTGTTATTGGTTCCCATTTGTGTGACATCTTTGGCAGGCTGTTCCTATTCATGCCTTTTTACTTCCTTCTGTGCTTCTGTGTGTGTTATGCTGTCTTAAAATGTTGTTTGTCTCAACGTATTGTTTATCATAAACACTTCACAACATTACAACCCTGTGAAGGAGAATCACAGCGTAGAACAGAAGCATAAGCCTTAGAAGTCTATTGTTTGAGCAAGCATCGTGGGCAAGAAAGTTTTAGGTTTTCAGTAGACCGGCTTCCATCTGGACAAATTTTGCTGTGGGTCACTGATAAAACTGGATGTGGTCTTGCTTCCATTTCAATTTTTTTTTTTTTTTTGTCCTGAGAGCTTGGCTTTCATCCTCAGAGAGTGTTTCCTCTGCTTTTCTGACTGCCAGGGGACAAAAACTGTCAGGTCTGCTTTTAAAGGCAGCCAACAGACTAGGGGCCTGAGATATGAAGTACACAAGCCTGGCTTTTGAGCAAGTCTGAATCCTCTCCTCTAAGAAAAACTGCTGCTTCTTCTATGTACTCCCTTTAGGATCCTAATTCTTGGACATATCTCTCTAAATGGCATAACTTCACCAAGGACTATCTGGGCCTTCAGAGGCCATTCTAGGGAACATTTGAGTTGAACAGAATTGCTCATTTGAGAAGTGACTTAGGGAAAAAGGAATATGATTTCTCAGGCCCAATGGGCAGGATTTCTTGGACAGCATGCAGAGGACTCCAAATAAAATTCTGATACAAAAATTGCTTCTTTAAATGATTCTTTGGATGCCTGGGTGGCTCAGTTGGTTAAGCATCCGACTCTTGATTTTGGCTCAGGTCACGATCTCAGGGTCGTGAGATCTAGCCTGGTGTCAGGCTCCATGCTCAGAGCAGAGTCTGCTTGAGATTCTCTCCCTCTGCCCCCCCCCCAAGCCCCCCCAAGGCTGCTTGCAAGCACACTCTCTCCCAAATAAATAAATAAAATCATATTTATTTATTTATTTGAGAGAGAGAGTGAAAGCATGAGTGGGCGGGGGGGGGGGGGTTGCTGCAGTGGGAGAGGGAGAAGCAGACTTCCCAATGAGCAGGAAGCCTGACTTGGGTTCCATGCCAGGACCCCCAGATCACAACCTGAGCCCAAGGCAGATGCTTAACCAAATAAGCCACCCAGGTACCCCATAAATAAATAAATCTTTAAAAAAAAATAAAAAAAGAAAAGATTCTTTCGCCCAGGTGAATGAGTAATTTGACAGACTTAAGCAGCAAGGTAGACTAATTTCCCTGGTAAATCCATCCCCTCCTTGTCCTTCATTGCCTCCCTACATCCAGGTTTCCATCTTCCTCCTTATTCTTCTCTCTCCTTCCATTCTTCTGTCCTCTTCTCCCTCCTTTTCCCCTTGTCCAGACCCCCTACATTTTTCCAATGTTTCTCCTAAGATCCTAAAATGCCAGGTGCTTCTAAAGATCTATCCCTTTCAGGGCCAGATATGCAGGCAACTCTAGAATATATACGTCAGATAGAAGCTGATTTAAAAGCAATTTAATTAAGGAGTTCCCTAAACCCAGACAAGACCAGGAATTATTCATGGAAGAATTCAGAATTCTTTTGAATATATGTGACCCATGGATACTTGACCTATATCATTTTTAAAACATGTTGGTCGGAACCTCAGATGCTAAATCCTAAGTGGCAAAAGTGATCCAAAAAGGAACCAATGGGATCTCTCTTTCCACAAGAAACCTAAAAGTCAAAAAAGATGAAAAAGTAGGGCAAAGTCTCATAGGTCATACCCGAACATTTCCAATAAGAAATGATGTACCATAATTTAATAATGCAAACAGAGAAAAGATGAAACTTAGGACATTTTCAGGATAAACTAGAAAATATCTTTGGCAACACTAGAGAGTTAAAAAAAAAAAAAAAGGTACAGGGCGCCTGGGTGGCTCAGTTGGTTAAGCAACTGCCTTCGGCTCAGGTCATGATCCTGGAGTCCCGGGATCGAGTCCCGCACCGGGCTCCCTGTTCAGCAGGGAGTCTGCTTCTCTCTCTGACCCTCCCCCCTCTCATGCTCTCTCTCTATCTCATTCTCTCTCTCAAATAAATAAATAAAATCTTAAAAAAAAAAAAAAGGTACAGATATAACATATATAATTTTGTCCATGAAGTGACACCTGAAATTGGAGACCCAGTTTATAGACAGAAATTAGAAGGGGAAACACCCATCTACCTGAATTACAATAACCTACAGAACATTTTGAAAGGGTTTAGAGCAAAGACGAGACAGGATCCAAATAAATTTATGGTCCTGTAGGTAAAAGAGCTATGTAGCCCACTTTCTGATAGATCACCCACTGACAGGGACACTGGGAAAAAGACTGTCCCATCTTACAAAAGAAATACCAAGTCAAAGAAAAAAATCCCTTGATTCAGAAAAAAGATGATGCTCTGAGGAAGGAAAAAGAACCCAACATCCTGCCCTACCCTTTAAACACGCAAGATGAGGGGCACCTGGGTGGCTCAGTCGGTTCAGCAACTGCCTTCTGTTCAGGTCATTATCTCAGGGTCCTGGGATCAGGCCCTGCCCCTCCACGTGCGGCAGGGAGTCTGCTTCTCCCTCTCCCTTTCTCTCTGACCCTCTCCCTCCCCCTGCTGGTGCTCTCTCTCTCTCTCTCTCTCAAATAAATAAATAAAATCTTTAAAAAAAAAAAAAACACTCAAGGTGAATTAACTATAAATATGGTTCGTCAACCTCCCAGCCAATACAAGAGCTACTCTTTACTAACCACCCCCATCTTTGCTCAACCTCTTCCTCAGAGTAAACTCACTACACAGGTGGTAGGTACTTCAACTAATGCACAGGCTTTTAGCTGTAACCTTTGGGCACTTGAAAAACATTTCTTCCTGCTCTGCAATACTACCCCTCCAAATTTAAAAGAAGAGACTTACTTTGAAAATGAAATTATAATATCAAATGGAAGCCAGAGTGACTATTTCATGAGGTTCCAGAGGACTCCTCTATTTATAACCAAGTTGTGTCTGCTCTAGATATATCTTTGCTTCCTCTGTTATATTTGATGCATACCCCAGATAAAGGTCTTGACACATGCATTATTTCAATTCAATTGCTGCTGTCACATACTACCACAAACTTAGTGGCTTAAAACAACATACATTTTTTACTTTACAGTTGTTTTTTCCAAAATGGGTGTTCCTGCGCTAAAATCAAAGTGTTGGTAAAGGGGCATTCCCTCTAGAGGTTCTAGGGGAGAATCCATTGCCTTGTATTTTCCAGTGTTTAGAGGTCACCTGAATTTCTTGGCTCATGACCCCTTCCTCTAGCTTTAAAATGAGCAATGGGGAGTCTTCAAATCTCTAACTCTTTCTTCTTCTACTCATAAGGGATTTTGTGATTACACTGGTATCACCTGGAGAATCTTGGCTAACCTCCCCATCTCCAGACTAGATAATTTGCACCCTTACTTCCACCTGCAAACTTAATTCTCCACTGCTATATAGCCCAGCATATTCATAGGTGCCAGATATTAGGAAGTGGCCATCTTTGGGATCCTATTACTCTACCTATCACAATCTGGTGCCTGACATTCTGTGGGCTAAAATTCCACTGACAAAGGAAAAATTATTGGAGGAAAGCCTACCGAAGTTCAGATACATCCAACCACACAGTTATCCAAATTTCTCCAATACCCCTTGGAATCAGAAGCAAAGAAAGGCCTCAAGTTTATAGATAAAAGTTCTATATACAAAGGCCTTCTCATATCCTGTGGTAGCCTTTGTAACACTTGTCCTGCCAGTAAAGAAACCAAACAAGACAAGATATTGATCTATTCAAGACCTCAGGGCCATCAACAAAATTATTATCCCTTGCTTTCCATTAGTACATAACCCAAATACCATCCTATTATCAATTCCAAATGAAAACACTTGGTGCACTGTGGTGGTTCTGCTCTATGTTTTCCAGTGTGCCTCTAGGACCAATAAAGTTAATACCTTATGCCTTCACCTGGGGAGGACAACAAAATATCTGGACAATTATTCACCAAACTCCCTCCCATTTTTCCAGATTCTCAAATAAGATTACAAGTCTAAATTCCTCTCATAATTCATTTCTGACACAGTATGTAGATGATCTCCTACTTTTTTCAGAGGACAATGAAGCCTATTTAAAAAAAAAAAAAAAAAAAAAGGATACCTTTTACTTGCTCTCAGCCTTAGGAGAAAAGGATCTACCATTTCGAAAGTTAAATTACAGTTTGACCAAAACAGAGTCCATTACTTAGGGCATAAGTTATCTATGAAGGAAAAACTCTCCTGATGGACTAAAGACTATGCAAACTTACTTTAGTCCCCACACAAAATGACAATTTAGAGGATTTCTAGGTTTAACTGATGTTGCAAATAATAAGTTTCAAATTTTTCTGGGATTGGAACATCTCTCTATGAATGGAATAAGGCCTCTGAAAGATACTCTCCTCAGAGAGGCCAAACACAAATAAGCCTTCTTTAAAATCCTTAAAAGAAGGCTCTTTAAACTCCTCCTCCCCCAGGCAATTACTACAAAAACCCCTTTATCTATTTGTTCACGAGAGATCTGGACAAGTTGAGACTTCAACTCAACTTCATGAAAACCATCAGTTTCTA
Organism: Halichoerus grypus; assembly: GCF_964656455.1. Classification (NCBI taxonomy): domain Eukaryota; kingdom Metazoa; phylum Chordata; class Mammalia; order Carnivora; family Phocidae; genus Halichoerus; species Halichoerus grypus. Next base: position 82,051,387 of record NC_135723.1, read on the forward strand.
TTGCTTACTATATCCTCACCCCTCACCTGGCTGCAAAGGCTTAACTGCTTGTCTCAGGACATTAACTCCCACTTCCAAAACTTGCCAATGCTTTGCTGAATTAGTTCTAGGCTTCCAGCTTGACCTCATGGTTCCTCACACAGCACAGACCTTACTACTGACTGAGAGCAAACCACATTTTTTAGCCAGTCAGTTAACTTCTGATGACACTGTTACTCTTTCTCACATTACTATTCACCACAGCAATACCCTAACCCTGCCACTCTCTTGCCCCTACCAGAAGATGGGAAACTTTATGATGATCTTATCCAAAGCAAGGAACTTTCTATACCTCACTCAGATTTAATAGAGACTCCTATTGAGAACCCTGACCTATTATTATTTGTTGATGGATATCTCAAAATGAAAACTAGAGGTTACCAAGTAGAATATGTTGTCACTAATTTAAATTCTCCTTTAGAATATAGCCTTCTAATGAACACAAAATAAGCTATGATGGCAGAACTCATTATGCTTACTGGAGCTTGTCATCCAGCCAAAGACCAGAGAATAAACACTTATACAGAAAGCAGGTATGTTTTTGGAATGATACATGACTTTTTAATGCTTTGGAACCAAAGGGGTTTCTCAATTCTGTGGAACTTCATCAAAAATGGACAAGTTAAGCAACTTTTAGATGCTTCCTAGAGAGGTGGCTATTATAAAGTTTGAGGCTGATGCAAAAAGAGATAATATGGAAGCTAAAGGAAATACTATAATAGATCATTTTACCAAACAGGCAGTCTTCACCAAGGCTATGATCCTAATTAAACCCTCAATGGATAAATCCCTTGAGGGATTCAAAAAGGCCATTATGAAATGTCAAAGTTAAGTTCTTGAAAAGGAAGAAAGGAAAAAATTCAGTTGTACCTTTCACTCAGATCATCTCTGGCACTCCTCATAAAAATGGTTGGAGGCACAAGATAATTTCAAATGGATGTTTGCTAAATTTCCCTATGAAACAACTCATTATAGTAGAAACAAATTGGTTACTATCTTAAATTAATATTGTTGGAGAAAATTTATAAAGACAGTTGAGGCTATTTTCAGGTCATATGTCACCTGTTAACACAATCCTGGAAAAACTATAAAGTTGGACATAACTAGGAATCAAAGCCTCAAGGATCCTTTAAACACCTCCATGTGGGTTGTATGCAGCATCCATTCCCCATGGGATTTGAATGTATTTTAGTTAATGTATGTCTACTTTTAGCACCGGTTGAAATATGTCCTTGCTAAAAAGCTATAATCTTCACACTCCCTGCAAAGTTCCTTGATTATGTGTTTCTAACCTGGGGCACACCAACTTTTACATAAGTGACCAAGGCACATGATTTATGGGAACCATTAGAAATATGTAAGGCATTACCCCCTTACTAAAAAACTGCACTGCCCTTACCATCACAATCTTCTAGAAGGGCTGAAAAAAAACAATGGCATCTTTCAATTAAAATTAACAAATATTCAGAAACCTGTGAGCCTCCTTTGGGAGGCCAAAGTCACTTCCACTAGTATTTATGGCTATATGGTCTACCCCCTCAGGGACATATCATTTTTCCACCTGTGAACTGGCAACTTAAAGACCCATTCTCTTGGAGACCCGTGATTTACTCAGACCTATTACAAAAAGATATGACAAATTATTGTAAGAGAATCATGAAAAAGACCCAGCATTATAACTGACAAGTTAAAGCTGCCTTCCTACTACATCTTCCTAAACAAACTCTTCATGATTTTCCACCAAGAGATTGTAACTACTAGAATAGACATCAGAAGAAAATGCTCTTGATGCTCATTAGAAGGGATCTTATCAGATACTCTTAACAAAAAATATAGTGGGGAAACTCCAAGGACTCAATCCTTGGGTTCATGTTTTACAACTAAGCAATTCTTAGTGCTTCTAAGCAACACAATTGGAAGGCTACTCCAATAGGGGATCTGAAACTGAAGATTCTCAGAGATCTTACGGAAGCAGCCAGTCTTCAGACATAGACAGCTGACCCAAAACCTTCAGAAAAAGGACATGACCTCAGATAGTAGAGAGCTTCTGCCTAAGACATCAGATCAATAACTCTAATTCTTGTTTTGTTTTGTTTTACCTTCTTGCTTATAACCATTCTTCTTCTCATTTTCTATAGACCCTTGTTTGTCATGCACTCATAATGGCCTTCTCTTTTTTCTCTCTTTACTAAAGTTGCTATTATAGTTATGATGAAATTTGTTACATCAAATTTAGTTATTCTAATGACATTCTTAGATTCTCCCTAACAGTAGCCACTGCCCTTAATCTTACAGATTAAGTCATCCATAACCAGATCCCCTGATAAAAATTTCTCTGAGCAAGTTTGGTCTTATCAGATAAGACCATAAGGAATTATAGCTGATGGCATTTGCATTTGCACCTACATGGACAAATGACTTTAAACAAATCAACCTATGGCTTTGCTATTGTCCTTCTATCCAGAAGAAGAGCCAGTTATTATCACCTATTGATCACACCCTAGATAATTCTAAATTTGAATTCCATAATCTTCACTGGATGATGAGCCAATAACTTGCCACCTGGGAGAGAGTAATGGGGACTCAGATCTAGAACCCAGCTAATGTAAGGCCTTGGTTCCATCCTCATGTGATGAAAAACTCTTTTTTTCACGGCTCTTCATAGGCCCTTACCATTTCTACTTCATTTGTGCCCTGGATGCCTGTTTCTGTTTGCCTCAGATTAATACCTCACATACTTTAAGAATAATATGCTAAGTCTTCTCTGTACCTAATTCTAAAAACCACTAAAGCTTAAAATTTCAACTCAAACACTAGCTCCAAAATGAGGCCACCTTTGATTATTCGGGCACTCTACCTAAGAGAATCACTGACTCCCTGTTTATATGAACAATCAGGGCATAGCTCCCAAAAGGAGGAATTCTATAAATAGAAAAGACTGTAAGAAACATTAACTCTAAAAGAAGTTATTAACAATATCACCTTTGCCCTAGATAGAATACACATCAGTCTCAACTCATTGGCAAAAGTAATTTCATTGCTTTAGATTTCTTGTTGCTACTTACAGTGTTCTCTATACCATTGCTAATACTTCTTGCTGTACATAGATCACTGAAGCAGGCAAGGTAGAACAGCCTATACTTCACCTTAAGGAAAATATACCTGGATCTGTAGTGTGATCCCAATGTCCTACAGAATTTGTCCTCGTGGCCTGACTTGGGCAGTCAAGGTTCCCAGTTCCAAAATGTCTTACAGGAACTACTAATTGTTCTTGTTTTTGTGAGAGTGATCATAATACTAGTCTGTTGCATTCTATCTAGAGTCTTAAATGTTTCTCTGCAGCCAATCATTAAATGATAGCTATGATAATACAAAAACAAGAAGTTAAAGGTTTTGGGATACAATGACTATGGAGACAGTCAAACAATCCCTGAATGATGAAGATCTGGATTTCTAGCTTTCCATGAATTGGTCAACCTTTTGCATGTGAGAGAATAACCCAATGTGGGGACTGAAAGGCTGAATATACAAATGGGCAATGATCAGACCATAGACGATAACAGAACCCTGACCCATAATCTCTGCAGGAAGCTTCAGGCAGCTTCCCTATTTTTGTTCTCACTTCCAACTCAGGACCAACCAGAAAAAGCCAAATCTCCAGAAACCAATCACATAAGATACCCCGCTTCTAGTTACCCTAGCCCCAGTTTCTCCATGCCAACAATGTCCAATCAGAAAATACCTAGAGCCTTCACTTTTCTTTTCTTTTAGTATAAAGTTTAACCACTCTCTTGACTATCCCTGAATTTCTGACAAATGCAAGTGGTGGTGTCTGGAGCACTAACAAGCTCTGACTAAATAGCCTGTTTGTTCTCATTTGGGTGGTCTTCATTTATTTTCACACATCTGTACACTGTCCATAGGCAAGCCGGTACACTAAACTTTAGCAAGTATACTTGTAGTGTAGAAAATGCAAGATAGCTTAGGAACTACTTGTTCTGCCCTTTAGGATATGTGTATTCTTGGAAAAGTTAAATCTCGTAGTGTAGAAAATGCAAGATAGCTTAGGAACTACTTGTTCTGCCCTTTAGGATATGTGTATTCTTGGAAAAGTTAAATCTCTAAGCCTCAGTTTTCTCATCTGGAAAATGAGCATAACACTATTGCCTAAATAGAGGTGGTATAATGATTAAATCTGATAAAACGGAACATGCTTATCCTGTTGTCTGGCATATAGGTGTCCAATTAGCACTGATACAATGGTAATGAAGATGATGGTTTTTGTACCTGCTATCCTCTACAATCTGGATTGTAATCATATCTTGCTATTTGCTACCTCATACTGATGCTAAGAAATTACATATACAGTGGAATATATATATATACACACACACACACCACTGCAGATGCAGTTTAACATCAATGTGCACACACACACACACACACACAATTTCAAGCATATGCAGAAGTCTACAGAGTGTGATGAGCCTCCATGCATTTGTCACCAAGTTTCACCAATTATCAACTCATACACATCTTTTTCATCCATCGTCCCCAATTCTCCCTCCCTATTATTTTACTTGAAGCAAATCCCAAACATCTATCATTTCATTTTTAATATTCCATTATACATCATTAAAGAATAAAGACTGTTTTATAAAATATAGCCATAATACCATTATCACCACTAAAAATTCCTTATTATTACATAATACCAGTTGCTTGCACTTTGAATCTAATATAGTGAGAAGTTTAACATTGATTTATAGACATTTCAATTGTTTCCACACATTTATGACTCCTTTTTTGTTTAAAATGGTGTTCATAAAAATGGTCAGTAATTGGATTCTATATTTTTGTCAAGAGGGAGGATCTGAAATAGGACTGAATTTTGTGTCTATTAATACTTATCTTCACTACCTTAGGTAAGTTTTCTTTACAATTTTTTAGTATTTTAATATCCAAGCAACCCAGAGTAGGCTGTATAATATTTACTATTTAGTTCATTTTAATACAGTAAAAAGAATTATAGCAAAATGATACCACAGAGAATATGTATGAGGGTTCACTTAATCGGTGCCATAAATATACTTTTAAATATTTTCAAAATATTTACCAGTTCCCTCAGAAATAATTTACCTGAGGGATGATGAATTTTTGCTTGTCTGGTTCATTTGTAAGGTTCAGTTTATTTACTGAAGATTATTGATGTACAGTTACCCATAAATTGAGAAAATATCCTGTACGTTGCATATTTACGAAAAGTCCTTCTCTATCATCTATCATCCCCTAAACACATCCTGACCACTTTTGCCATCACCAGTTTTGAGCAATTGATTTTCAGAAGCAAACATTTGAGGGGAGTGGATGAAGGGAGGTCGTTTGAACGTTCCTGTTCTTATGAGTCAATAACTCACCTCAATGAAAAAGATTTAATTTCACCAAGGTAAGTAAAGTGTCCTTTTAAAAGGATAAAGAGAAAATATCTTAGATTCATTCTATATATACTTATTTCATTAGATGTTTCTTTTCTCTCTGTTCCTCTTGGCACACTTTTTCTTTTCTCTCAAACTATAGTAAATGCCACAGCATCCCAAAATCTTCACAAGCCTTAGGGAAAAAACACTTAGAATCAGAGGTAATTCAACTAGTGAATCATGGTCTTTAATTCTGTCTGGGAAATAGCAGCAATGATGAAACGAAACAAAAAATCCTGAAGAAAAAAATCTATTTTTCCAATCAGAAAAAAAAAAAAAGGTTGGTAAATAGAGAAGAATGTTCTAAGAAAACTGTGACTTTTTTTCTAAGTTTTTATTTTAATTCCATCACCCAGTACTCATCAGGACAAGTGCACTCCTTAATCCCCATCACCTATTTCACCCATCCCCAAGCCCCCTCCCCTCTGGTAACCATCAGTTCTCAAAAACTATGACATTTTAAATTTCTTGACAGAAAATATATTAGTCAAATGTCAAATGTAATTATTAACAGAAATGTCTTATTCTCAGCCAAAAAACAATAGAATTGGCTTCCAGATATTTTCCTTTCACAAATCTTAAGAGACATAACTTAGGATTAGTGTAAGCATGTCCTAAAACCAGTTAAATCTAAATTTAGATTTCTGTGTTGCTGACTTAGGGTTTGATTATCTTCTTTAAGTGAATAACATCAACTGTTTTGTTAAATATTTTCTAGGAAGAAAAACCAGAAGATATAATTGAAGGCTAAAAAGATAATCTTTTCTTGCTTGTTATCATTAAACTAACTTTTAGGCCCTTAGTGACAATAGAAAATATCAAATGTCAAATCTTTCAACTATAAAAATTCCATTCTTCTCAGTTTATTCAGTCTGCCTCAAATAAATTCTGTGAAAGATTCTCTCAGTCATTCAAAATTTTAAAAGTTGGTAATTTTCATAACTCCTATCAGAATTAATTTTGCACAATGATGAGCCAAAGTAAGTAAATTTTTCTCCAGCATTAAGATACTCTTATAAGCTAAATTCCAATTATATTCAAATTGAAGGAAATCATATCCAGTTATTGAGAAGTCTGACAAGGAAATGACAGTAATAAGGTGAATGGCATATTGCCTACTATTCGGCTTCGTCATGTCAGAAAACTGGTTCATTTTTGGCAGAACCTGAGGCATGCTTTACTCTAGTCTACAGGTATATCTTGGAATACCACTCAATCACTGATTCCCTCCACATCCAGTTATGACCAACTCCTGTCACCTCAACCTTCTAAAAGTCTCTCTAATCTGCGCCATTGCTAATGCCTTAGTTCAGGCCCTCTTCAGCTCTCAGCAGAATTCTAACTAGAGTAGCTGTGTGAGGAAGCTCCCTTGCTTCTGTGGCCACCCACCCAATAATTGATCCTTAACTGAACAACCAGGAGATCTATCCTCCTAGGGAACAAACCTTAGGATGGCTAACAAGCTAGTGTCACACACAAAATACTTCACAATTTAGTTTCCCCGTACTTCACCGCCTTCTCCCCGCCGCCCCGCTCCTCCTCCTTCCTATTCACCCACACATCACATCACATCATATTCACCCTAATCTCCTCCCACCTTCCCAAACACGTAGCCCACTTTAACAGCCTTTGAAACTATACTGGGTTTTCTTTCCTATTCCTATGAATAAACTCACATAGTGTTATAAATGTTTATTCTGTCAACTACCTCCCCGTTAAACTATGAATCATGTCTTAGTCTTAATCATATTAATCTCCTTGATAAATATTCACTGATGTGAAATTGATTCTGACAGACAAATCAATGTAATGTAATAGAGATCCAATAAATAAACTACAAATATTTAAGTATTCATTCAATGATAAAGATGTCATTTCAACTTCATTTAACTTTATTGGGATTTGTAGTCAAAAATTTGAAGAAAATATTGGTTAGACCTTAGCTCATACAATACAATAATAAGTATTCCAGATACATGAACAATGTAAATTCTTTTAACTATAGAAATACTAGACAAAAATAAAAGTCAGCATTTATATTATATCGGAGGATAGAAAAGATTTTTCCAAGTATTACTCCAAAGGCAGACATCAATCAGGAAAGCAGCGATGGCTTTTCCAATTAAAAAAATCTATAGCAGTGCTGTCCAATATAACTTTTAGGATTGATGGAAATGTTCCATAGTTACACTGTCCAACACAGTAGCTACTGGCCACATATAGTTGCAGGACACTAAAAGTTTAACTAGTGAGACTGCAGGATTGAATTTTTTATTTTAATTAATTTAAATTCAAGTTCCATTTAAATTTAATAGTCATTTATAGCTAATGACTGCTATTTTGGACAGCATGGATCTATAGGTTCAAAAAGATCCTATAAGAAGAAAATAAAAATATAAGCCACAAAAGTGAAAGAAATATATTCGTTTGTTGAATAACTACATTATATTCTTAAAACATAAATTGTTCTTACATAATAGTAAAAACAAAATCCCTATTAGAAAAAAAGTAGGGTTACAGATGATATGCAAAAAGAAATAAAAAGAGCCAATAAATATATGAAAGCCATTCACCACTGACTAGTTATCAGAAAAATGCAAACTGAAACAATATGTTGACAGCTCTAAATTCTCCCTCCCAGCCCTCTCCCATCTTCACCTCATTCCCATTAGTCAGATTTGAGTCTATCCATTCTACTCTTTCTTGACATGTTTCTCTTCCTTGATTAGTTATTTTTGTGACACCCACCTGGCAGAAACTCAGTCTTGGATAAATGCAACAGTCCACAGCATGGACTACAGAACATGCCATACAAAGTCGGACCTCTGCAGAGGAGGTGGACCCCTAGGTGTGTGGTCTCACAGGCTCATTCTCAGCACACCCTGGCCATCCCGCATGTGTCTTTACCAGCAGTCTCCCCTTTTATCTCCACTGGCTCTTTTAAAAGTTTTCCACTATTTCCAATTTCCAACCCTGCCATCTCTGACCTGACTATTGGCTGCTAGCCTCAGCTCCTACTTCACCAAGAAATTAAAGACCACCCGACAAGAACTTTCACAATCTCTGGCCAATATAACCTACACATTTACTCCCTTTCTAATTATTCTTTATGCTTCCCCTATTATTACCACAGACTCCTCAAGGTCCAAGTCTATATTCCACCCACATTCTTGATTTCAGCCTCTATTTTATATTCCTTCTTTTTCTTGCCTTTTCTATTTCTCCTCATCTAACAGCATCTATCCCTGACGCATTCAAATACACCTAATTCACTCTGATTTTGTAGAGAATATATAATGCAGTGGCTTACGAAATCAGCTCCCAATCCCAGCTCTGCCACTCGCTGCTATATGATCATATTCAACCTCAGTCATGTTTCTTTCTCCTTATCTGTAAAAGCTATCCATAGTATAGTCATGAACACTGAATGAAGATTTTCCACAAAGCACTTAGCACTGTGCTCAGAGTATGGTAAGCTCTTAGAAAATATCAATCATTTTCACTACTATTGCTAATTTTTAATTCTCCTTGGCCTCTGATTCTTTCCCCATCTCTTCTGTTCAGAGAAAAACTTTAAAAAAAATTTTTCTGAACTAATTTTAGATCTACAGAAAAGTTGCAGAAAGGGTACAGAGTCCCATGTACCCTCCACCTAGTCTCCCTTAATGTTAAGTACATTGCGTAACCATGGCCCAGTGATCTCAACCGGGAAATTATTATTGGTGCAACACTATTAAACTATAGACTTTATATAAGTTTCACCAGTTTTTCCACTAATGGCATTTTTCTGTTCTAAGATCCAATCTGGGATCCCACCCTGCAACTAGTTATTTCTCCTTACTCTCCTATGACCTTAACACTTTTAAAGAGAATTAATAAGTTATATGGTAGAATATCCTTCGGTTTGGGTTTGTCTGATATTTTCTCACATTACAATTTGAAAAATTCTTGCATTTTTAGCAAAATACCACAGAAAGATATTGTGTCCTTCTCAGGACATATCAAGAGATTCATGATGTCAGTATGTCAGAGGAAAATTTTTTGTAAGAATTATCTCCTCTCGCTGATCCCACTTCATCTCTTCCCTCCTGCTTCTCAATCCACTGTTGGCTGACTTCAGGCCCCATCAGTCTATTGAAACTGCTCTTATCAAGGACACCAAGAACTCTCTAGCTGTTTGATTAAAACAAACAAACAAAAAAACAAAAAAACCCACACAACTTCTTGGTCCTCCACTCTTGGGCCACGCAGTAGCCTCAACATTGCAGAGTGCTCTTACTCGACACCTGTACTCAGCAGCAGCAATGCCACACTTACCTGACTTATCACTGACCTTTCTGAGTGCTTTTCTCAGTCCCCTTTCCCGCTCCTCTTCTGTTCCCCTTCTTCTCAATGTCAGAGCGCTTATTTGTAACTAGGCACTCTCCCTGGAAGAAGGCTTCTAATTCTCTGGTGTTACTTGCCCTCCATGTACAGGCAATTCCCACATCTATCTATACCTTTAACACATTTCTCTCTCCTAATTTTCACACCCATATATACAAGCATATTCTAAACATCTCCATAGGATATCCTATAGGAATCATAAACTGAACATATCCCCCAACCAAACCTAAAGTTTAGCCTTGTGAAATATGATTTGTTTTACATTTCAGAAACCCTCCCCCAAACCTACTAAACCACTATAGACATAAACTCAACAAAGTAGAAAATAGGTCAAGAATGTTATCTGTCCTTTGAAATAAATTTTTATTAATGCAGTAGAAGATTGCATTAGATTTGGTGGCGGCCACACCGCATAAATGACACATATTGCGCTGACTACAAAAGAAAAGTCTTTGGTTTTTTTTTTTTTTATAAATACGTTGCTGTAGCTATTTTCCCAGTTCTGTACTTGTACAGATAAAATTTAGGACACACTGTGGCACTCTGTTGAATCTGGCCCATCACTCAAATCTGATATATTCTGGGATCCAAACACAGTAATTCAATTATTCGTTCAATCAAGATACACTGAGCAAGCACTAAATGCTCAACGTTTTGCGAGACACTGGAAGCACAGTAGTGAGACAGACTTTTAGTTGTAACCTCAATCCATTCTTCTCCTCTTCCACAGTATTAGAGTTTAATCTGGGCTCCTGGCCATCAACTAACTACAACACTGCCCAATAGAAATATAATGAGGACCATAAATGTGATTTAGATTTTTAGTAGCCACATTAAATGGAGTAAAAGGAGGTAAAATTCATTTTAATAACATATTTTATGTAGCCCAATATATCTAAAGTATTATTTTAACATGCAATTAATATAAAAAGTATTAATGAGATATCAGACAGCCTTTTTCCTTTAGTTTATTTTATTTTTTTAATTTTATTTTATTATGTTATGTTAATCACCATACATCATTAGATTTTGATGTAGTGTTCCATGATTCATTGTTTGTGTATAACACCCAGTGCTCCATTCAATATGTGCCCTCTTTAATACCCATCACCAGGCTAACCCATCCTCCCACCCAAATCCCCTCTAGAACCCTCAGTTTGTTTCTCAGAGTCCATAGTCTCTCATGGTTCGTCTCCCCCTCTGATTCCCCCCTCTTCATTTTTCCCTTCCTACTATCTTTCTTTTTTTTTTTTTTAACATATAATGTATTATTTGTTTCAGAGGTACAGGTCTGTGATTCATCAGTCTTACACAATTCACAGCGCTCACCATAGCACATACCCTCCCCGATGTCTATCACCCAGCCACCCCATCCCTCCCACCCCCCACCACTCCAGCAACCCTCAGTTTGTTTCCTGAGATAAAGAATTCCTCATATCAGTGAGATCATATGATACATGTCTTTCTCTGATTGACTTATTTCGCTTAGCATAATGCCCTCTAGATCCATCCACGTCATTGCAAATGGCAAGATTTTGTTCCTTTTGATGGCTGCATAATATTTCATTATATATATATATACACCACATCTTCTTTATCCATTCATCTGTCGATGGACATCTTGGCTCTTTCCATAGTTTGGCTATTCTGGACATTGCTGCTATAAACATTGGGGTGTACATACCCCTTTGGATCACTACATTTGTATCCTTGGGGTAAATACCCAGTAGTGTAATTGCTGGGTCATACGGTAGCTCTATTTTCATCTTTTTGAGGAACCTCCATACTGTTTTCCAGAGTGGCTGCACCAGTCTGCATTCCCACCAACAGTGTAGGAGGGTTCCCCTTTCTCCGCATCCTCACCAACATCTGTGTTTCCTGACTTGTTAATTTTAGCCATTCTGACTGCTGTGAGGTGGTATCTCATTGAGGTTTTGATTTGGATTTCCCTGATGCCGAGAGATGTTGAGCACTTTTTCATGTGTCTGTTGACCATTTGGATGTCTTCTTTGCAGAAATGTCTGTTCATGTCTTCTGCCCATTTCTTGATTGGATTATTTGTTCTTTGGGTGTGGAGTTTGATAAGTTCTTTATAGATTTTGGATACTAGCCCTTTATCTGATATGTCATTTGCAAATATCTTCTCCCATTCTGTTGCTTATCTTTTGGTTTTGTTGACTCTTTGCTGTGCAAAAGGTTTTTATCTTGATGAAGTCCCGATAGTTCATTTTTGCCCTTGCTTCCCTTGCCTTTGGCGATGTTTCTAGGAAGAAGCTGCTGGAGCTGAGGTCGAAGAGGTTGCTGCCTCTGTTCTCCTCTAGGATTTTGATGGATTCCTGTCTCACATTGAGGTCTTTCAACCATTTTGAGTTTATTTTTGTGTGTGGTGTACGGAAATGGTCCAGTTTCATTCTTCTGCATGTGGCTGTCCAATTGTCTCAACACCATTTGTTGAAGAGACTGTCTTTTTTTCCATTGGACATTCTTTCCTGCTTTGTCGAAGACTAGTTGACCATAGAGTTGAGGGTCCATTTATGGGCTCTCTATTCTGTTCCATTGATCTATATGTCTGTTTTTGTGCCAGTACCATACTGTCTTGATGATGACAGCTTTGTAATAAAGCTTGAAGTCCGGGATTGTGATGCCACCAGCTTTGCTTTTCTTTTTCAACATTCCTCTGGCTATTCGGGGTCTTTTCTGGTTCCATACAAATTTTAGGATTATTTGTTCCAGTTCTTTGAAAAAAGTGGATGGTATTTTGATGGGGATTGCATTAAATGTGTAGATTGCTCTAGGTAGCATTGACATCTTCACAATATTTGTTCTTCCGATCCATGAGCATGGAATGTTTTTCCATTTCTTTGTGTCTTCCTCAATTTCTTTCATGAGTATTTTATAGTTTTCTGAGTACAGATTCTTTGCCTCTTTGGTTAGATTTATTCCTAGGTATCTTATGGTTTGGGTGCAATTGTAAATGGGATCGACTCCTTAATTTCTCTTTCTTCTGTCTTGTTGTTGGTGTATAGGAATGCCACTGATTTCTGTGCATTGATTCTATATCCTGCCACTTTACTGAATTCCTGTATGCATTCTAGCAGTTTTGGGGTGGAGTCTTGTGGGTTTTCCACATAAAGGATCATATCATCTGCAAAGAGCGAGAGTTTGACTTCTTCTTTGCCAATTCGGATGCCTTTTATTTCTTTTTGTTGTCTGATTGCTGTGGATAGGAATTCTGGTACTATGTTGAATAGCAGTGGTGATAGTGGACATCCCTGCCACGTTCCTGACCTTAGGGGGAAAGCTCTCAGTTTTTCCCCATTGAGAATGATATTCGCTGTGGGTTTTTCATAGATGGCTTTTATGATATTGAGGTATGTACCCTCTATCCCTATACTCTGAAGAGTTTTGATCAAGAAAGGATGCTGTATTTTGTCAAATGCTTTTTCTGCATCTATTGAGAGGATCATATGGTTCTTGTTCTTTCTTTTATTAATGTATTGTATCACACTGATTGATTTGTGGATGTTGAACCAAACTTGCAGCCCAGGAATAAATCCCACTTGGTCATGGTGAATAATCCTTTTAATGTACTGTTGGATCCTACTGGCTAGTATTTTGGTGAGAATTTTTGTATCCATGTTCATTAGGGATAGTGGTCTGTAATTCTCCTTTTTGAGGGGTCTGTGTCTGGTTTTGGGATCAAGGTAATGCTGGCCTCATAAAATGAGTTTGGAAGTTTTCCTTCCATTTCTATTTTTTGGAACAGTTTTAGAAGAAGCCGGCTTCCCTGCTCCAATACCTGGGAGCTCTGCCACACTCAGGCACCCCTGGTCTTCCTGTTACCCCGAGGGTCCTGAGACCACACTGTCCCAGCGAAGGTCCACCCCCCGCTTAGCCACTGGAGCAATGTCCCTCAGCGGAGCAGACTTCTACAAGTTCCCATTTTGTGCTCTGTGGCTCTATCACTTGCCGGTAGCCGGCTGACGGAGGCTCCCTCCCCTCGAGATCTATCTTCCTGAATATCGCCTTGGATTCACTTCTCCACACGTCCCACCTTCCAGAAAGTGATCGCTTTTCTGTTCGGAGAGTTGCTGCTATTCTTTCTTCGATCTCCTGTTGAGTTCGTAGGTGTTCAGAATGGTTTGATACCTATCTAGCTGAATTCCTGGGACCAGATGAAATTTAGGTCTCCTACTCCTCTGCCATCTTGCTCCTCCCAACCAGGCAGCCTTTTTTTCATTCTAAGTTCTGGAAGTCAATGTGTATGTTACACTCAGAACACATCTCAATTCAGACCAGCCACATTCCAAGAGTTCACTAGCCTCATATGGCCCTGCTACCGTACTGGATAGTTTAGAGGTAGAGCAGTGTAACCATGTTCTTAAAAATGGAGTGTGAACACAAGTTACACTTGCAATTTACTCTTCGTTTGCTTAAAATAAAACTACTTGTATTTCAGATACAGCAGCTTAAGCCTTAACCTAAAAAATATGAGATTTGAACAAACAACCATATCTTGGCCCTGAGTTTGCCATTCCCCTCATGTGCAAATTCAGTGAGAATGTCTTCTTAAGCTTCATCTAAAACATGGGATCCAAATACAATGAAAAAGTAGGAAGAAACAGGATACAGCTCTGTCACACACAACTGGAAACTCACACACATGGGCTATAATGATCCATTAGTCAGCAGCCTTCCAGGAGGGCCGTTCAACTAGTCACTCACCTTAATTGTCTTTTTGCATCCACCCTATAGCTCAGTGTGTCCTGTCATAATGGCTGTGGAGTTAGGAGATGTTTATTTGGCCCCATAGCCAGAACAAAATGTTTTTTTATTTTCCTTACTTTCTTGGTTAGTGACTGAGGAATATTTTGAAATACTTCAGCCTTCATCAACTCTTAGCAGTCCCATTATTTTGGATCCCCCCTCCCTAACCCGTATGTAGCTAAATTAAAGAAGACTGCAAAGTCAGCTGAATGAGCATTAGGAATAAAGATTCATAGAAACTTCTCTACCACAGAACCCTCTCAAAGAACCTCTTTTTCCTCAGGACAGTAGTTTAAAAACAGCAGAACGTGGGACGACCCCTGTGTCTGCTACTGCATCACAGTTTACAAAGTGATTGCCCAAACATGACCTTCTGTAAAATGTATGATAGTTCAATGAGGTGTTACTATTTTCCTTATTACTATTACTATTATTATGGCTGACTAATAAATAGGAAACCTAAGGTTTAGAGATATTAAACGACTTGTCCAGAATTAACCAGCTAATAAGTAAGTGGCAGATTACCAGATTTCAAATCCAGATTTACTGCCACAAATGGCCTGAGGAGATTGCAAAAAGGCTATGCTCTTAGAAGTGCACTTAAATACACAGGACCTAGGAAAATAGGAGAACTCTGCCAAAAACAAACTATGAATTTGTACCTTTAAATGACAGCTTATAAACACTGACTTAAAAATTCAAAACTCTGCAACTGTTACCCTCGAATGAAATGTTCATAGATAAAATAACCCCTTGAGTATTATATATTTGGACAGTTGAACTTATTTTCTATTTCATTTTGAGAGTCTACATCTCTGGAAGTTTAGTAGAATAGATGTTGTATTTTCCTTTGCAGATGAGAAAATCATCTCAGTAAGTGAAGATTTGCATAGCTGCACAAATTTACGTTCAAGCATTTGTCGTGTACCTCCTCTGTGCCCAAAGCCTGGGGAACCTGAAGTTTGGGACACAGTCATGACTAGAACCCAGATCGTTGCCTCTTTTGTCCAGAAGCTGGTACACACACCATTCTGTCTTCCCCAAAATTGCCATATTGAGTGGATCAGATCCCTGGTCCACTCAGACCTTTGTTCTGTGATGAAGATGGTACACATTGGAAGAGATGATTGCCACAGCTTATCAACCTCATAAAGCTAGGAAGAGGCATCCAAACGTTTTCCACTTATCTTAATAATTTGTAATGAATGCACTTTCCTTGGATTTATTTAGGTCATTCTTAAACTGTTTGTATATTCAGTCTCTAAACTCAATCTCTATTCAGTTAAAGCAAAAAGAAACATAACTGTATATACAGCTAAACATTATAAACCTCAGTTGAAATAGCAAGCTGTTTTTTCTTTACTTACATGTAAATAACAGTTTTGCCTACATTTTTGACTTTATAACCTAGATTTATTTACATGTTATGTAATTAGATATAACCCTAATATTAACTAACAAGCTATTCAATATGAAACCTTTATTATAAGAAGGGATGTGAAAGTGGCTGTGGACTTTGAGTTTTCAAAACCACACGACTATGCTTCCCAAAAAACTTAGAAAAAAATATGCACTTTTGGTACTTTCATTTTATAGAAAACCTTCTTCTCTCAGTTCCTGTTCTCAAGCATTTTGTAGTGATTCCCTGGCTAACGGTAATAACCAAAAATTAAAAGCTATGGCATATGTTGAATGGCTGTATCACCCCATAAATCATATTTACTGCCATTTGTTAACATGCTGCATTAATTTCAGAAAATTCAACGACAGTTCATGAATTTTGCAGGATCTCAAAAAATGCATGCCATGATTTTATGCTGAAGACGAAATGAATGTTGTTAATTTTAATGTACACTGGGAAGTCACATGATATTCTCAAATTTAATGCTAAAGTAAATTCAGCTAATTCTGCAGAAACATAAGGAGTCTTACACAATCAGTCTCTTGGCTGGCCAAAGGCAGATTAGGAATCAGGAAACATTTAGGAACTTAAATCTAACACCAGAGATGTGCTTTGAAAACTCTTTGGCACCAAGTGCAGCCGGTAAAAGGAGCGGTCTGCAAGGCGATGAAGGAGGCGTATGAAGACACCTGATAACAGACAGCAGCTGCCACAGTAGAAAAATGGACACAACCACTATATGCAAAAAGTCATCTCTGAGCAATCATTCTTTGTACTCCAAATCTTCATTCTCATCCTAAAGGATAAAGCTATCTATATGTCCAGATATAGGGAATTTCCCCTAGGACACTGGTTGTCTTAGCTTGCTTGGGCTACTATTACAAAATATCATAGACTGGGGGGCTTAAACAACAGACATTTCTCACAGTTCTGAAGACTGGGAAGTTAGATACAGGGTGCCAGCATAGTCTAGCTCTGGTGAGGACCCTCTTCCTGACTTTCAGATGGCTGTCTTTTTGTTGAGTCCTCACATGACAGTGAGAAGAAGCTCTGGTGTATAAGTGTCTTATAAGGGTACAGATCCCATTTTGGGGGCTCTACCCTCATGAACTTGTCTAAACTAATTACCTCTCAAATAACCTCACCTCCTAATACCATCACGCTGGGGTTTATGGCTACAATATACAAATTTGGGTTATGACATAAATATTCAGTCCACAACACTGGTCATCAAACTTCGGTGTGCCTAAGAACCACTTTGGGATATATAGGAAAAATCCAGATCACCAGTCCTACAACACTTGAGATTCTGATTCATTCCATCTAGGAGGTGGCCAGGGAATACTTTCAAAAGCAGGCCAGGGAATTCTGATGCAAGGGTTCACTGGCCACATTGTGAGACATTATGCCTTAGGTTGCCTTTAGGCAGAAGGGACTGCTTACAAGTCCCTATGCTGTGCCTGAAGGAGAGGAAATGTTCTGAGATCAGACTGTCTTATGAATGGTAAGAGCCAGAACCAGGAATGGCCAACATAGGCACATCTACATAAATGTTAGCAAAATGGTCCTTGATTTGAGTGATCTGTACATACTCATTGTCCAATTCCCAACCCCATCTATATTTCCATGACCTAGGAAAACTATTTTTTTTTTTAAAGATTTCATTTATTCATTTGAGAGAGAGAGAGAGCATGAGCGGGGGTGGGGTGGGTAGCAGTGGAGGGGTGGAGGGAGAAGCAGACTCCCCACTGAACAGGGAGCCCCATGCAGGGCTTGATCCCAGAACCTAGAGATTGCAAACAGAGCCAAAGGCAGACATTTAACCATCAGAACCACCCAGGTGCCCCTGGAGCAAAGGGAAATAAAAAAGAATAAACTTAGATCATATCCTCATATCCAATCTAAATGAGAGTTTTTAAGATGGATTTCAAGAGGGGCAGTAGATGGGTACTGACTGCCAATTGGGTAAATATAGCTGTGTGTAGGCTAATGGGATCAGTCTAGCCAAAGAGAGCTCGCCCTGAGCAAGAAAGCATCTCCCTTACAGTGTGATGCCAAGAAAAATTCTCTTGAAAGAGAAATAAAAATAAAAAACTTGTGAGGATTATATTTAAGTACATATGATATTTTTTATTTACTGGTTTACTTTGTCTTCTCTGCTAAACATGAAGGGAAATCTATGGTCCTAAGTGGTTCAAACAAACAAACAAACAAAAGATGACCTTCAGAAAGAAGTCACAAGGAGAATTGCTCATTCAACTGTCCTAAAGATAATGTAGTATGATCAGATAAAAACCCTGAATGGACAAGGCTTTCACAGAATTAATTACTGGAGCTTAATTTTTAAAACATTGAAATCATAACCTTAACAGCTTCAAACTATTTTGCAACACACATATTATGATGATTTTTAAAATGATTATTGTTCACAAGCATAAGAGGGAAGCACCAAAAGAAACAGAATTATAATACCGAGAAAATTAAAATTACTTTTAGTGTGTTACATATTTCCCTACAAAAGTTCAAGTTGTCCTTCAAATATATGAAACTATTGATGTTTCAAGTAAAAGGAAAATGAATGCCTCCATAGTGCTGCTTATTATTAAATTATTTATATATTAGATCTACTCAAGGTATGTTTAGTAAAAGAACAAGCCAGTAAGAAAAATGAAGTATAATTCCTATAGACCACTTCTCTTTAGAAGTAAAGACCACCTTTTAACATCCATTTGTGAAAAAAACTCCAAACAAATTAGGCATAGAAGAAACGTATCTCAACATAATAAAAGTCATTTTTGACAAGCCCAAAGGTAACATCATACTTAATGGTGAAAGGTTGAAAGCTTTTCCTCTAAGATCAGGAACAAGACGAAGGTACCCATTCTTACCACTTCTATTTAATATAGTACTGGGAGTCCTAGCTAGAGCAATCAGGCAGGAAAAAAAGAAAATAAGAATTGGAAAGGATGAAGTGAAGTTGTACTTATTTGTAGATGACATAATTTTATATGTAGAAAATCCAATGGACTGAACCAAAAAACTGTTAGATCTAATCAAGGAATTCAGCAAAGTTGCAGGATACAAAATTAACATACAAAATTTAGCATTTCTATAAACAACAAAATTTCTGGAAAAAAAAAGAAATTAATCCCATTTACAAGGGCATCAAAAATAATAAAATACATAGAAATATGCAGAAATAAATTTAACTGAGGAGGTAAAAGATATCTATACTAAAAACTACAATAAATTAATGAAAGAAATTGAAGAAGATACATATAAATAGGTATCTCATGTTCATGGACTAGTAGAATTAATATTGTTAAAATGTCAATACTACCAAAAGCCAAATATAAGTTCAATGCAATCCCTATCAAGATTCCAATGGCATTTTTTATAGAAGTAGGAAAAAACACTCATAAAATTATATGGAACCACAAAAGACCTTGAAAAGCCAAAGAAATCCTGAGAAAGAAGCAGGAGGCATCACACTTCCTGATTTCAAGAGATGCTATTTTGATGTTATAGTCATCAAAACAGTATTATATGGGCATAAAACAGACAAATAGACCAATGGAACACAATCAAGAGCCCAGAAATAAATCCAAGTATATGCTGCCAACTAATATTTCACAAGAGAGCCAAGAATAATCAGTGGAGAAAAGACAGTCTCTTCAATAAATCATGCTGGGGTAATTGGATATTCACATGTAAAAGAATAAAATTGGACCCATATCTTATACCCCTCACAAAAATTCAATCAAAATTAAGTCTCACAGTTGAAGACTTAAATATAAGAAGCTGAAACTATGAAACTCCTAAAAGAAAACACAGGAATAAAGCTCCTTGACCTGAGTACTGGTAATGATTTTTTAGGTATGACACCTAAACCTAAAGCAATAAAATAAAAAATAAACAAGTGGGACTACATCAAACTAAAAAGCTTCTGCACAGCAAAACAAAACAAAACAAAACAAAAAACAATAAAAAAGTGAAAAAAAAAACCTACAGAATGAAAACAAATATTTACAAACAATTTATCTGATAAGGGGTTAAGATCCAAAATATACAAAGAACTCATCTATTCAATAGCAAAATACTAAATAACCCTATTTAAAAAATGGGCAAAGAACATGATTAGACATTTCTCCAAAGAAGATATATGAAAGGCCAACAGGTACACGAAAAGATGCTCAGTATCACTAATCAATAGGGAAATGCAAATTAAAGCCACAATGACATATCACCTCACACCTGTTACAATCATCAAAAAGACAAGAGATAACAACTGCTGGAATGGATGTGGAGAAAAGGGGACCCTTGGGCACTGTTGGTAGGATTATAAGTTGGTACAGCCACTGTGGAAAATATAGTATCCAGGATCCTCAAAAAATTAAAAATAGAACCACCATATAATCCAGCAATTCCACTCCTGATAAGATATCCAAAGGAAACAAAAACACTAATTTGAATAGATATCTGTACCCCATGTTCACAGAAACATTATTTACAAGAGCTAAAACATGGAAACAACATAAGCGTCCATCAATGGATGAATGGATAATGAAGTTGTGGTATATGAATACAATGGAATATTACTCAGCCATAAAAAAAATAAGGAAATTCTACCATTTGCAAAAACATGGATAGACCTTGAAGGAATCACACGAAGTAAAATAAGTCAGACAGAGAAAGACAAATACTGTATGATCTAATCTCATTTATATGTAGAATTGTAAAAAAAAAAAAAAAAAAAAATCAAACTCATGAAAAAAGAGATCAGACTTGTGGTTACCAGAGGCAAAGGGTGGGGGTAGGTGGAAATGGAGGCAGGTTATCAAAAGATACAAACTTCCAGTTCGTAGATAAATAAGTACTAGGAATGTAATATACAGAATGAGGATTATAGCTAACACTGTTATACTATACATATACAGGGAAGTTAAGAGAGTAAATCCTATGTGTTCTCATCACAAGGAGAAATTTTGTTTTCCTTTTTTCTTCTTTCTTTTCCTTTTTTGTATCTATATGAGAAGATGGATGTTACCTAAACCTCTTGTGGTTATCATTTCGTAGTAAATGTAAATCAAACCATCATGCTGTATGCTTTAAACTTACGCAGTGATATGTGTCAATGATTATTCAATAAAACTGGAAAAAATAAAACCTCCTAGATACCAATTTAAATTGCTCCTCTTGCTGATTCTGGTGAAATATTCCAGGATAAAGTTAAGACTCAGGGAATACAATAAAAATTTATTAGCCAAGTTCTAGGTGCCTAGGAACTTGTTATCACTGGCACATTATGTTTCATAAACATAAAAAATGTTTGTCATGATAAATTATTGTTGGTATTAAACTGAATATTTATATCTTCAAAAACTCTATTTAATTTCTTTGAAAACATCAAGTTTTCCAAACATTTAGATTTATTATGGATTTTGGTCCCAGGTTATTTGTAAGTACTGGTCTCAAAATGCCATTGGCACAGAGACAGATTCCCTCAGGAAAACCAAAATTAGGTGGATGATCCCATCTCTGTGTCCTAAATGTCTCTCAAAAACTTTAGGAAATTAATTCGAAGGGCAGAAACTTGGTTGCTTTAAAGCAAACAACTTCAAAGTGAACACAATGCATTTCTCTGCTTTAAAACACACACATAAACTCATTTCTAAAAGGATTGGGCCATATTCAAGGCAGGAATATTTGTTCAACATCTAAATGCAGGCTACTAAGACTCACATGAGACTGGAGGCAAAAGAAAAAGCTGACAGGCACTCAAGGGCATCATCCCATAGCTTTCAAAATATTCCTTCTTTGGTCAACTTATTCCATTTGGAGCCAAAGCATTGTACAACCACTTGTTTAATATAATGAAGAAATTATATCAAAATCTCAGCTGAATTCCACATTACTGAAGCTCACAGAGAATGAAACCATCTTCCTAGAGCCATATATTAATTTCCTAGCCAGAATTACGTCCCTGCAAAAGTTTTTTTAAAAAAATGCACAAGCCACCAGTTATGACAGCCAACAGATCAAACTCTTATATATTGATTGTATATGAGAAAAATAGTGTAAGCAATAGGCAAAAAAATAAACACAAGAAAATAAGAATTCCAAGGGGGCATTACCAAAAGAAAGATGTTGTACGATGTAAACATCCCTTAAACTCTGAAGCAGAATACCTGATTCAAATTTGATCATGGCCTTCCCATACTTCCTGTGTAACTTACAGTGAAATTAAAAGTCCATGACATGGCCCACATGTCATGCTGCCTGCTGGCTTCTTCTCCAATCTCAAACCCTGGCCGGCCCCCTCCTCAGACTGAGCATCCATTAGCTCCTCCTCAATCACATGACGCAGACCACACACATGTCACTCCTTAAATTTAGTCTTTCCTCAGTCACATAATTGGGCTCCCATTTTCTTTCAAAGCATGCTTTACTTTTCCTTTGAAACGTTTGTCAGCATGTGTGACTATACATTTGTGTAATTATTTAATTTTTCTCTTCCTGAGGGCTTGGGTATAGTGAGTAATATAAACACTCAATAAATGATGTTAAATTAATGACATCATAGGTCTGACACTTACTAATGTCATGTTATTTCAGACAAGTCAGCTAACTTCTCTGAGCTTCAATTTTCTTATCTGTAAATTTGGGCAATGACACCGTAACCTCTCCATATTTTATCTGGGCTATATTAACAAAAACATTTTGCAAAATTGGGAAGTGCCAATCAAATTTAAGACATTATTACTGTTATGACATTAAGATTATAACCCAAAGACCTGTTTAATGATCATTATAGTCTTCATTTAGTTGCTATAACACTGTATAGACATATCCAGAAAGGCCTTATATTCAGTACTAATAAAGGTTGGTATTTAAGGAATATTATAGACTGTGAATAACAAACAGTGATTCTTTGTAATTTATACCTAAGGCTGATGTCACATGAGGTATCTCAAAACCTTGATTAATGTTATTTCCTTTAATACAGTTTATGCCAAGATGTCACAATAAAAAGAAATCAATTGGTACTACTTAATTGTTCTATTTATGTGGATTATTTCACCAGCTTAGAAAACAATATAGGGTGTATGCCACTTTATAATTCAAATGCACCCTGACATGAACAACTATTTAAATGAACATGAAAACTAGACAGACACTTTATACACCAAAATGATATGACTGGCCAATCATAAGTAGACTTCGTGTCTGATCTAGTCTTCTAAGAGTGGAGATTCATTTATACTGATCTATGCACAGTTCTCACCTCATCCCCTCTTCAAGTGGCAAAGTAAGAGGATCTATGGTCCTTGTGCACTTCTATCAGAGTGAAGGGAGCCAGCAAGTACCAGATGGAACATGACCATGGTCTTCTCTTTTCTATACCTTAACCCACTGGCCTAATAGCCCCAGACAGCAAAAGATTTGTGATGTTAAAAGAATTTACTCCTGTCTGGGTATTTGGGGGATTTCACTCCTGTCAGGTATTGCAACAAAGTCAAGTGATTTCAATTTACCAAGCAAGGACAAGAAATGGTTTCAGGAAAAACCAAGGTGATGAACTATTGAGCATTCAGTTCATTAGCTGTCATCCATCTTGACATCTTCATCTTTCAAGCAGTACTGCAGAAAATCAAAGACTTGTAGTGCTTCCTTTAAAAAAAAAAAATCCAAGAAGGAAACCATATCCTCTTAAAGTTAAGGGGACCGTGAAGGCTATCTCAAATGGATTATGAAAGATAACCATTGTTGCAGAAGGGAAAACTTTGATAGATGCTCAATCATAAATACTACCTGTGCCCTTAAACAGACAATCTTAAAAATAATATCATTAAAAATATGTGCTGAGTGAATTGTGGGAGTAATTCTTAGCTTATTCTAATTTGATGTATTCTGCATTTTAATATGTGGTAGTAGTGATATGCCAGATAACTGACCTTTTAGAAATAGCATCTTGAAAAAAAGAAAAGGCCCAAGGGGAAAAAAAATGTTTTCTGAAAAATCAGCCAATAAAGTGTGGGCAGTAAGACTCCAGTGACACAGCCAAGTATTGGTAATATCACCTCTCTTCTTCTGTTTCTCTCCTCTGCTTACTCAGCATTGAGGTACTGAAACTCCAGTTTTTCTGCACTTATAAGAGTTTCCTGGAATTACAGAGTAATGGAAGCAACCAAAGACATTAAAGAAGTGGTTTGTAACCTTCCCCAGCCACTATCTCTTACCAAGGGGAAAGAAACTGCTCCATTTCAAGTTCTTAGAGATCCCTAGAGATAAAGGTGAGATGAACATCATGCTGTACTTCTGTTTCCCACATACAATTTTATTAATGCTGAGAGGCGTTGTAATATTGCACTTGAGTCTCTCTTTCCTTAGATATTCAAAGAAGAGTCCTCCTGACCTGTAGATACTAACAAACAAAATAAAACAAAAACCCTCTCCCATGTCTCCCCCTTCTGAAATCTCCACTCAAAACATCTAAGTCGGGTCATGAGAGAAAATGTTAACTCAGCTGGTATTTTGTATTGACTGAACCACAGAGCCTAAGACATGGACTCTCAGAGGACTCTGTGGTCTTGAGTTATTGGAGAACTGAGGGGCTACCCAGGTATTGCTCTGTCCCTCAGGGAAAGCCCTAGATGCAGGTGGTTTGGGCGGGCTGCCTCCGAAGATGTGTTTGGTATCCAAGTAAGTGTCTACATCTGAAAATTATTTCCAAGGCCTTCAGCCTGAAATTCTCTGATATATTAAAACTCTTATTATCATCACAGTACTAACACTACTCCCGCCACCCCAGTATACTGCATGATTCTTGGCCAGGGAACTGGATCAGGCACATCGCATAAAGAAACTCATATGACACCTGCAATAACTGTATGAGGTTGGCATTATTTTCAATTGATAGGTGAGGAAACAGGCAGGTAACACGTTCCAGGTTTTTGCTACTTAAACCATGGTCCATGGAATAGCACCACCCATGAACTTGTTGGAAAAGCAGAATCTCAGGCCCAACCCCAGAGGACTGAATGAGAAACAGCATTTTAATAAAATTTCCAGGTAATGTATATGCATATGAATATTGAGAAGAACTGCTCTAGGTAAACGGAACCACTGAGATTTAAACTCTGACTCAAAAATCCAGATATTAAAATAGTCTCCTCTTCTTGATGATGCAAATACAGCTAAAGGATAAAAAGCATTGAGTACATTTACACTTAGGCATGATTTTTTCATTAGCTGACAAAACTTGATACTGAGAATTATAAATTCTGGAGGAGAAAAGGGTAACCTGGAAATCATAGAGATAGTAGATACTCTTGGTAGGGGAGTACAAGAGAACCACTGGGAAAGCTAATTGGGCTAAAAGCACACTTTGTCCATTTCACAGTTTGGCTAAGGACTAAGGGTAAAACTGTTCCAGCTTACCTAAAGTGCCCTCTGACATCAAATAACTCTAACAAGAAGCTCAAACAGTCTTAATTGAATTATGCACAGGATCATTTTCTCATGAACCATAGCCTATGCATAAGAATCCAGAGACAGACTTTCCTTTGCTTAATGTACATATTTACTGTTCAGATTCTTACATCAGACAATCAGCCCAACATTGAGCTTTCTAGAGATACCAACTACTTCAAGAAGTCTGATAAATGGAAATATCTGTATGAGTAGGAAATTCTTTTAAATGTAATTTAGGGGCACCTGGGTGGCTCAGTTGGTTGAGTGTCTGACTCTGGATTTTGGCTCAGGTCATGATCTTGGAGGTTGTGAGATCGAGCCCTGGGTAGGGCTCCAGGCTTAGCACAGAGTCTGCTTGTCCCGCTCCCTCCCCTGCTTACACTCATGCTCTCTCTCTCTCTCAAATAAAAATAAAATCTTTAAAATGCAATTTTATTTTTTCCACTATGTATAATAAATCAAACTATATTAACCAATCAAGCATCCATCTGGGATCTGCTGTGATGAAAGTCAAGCCTAAGAAGTAATCAAAATTTGTTATTTTATGTGAATTAGCATCTGCTCTTAAAAAATTTTCCCTAGGGGCGCCTGGGTGGCTCAGTCGTTAAGCATCTGCCTTCGGCTCAGGTCATGATCCCAGGGTCCTGGGATCGAGCCCCGCATCGGGCTCCCTGCTCCGCGGGAAGCCTGCTTCTCCCTCTCCCACTCCCCTGCTTGTGTTCCCTCTCTCACTGTGTCTCTCTCTGTCAAATAAATAAATAAAATTTAAAAAAAAAAAAAAATTTCCCCTAACCTTAAGTTGGTTACACATTTCTGCTATACTCTTATTTATACTATCAAATTTTCTAAGCAAATCTTTTGATTTCCTAGAATAGAGAGGTAAACTGCAGGCATCCACAATTCGTTATCATAATTAGAATTATTTCTATTGCCTTTTCGTTAAAAACTAACTGGATCCTATTATTTTTCCTTCCTCTTGTACTGGAGTATTTTAGTAAGTTACTTTCATAGTACCTAATTTCTTTAACATTTTAATTAGCCAATATTTTCATTTCTTCTTGGAGGAGAATTTAGTACAATTTTTAAGTGTATTTTTCTTTTCCATTATTGTGTTATTGTAATCATGTGTCTCAAAGAGACACTCATGTTGTATCAATATCTAAGCCTTTGAGCTTCTTTATTTAAAAATGAAATTTTGGCCACACAGTTTTTCACTATGAAAATTTTCCAAATACTACATATCACAGAATGACTTGTTAATGAATACATTTCCAGAGGGGGGAAAAAAAAGAGTTTTCCGTGTATTTTTAATATAAATGAAAGGGAATACAGGGCAACTCATTTTTGAAGGGAAGATTATAGTTTTTCACCAAACTTTCATTCTCATAGTGGAAAGTATACACTAATTTTATGTCACAGATGAGATCAGAGCCCATGAGATTAGAGTTTCTGTTTATATAATCAATATTTGTTAGATTACTCTAGCTCCTATCAGGAAGATCTGAAAATTTAATAAAGAAGATATATTTCATTTTGGGTAAGTAGCTGTGTATGTGAAGATGAAAGGCATTGGCAGCGCCTGCGAATGAAGTCCTTTATTTTGTATAATAGAACAGCGCAGCGTCGCTGTTGTGACTGCTGTAAAATCTCATAGAATGAGCCTTAATGTGTACTATGGTTCACTTCCAGACCCAGAAAGCCATTGGGTCCTATTCTGGTCATTTCTTGCTACATAACAAACTACCCCCAAAATTTCATGGCTTACCACAATTATTTTATCATCTATTATACTTTTATGGGTTGAGAAAACAGGAAGGGCCTGTCCGAGCAATTCTTCTGTGCCATGAGACATAGACAGAAGTCACTGTGCGGTATTCAGCTGCTGGCTGGGCTGCTCCAGAGAGGTCAAGCCAGCGTCATTTACATTTCTGGAATCTTGGAGGAAATGATTAGAAGAGTGGGCTGAGCTGGACAGTGGACTGAAGCATCTACATGTGGCCTCTCCAATGTGGTGGTGGTCTCAGAACAGTCAGGCATCTTACTTAGCGGGCTAAGGTTCCCAATGAAGAAATGTCCCAAGAGCCCTGGACAGAAAGTATAAGGCTTCTTCTGACTTAGCCTCAGAATTCCCAGAATGTTAGTTCCACTGCATTTATTGATTAAACAGGTCACTAAAGCCACTCCAAATTCAAGGGGAATGAATTTAAACTCCACTTCTCAATAATAGGAATAGCAAAACATGTGCAGACATCTTTAATCTACCACAGGTAAACACTTAGATTCTTTTTTTTTTTTTTTTTAAGATTTTTTATTTATTTATCTGAGAGAGAGAATGGGAGACAGAGAGCATGAGAGGGGGAGGATCAGAGGGAGAAGCAGACTCCCCGCTCAGCAGGGAGTCCGATGCGGGACTCGATCCCGGGACTCCAGGATCATGACCTGAGCCGAAGGCAGTTGCTTAACCAACTGAGCCACCCAGGTGCCCCTAAACACTTAGATTCTTATGTCCTTCTTTGCCCAACCTAATAAGTGACTGAAGATATTATATATATATAATATATAATTAGATATATATTATATAAATATATAGAGAAATATAGATATATACACACATGTATATACATATATATACACATGTGTAACAAAGTAAATCTCCAAATTAGTATGATTTAAAGTAGCTCCCACTTTCCCAAATATAACTCCCTAATTGAGTCCAGGCCTGGAAAATAAGTTGAATAAATAATATAATATAGAAATCTTGATTATCCCCAAACTAATCATCCATGTTAAAAGCATATACATCATCACCACAACCCATTTTTAGTTTCCTTCTCTTCTTTTGGCCTTTTATAGCTGCTTAGCACATATTTCAGATGCTGCTAAGGAAGACAACAATGAGATACTACAATCTATTTATTAGAATGGCTAAAATCCAAGAAAACTTACAATATCTATTGCTGGCAAGGATATGAAGCAAAAGAAACTCTCATTCGTTACTGGTGGAAACGCAAAATGGCAAAATCACTTTGGAAGACAGTTTTGTGCTTTATTACAATGCTAAAAATAATCTAACCATATGATTTGTCAATTGCTAGATTTAGCATGATGGTTTGAAAACTATGTATGTAAAAACATATATGTGAATGCATGTTTATAGCAGCTTTATTCATAATCACCAAAAACTGGAAGTACCCAAGATGTCTTTCAAAAGGTAATGGATAAACAAATGGTAGTACATCCACACAATGGAATACTCTTCAGAGATTAAAAAAAAAAAAAAATGAATTATCAGTACACACAACAAATGGATGCATCTTAATGCACATTGCTAAGTGAAAAATGCTAGTCTGAAAAGGCTACATACTATAATGACTCAATATACATGACACTTGGAAAAGACAATCAGTGGTTGCCAGTGGTTTGGAGAAGGTTGAATAAACAAAACACAGGAGATATTTTGTGAAACTGTTGTGTATGATATTGAGGTGATAGACATATAACACTATTCATTTCTCAAAACCCACAGAACTTTATAGCACAAAGAGTAAACCTTAATGTATGAATTAAAAAAAAAAATTAGGAGGTCAGGAGATCCCAGTACGGAATACAGACCATGACAAGAGAATCTAATTGTATTACAAATATATAACCTGAACTCAGGGTGTGGGGTTAAATGGTGGCAACCAAAGTAACTTTGAAAATTACCAAAGAAAAAAGGAATAGTACCTAAACACTGTATTCTAGTTGATAAAGTTGTTTTTCATGGGGTACAGGTTAACAATTCTGAAATTGTTATACATGGATAACAGAAGGTGGGAGCTCACTGTGGGAGTAGAAAGTTATAGATAAGCAAGAAGAGGAGCCTCGAATGATCCATGTGGTGATAGATTAGAGTTTGAGACATCAATATAAACTTATGTTCAGTTTAATATAGATGCAGATGGGTAGATATAGAAATAATTATAGATAGATGTGTGTACAGAGATTAGCATCTATCCATATGTTTCCAAGCTCTGTCCACTGGCTGAGAAAGTTAGAACAACACCCTGGTAGCAATGGGCACCCCCTAATACCCAGAACTTGGCTTCAAATTTCATTCTACAATGAAAATAACCAGAGTCCTTCAGAAAAATAACTGATTCTAGTGATGATGGGAATGGCACTTAACCTCCATGGTCTCACTCTCAAAAACCCATAACCCCAGCCTAATCATAAGAAAACATCAGGCAAACCTAAATTGAAGGACACTCTCCAAAATGCCTTACCAGAATTCATCAAATTGTCAAGGTCATCAAAAATAAGTGAAGTCTGAGAAACTGTTACCATCTAGAGAAGGACATATTAACTAAATTTAATGTAGAGCCCAGGACAGAAAATGGATACCATGTAAAACTAAAGAAAAATGAATGAAGTGTGGCCTTTAGTTTAAAAAGAAATGTTGCTGGGGGAAATGAATAAGATAATTACTATAAAAAGGAAGTTCACACACCTACATTGACAGAAAAATTTAGGTATGGCCAGCAAATTATTTAATCTTTGTGATTTATTGCTAAGATGAAAGAACACAATAATTTGAAGGGGAAAAGTCTAAATATAGTTTTATCTGCCTGTATGAAATGAAATCGAGAAAAGAATACTCTCTGAATAGGACAAAAGTTTCTAAAAGGCAAGGGGAGGATACAAAGGCACAGGACAGCCTTATACAGAACGATACCAGAAGGAGAAATGAAGATGAGAGTCATCAAAAAGATGTTTAAGAGGTTATAGGTTACGAAAACCAGGATGGGCCTTTATTAACTATCTGTCTGACCCTGGAAGCAGATGATGTCTAAGTCAGAAATGGCTGAAAAGAGGCACACCCACCCAAAACAATACAATAAAAGGAAAGAGCCTTAGTAAATAACACTTAACCTCTGAAAGCAAAGAGAGAGAGAGATTGAGGCTGAAAGTAAAGTACATATTGTAAGAATAATGGTCTCCCCAAATATGTTAACACTTAACCTCTCCAAAGTACATATTGTAAGAATAATGGTCTCCCCAAATATGTTAACACTTAACCTCCCCAAATATGTTAACACTTAACCTCTGAAAGCAAAGAGAGAGAGAGATTGAGGCTGAAAGTAAAGTACATATTGTAAGAATAATGGTCTCCCCAAAAATTTTAATTCAAAGATGGAATTAAAATTGCTAATCAGCTGAGTTTTAAACAGGACATTACCCTGGATTATCTGGGTGGACCTCATATAATCCAAGTGTCCATAAATGGGGAAGAGGGAGGCAGAAGAACCAGAACAAGAGAGATGGTGTATTAGTCTACTCAGGCTACCATAACAGAATACCCCAGTCTGGGTGGCTTAAATAACAGTTCTGGAGGCTGAAGTTCAAGATCAAGGTGCCAGCAGGGCTGATGTCTGGTGAGAGCTCTCTCTTTGGGTTGCAGATAGCCAGTTTCTTGCTGTGTACTCACATGGCCTTTCCTCCTTGCATGCGAGTAGAGAGAGATTGAGAGGGAAAGAAAGAAAGGGGGGGGGGGGGAAGCAAGTTCTCTGAAGTTTTTTTCTCATGGGTACACTAACCCTACCAGATCAAGGCCCTACCCTTACAACCTCATTTAACCTTAATTGTTTCCTTAGAGGCTCTATCCCTATATGCAGTCAAATTGGAGACTAGGTCTTCAACATATGAATTTGGGGGCGACATAAACATTCATCCATAACAGATGGGGCCATGAGAAAGAATTGATTGGTCATTGCTAGCTTTGAAGACACAAGGAGGCCATGAATGAAGGAATGAAAGCAGCCTATAAGAAGTAGGAAAAGGCAAAAGAAAAAAGAAAAAAAGAAACAAACTAGATTCTCCCTTGAAGCCTCCAAAAAGAAATGCAGCCCTGCTAACACCTTAGTTTCAGCCCAGTGAGACTGATTTCAGACTTCTGACCTCCAGAACTCTAAGATAATGCTTTTGTGTTGTTTTAAGTTACTAATGGTGGTTATTTGTTATAGCAGCAATGGGAAACTAATACAATTATGAAAAATGTATGGGCGACTTGAAAGAGAAAAATAAAAGCATTTAATTTGCAAACAGTTGCTCAAGGATGACAAAAACCATACTGAGACTTACAGATATGTTATAAAAGAAGATACCTGTCCATAACATATAACGCTTGACATAACCCTGTCAAGTTCACAACAAATATGCTCCACGTACTGTTCAGAATATCAGCCCTCCTCCTATTTTGTTACTGTCGATTTTGGCAGCTGTGGACTTCAGTAACTAGCACAGTGCCTGATAAAGAGTAGGCGTTCAATAAAGAATACATCCATTATATAAACTAAATGGGGCTAGAAAATAACAAAGCTCACTATCACATATGGCTGGTGAGATTGGGTACATTAGTAAAGGAAGGAAGAGAGAAGGGAGCTAAAATTAATTGGAATAAAAATAGAAGTCAAATTGAAATCCAAGTGAAAATGCTAATGCATTCCTAGTGAGACATTTTTAACCATTGACAAAGCTTCTGAGTTTCAGTTGGGTCTTCACAACATCTTGCAAAAATGCATGGCAAAGAGACAACTGAACACCCACCAGCTAACACGGGGCTATGATTGTTCTGGCAAACGCATAACCCAGAGTAAATATTGTCTTGCATGAAGATGTGAGGAGGTGGATTAGGCATTGTAATTACCACTTGCTGAGTATTCTTTTTAAAGATTTAATCATTTAGATGAGACTCAGCATCACTAAAAAAGAAGTCAATATTTCTCTGAGCCAGGGAGCGAACGGTACTGATGTTTTTCTTCTGTTCAGCTGTTATGTGTACCTACCAAAAGTCAACTTCACCTGCTAGTTATTTATTCAAGACACCACAGGTAAAGAATCATGAGCAGTAACTTCTTTCAGTTCATTTTCTTGTGTTCTCATATATTATTGATCAAACAAGTAATATTTAAATGGGGATGCAATTTGTAGAATTACATAGTAATCTTGCTATATTATCTAAATTAATTTTATAACCAGCACTCAACCACTGTCCTTTGTGGTATATCTAAAGTAGTCACATGCATATGCACAAAAGCAGACTCTGAGAGCAGCTTTCAGAATATGACTTCTGTTCATCTTCTCCTTGTCTACTGGCATCTACTGACATCAGTTCTTTTAATCTGAGTTCCTGACATTAAGCATTTGTAGAACAACACCTTGAGACATTGATTAACATATCCTTCCTTTGAGGTAGTGTCCCTAAATTTCAGCGTACAGAAGATCACCTGGAACTCTGGATTCCTGGGCCCCCTCAGAGAGATTCTAATTCTTTAGGTCTAGTATGGGGTCTTTAGGTCCAGTACAGGAACCTGTATTTTTAACAAGCATTCTGGGACACTCTGATCCACAGGATCAGGTCTATAGAACCCGATCCATTTTGCAATCATATAAAAATCTGTACAATGATTTTTATAATTTACAATTAATTTATATTTAAATTTTATAATTTACAATATTATTGCTCAAATTCCTTTCTTCCTTTCTTTATATTTCCAAGCCCTTATGTACGTACCGCTTTTAGTCCTCACAATAATCTTGTGATTTTAGGTATGACTATTATCCCCACTCTGATGAAGAGGCAAATGGTTAAGTTATTTGCTGTATTAGTCTATTCGGACTGCCATATCAAAATACCATAAACTGGGTGGCTTAACAGAAATTTATTTTCTCACAGTTCTGGAGGCTAGAAGCCTGAGATCAGAGTGCCAACACGGTCAGGTTCTGGGGAGAGCTCTCTTCCTGACTTGCTTTCTTACTGTTACTGTGTGCTCCCTCCCTATGGCCTTCCCTCAAACGGGTTCAGGAAGAGAGAAAGATCTCTCTCTCCCTCTTCTAATAAGGCCACCCATCCTATCAGATAAGGACCCTATCCTTATAATCTCACTTAACCTTAATTATCTCCTCAAAGCCTTATCCCCAAATAAGTCATATAGGGCTTCAACATACGAATTTTTCAAATTTGGGAGGGGGGTAGGTGAGACAGATTTTAGTGCACAGCACTTGCCTATTACAACTAGTAAGTGGGATCTAGAGTTTTCACCCAAATTGGCCTGATTTCAGAGCCCATACCATTTCTACCCTCCCTTGCCATGCTTCCCCTCTGTTCTGGGCCCACGGGCAAGAAATTGTGATTGACCTCTCAGTGATGGGACATCGGTGCTGACTAGGATGAATAGTCAGGCCTTAATTACCTGAGAGTTGACTTTAATATAATACACATTATTTCATTAAGCTTTGAAGACCACGTTGTATGGGTTGGCTATGACTACTTTATTCCTGCTAATTTATCACCAGTGAAGTATCTGTTCTCATGGAGAACATTTAGACTTCAAAATGTCATGAAAGGGTAGACATGCATTGGAGAGAGGTTTATGCTAAGGGTTGAGGCCCATATAGGGAGGGAGATGGGAAGAAAAAGTGCAGATGGGTACAGGGGAGGGTAGATTATTATCACTGACTCTACTATTCCTCCTATGGAAAATAAAATAAAATAATAATTATTAATTTTATCTCCTAATATACGGTCAGCATGCTATAATATTTATTTATTAATTCATTCATTCATTCAGTCATTTATCTATAATGATTTATTTATTTATGTTAGAGAGAAAGAGAGAGAGCATGGGGGGGGGGGGGGCAATGGAACAGACTTCCTGCTGAGCAGAGAGCCTGCCACCAGGGCTTGATCTCAGGAACCCTATATCATGACTTGAGCAGAAACCAAGAGTCTAAAAAAATTTTAAAAATTAAAAAAAAAAAGAAACCAAGAGTCTGATGCTCAACCAACTGAGCCACCCAGGTACCCCTACAATATTTAAATATACATACATTCCCTACATAAAAATATTTGATATATAAAACAGATATATTTTATATCTCCTTCATAAAAATCTTGAATATTGTTTA
Organism: Halichoerus grypus; assembly: GCF_964656455.1. Lineage (NCBI taxonomy): Eukaryota > Metazoa > Chordata > Mammalia > Carnivora > Phocidae > Halichoerus > Halichoerus grypus. The sequence goes on from NC_135723.1 coordinate 82,085,878, forward strand.
GATAATTATGGCTCAGGAAGATCAGTTAAATTGTCCAATTCATAAGATTTTTAAATGTGGGACCAGGAATTACAGCAAACTACGAAGAAATAAAGCATGATATTTCACATTTAGGAATTTGTCAAGGAAATTTTGGAAATTTAAAACTCAAACTTCCCATGGAGTTCCTTCACTCAAAAGCTTAACTACATTCAGAGGCAAGGGCATTTACCAATAAATCAAATGTAGAAAAGGTGTTCTCCTTATATTTCACTGAAAATTCTCACTGTGAGTGACAAAATCATTTCCTCCCCAAAATAATCACACAGTGTGAATTTAAGTATAATGACATCTTAATCTTTAAGAAGTGTGTCTAAGCAACATTACAGAAGGAAAATTTTGGTTACTGAAATATACAGTCTAATGGGAGAAAAGTATTTTCTTCAAAGAAAATGACAAAAATTTTCTATAATAAATTTTCTGATAAACATAGACCTCTATAGTCCTGAGGTTGAATAGGCTCATTTTTACATATTTGATATTCATAAATTCAATAAGAGATCATACTTTTTCAACATCAACACCAGGACATTTGACTTCCCAATTACTTATTAATCAAAAATATCAAAAGTATAAATGTGCTATTCAGAGAAAGAAAGAAGGGAGGGGGGAGAAAAAAAAGGAGGAAGGAAAAAGTAAAAAAGAGTAGAATAAGAAAAGGGCCATAGTAGTTTAGTTCATAAAGGGAGGCAGAGCTCTATACATTGCTGAGTCCATACTCTCAAGGGCCCAGCATGGCAAAGCCAGGACCAGACACACATCAAAAACCAAATTCCTATTCTGGTGTTTTTTCCCACTGCACCACAGATTAAAATGCAAGAAACCCATATCCTCTATTTATTAAATATAAACATAAGAAACAAATGCATGGCTTGTATCTATTCCCAAAATGATCTTTATATAATTAGCATTCATTTTTAAAAATGATTTTATTTAGGATAGAAGGTTGGTTAAAGTTAATAATAAAACTGATAGTATCTTTCACACTTGGCTTCCCAGGAGAATCTTGCCTTGCTCTGTCTAATAGATCCCAACCCTCATTTTCTATGCAACATAAATAAGGGAATAGAATGGTGTGGCAGACAACTGTTAAGGCAGGTTGGTAATATAGAAAGGCTGAAAGTGAGAAGTGACAGGAAAAGTGTTCCAGATATCTAACCCCATACTTAGTGGTTAAAAGCCAACAGCAAAATTTATTCTGCTTGAGTCTGCAATTGTGTAGAACTCGAAAGGGACAGCTCACCCGTCTCTCTTGGCATCAGCCAGGACACTATCAGGTGTGGGGGCTGGTGTTATATGAAGCCTCAAACAACTAGGACTGGAACAGCTGGGATCCTTGGGCATCTCTATCTCTGTGTAGTTTCTCCCCATGATCTCTCTTGCATAGTTGCTTCAGCATAGCTGGACTTTTTAAAATGTTGGCTCAGTACTCTCACGGCATGTGTCCAAGAGAGCAAGCAGGTAGAAGCCAGATCACTTTTTATTACCTAGGTCACATCTATGCTCTGCTTCTGTTGTGTTTATAAGCCTTCCCAGTTTCAAGGGAGAGAACATGAACCTCACCTCTATATGGAGAAGTATCAAATTTACATTGTAGGAAGAACATGTGGGGCAGGATATATTGGTGGGCCCATCTTTGGAAACTATAACCTGCACAGATATCCTTTCAGCAACTCTTAGGAAATTAGAACAAAGGCACCATGAGAGGTTGTCAAACCTGGGAACTGCTTGTTTCCTGCCCACCCAAATACTCACAAAAAGGAATTACAGCAGACATAATGCCTCCCAATTCCTTTCTTGAGGAGCATCCACACCCCCTTCTGCAATCCTCTCACCAGTGTCCACAGCTCCATCAGCTCCCTCTTGACAGTGGTGAGCCCTTGACAGCTCTATTTGTTGGCTCAATTAGCCACAGCCCCAGATGATGGTCAAGCATGGGTACCTGCTCAGCCAGAGCCGTAAAAATCCACTCCTTCATATTACAACATGGAATAGCATTTTATAATTGGGAGAAAGCAAAGAAGAGAAGAGTAAGGAGGAAAGGCAACTGACAGGAGCAAAGGCAAATAACAGAGAGCAGATGAAGAGGGGAGTGAGAGAGAACACCCCCTCTGGTTCTTGCCCATTCCTGAGGCCCAGGGCCTTCCTGAAGCTCAATATACCACCACTGTATTCTTATGCTAAATTCCCTTTTTTGTTTAAGCTATTAGAGACTCTCCAAGGCACAATGATATCAATTTAAATATGTATAACCTTGCGTCAAAGATTAGTTGTGTAGATGGACCATGTGTGAAAGGGGCTGGTCACGGTCACCTTCTAAGTTTCTCTGGACCCAGAAAGAGTTCTAATTTATACACAGATCAAGTCAGTAACAGGTTTCCTTTCTTTGAAAAGTGGGCCTCTGTAAACCTGGCCCATCAAAGGCTCACATTTTCTCCCTGTGACCTGGGGCCTCTTAAAGGACAAACCCAACAGGTAAAAACTGACCACTATAAGTAAAGGGGACAGAGTTTTTAAGAAATACATCTGTTATTACACATTACAGATCAAACAACGCACTGGTAACTGTTGAGGAAAAGGAAAGCTGATGCCAAATCCAGCTCACACTGTCTACAGTGATCTGATTCTTTTCGTCCTCTAAGGCCAGTCAAGTAACATCCCTGTTCACCTAAAGCAGCTGAAGGAAGCAGGGGTGGCAGGTAGCACTGGTATTACTCCAGGAGATGCATCTTTTTACAAAAACCTCAACTTGAGGCCTGTATTTATAAAATGTTCCATCTATTGGAATTGTTTTCTCTTGATATTTTGACTTAGAAAAAAAATGCAGACACTAGCAAAGTCAATCAAGGTTACTTCTCATCGTTCAGAGCAACATTAGGGCATTTGAACTACATTTAAAATGTTGATCAATCATTATCGGGGTCAATCCAAAACTTGAAAGTACTCAACAAGGTAGAATTTTACCTAATTTTTTTATAAGTGTAAATGTTTAAATATACAAATTCATAAATATGAACATATAAAATAAATCTGGAGATATATAGAAGTATAATCATATAACACACACATTGCCTGATTTTAAGATTTTTTTTTTTTAAAAGATTTTATTTATTTATTAGAGAGAGAGAGCACACAAGCAGGGGGAGCAGCATAGGGAGAGGGAGAAGCAGACTCCCTGCTGAGCTGGGAGCCCAATGCAGGACTCGATTCCAGGACCCCAGGATCATGACCTGAGCTGAAGGCAGACGCTTAACCGACTGAGCCACGCAGGCGCCCCCTGATTCCAAGATTAGTTAAGCAAGCTGGACTGTGTGAAGGAAAAATTACATGGCACTAGATTTTGCAAACACAACAACTGGAAAGTCTTTCACAGAAAATACACTCAATATACTTTTAGATCTCTAAAAAGGCTTATTAGACATCACAGTTTGGTATAAACGCAAGGCGTCATCTTTCTAGTTTGGCTCTATAATCTATTTACTTTAAGCTCTTCTCATTTTTTTTCCTTTTGTTAATGAGAAACTAGGATCATTTAGTGTGGGGAAAAAGAGATCAGTAGTGCTTACTCACTGCCGCCCTGCCCCTGTGGCCCTTCAAGCTGCTAACAGAGCAATTGCTACCCTCTTAGATGCTCTTAGATGCACCCCGCACCACCCCCATTCTGTGGTACACTCTGCCATTTCCCGAGCTAAACTTCTGTCTGTTGGTATCTAGGAGAGGAGAAACAAAATGCCACACGCTGATGTCTAGCTCGAAGAAAAACAGTATAGGTCAAGCAAAGTCATGCTGCCTGAGGGTCTGTGATGGTCACAAACAAGCACATAGAACGGCCAGAGCAGGGCATCTCCAGGGCAGGGAGGGGTGACTCAGAAGGATAGGGCTCCCTTGGCCTGAGCGTACCCCAGAGGGACGTAACTCCATCCACAAATGAGGACGAAACCACGCGCAGCATCACACCTGAGTGTTCAACATCAATACCTCCAGCCCATGGAGGGGTGGCTCAGCCTAATCGTCCAGAGTGCCAACCTCCTCTGACTCCCAGTGCTCCCAGTTGCTCCCAGTGCTCCCAGTGCTCCCAGTTGCTCCCAGTGCTCCCAGTGCTCCCAGTGCTCCCAGTTGCTCCCAGTGCTCCCAGTGCTCCCAGTTGCTCCCAGTGCTCCCAGTGCTCCCAGTTGCTCTCAGTGCTCCCAGTGCTCCCAGTGCTCCCAGTGCCCACCGTCATGTCAATAGGCTCAGCCTAATCGTCCAGAGTGCCAACCTCCTCTGACTCCCAGTGCTCCCAGTGCTCCCAGTGCTCCCAGTGCTCCCAGTGCCCACCGTCATGTCAATACAGCAGTTACCCAACAAATGTTGAGCATTCTCTATACAGCAGCGATCAAAACAACAAACAAACAAAATTCCTGTCCCTGGGGAAGTTGTACTCCAGTAAGGAAAGAAACAATAGATAAAAACAGGTAGTAGGAAAGTCAGAACAAGCCATACTGCGTTCTGGTCAGGGCACACATTAACCTCCAAGGGGCCTGGAACAGATAGCCCCAAGGGAGGTCACTGTACAGACAGGAAATAAGATGGAGGGCCAAAGACGGAGTCCCTATTGTCCGCACTCCTACACTTTATCTTTCCCACCTTCTTATTGTCACTTGAGTAGTTCGATCCAACAGTTCTCAATTTTTAGCATGCACCAGAATCATCTGAAAGACTTATTAAAACACAGACCACTGGAAGCACTCCCAGAATTTCTAATTTAGGAGGGCTGGGGTAGAGCCCAAAATTTTACATTGATAACAAATTCCCAGGTGCTGCTGAGGCTGCTGGTCCTGGGGTCACACTTGGAGAATCACTGGTTTAATCTCTCAAGAATGCTCCTCTACTCATTCATCTATACTTATGCAAATGCCACACTTACTTCATTCCTAAGCACTGTGTCTTTTATGAAGTCTTCCCTAGTTGTTAGACCAAAAATAATTTCTCTCTCCTCTGGGCTTCTGTAGCTAGCCAGAGTTCTCTCAGACCATCACCTCCCTTTGCATTAGAGCTAATCTGTAAATGAATATTCCTTAAGAGTAATGATAGTGAGTCACTTATGGTTGCATCTCCCATAATGCATGTCAAAGATATGTAGTAAATATCTTAATTGAATTAAAGATGAAGACCACGACCTCAAGAAATTTAAAACATTTCAGAACAAGTTAATCTCAGGAAACAAACTGAGGGTTGCTGGAGTGGTGGGGTGTGGGAGGGATGGGGTGGCTGGGTGATAGACATTGGGGAGGGTATGTGCTATGGTGAGCGCTGTGAATTGTGTGAGACTGTTGAATCACAGACCTGTACCTCTGAAACAAATAATACATTATATGTTAAAAAAAAGAAGAAGATAGTAGGAAGGGAAAAATGAAGGCAGGTAATCGGAGGGGGAGACAAACCATGAGAGACTATGGACTCTGAGAAACAAACTGAGGGTTCTGGAGGGGAGGGGTGTGGGGGATGGGTTAGCCTGGTGATGGGTATTGAAGAGGGCACATACTGAATGGAGCACTGGGTGTTATATGCAAACAATGAATCATGGAACACTACATCAAAAACTAATGATGTACTGTATGGTGATTAACATAACATAATAAAATAATAAAAAAAAAACCAAGAGAATGGAGAATCTTCCTTCAAATGAGAAAAATGGTCTTAATGATTAAGAAACATGGACTTTCTCCAATTTTTTTTCATTTGCTCCCAAATATTGCTAAAATCTACTTTATTTCAAAAGTAAATTCCCTCTCAGTTTGTTTTTTTTTTTCCCGAACTCAAATAATTAATGAGAGACCAGGCTAATATACAGAATGTAACAGCTATGGGCCTTACTGGTTTGAGTAATTATTTCAAGAGATATCATATCTTAAAATATTTCCAGCCAGTGCATTCTTTTTATTAGCACTCTATAAATTTGCTGTCACTGTGATATCTGCAGGGAATGCCTGTAAATTAAAAAATCAAATAACAAAAATAACATTGCCACAATTTTTTTTTAAGCAATCTGTTCTGAAGGATCTGAGTAGATGCAGTTGAAATACGGACTTGGAGCTCAAGTGATTAGAACTTAGAGGGAAAAGTGCTATTTCTACTTGCCTTTCTTTTGCATTTATTTGTTATTCTCCTAATCTTGTCTGAGGTAGCTTCAGGGATGAGTTCTGTTATGTGGTGATATCTTCCTTTATACAACTAAGTTTAGAAGTCAATCAGACCGGTGAATAAACTCATAATGCCTAGTTCTATGATGTAGATGAACCTAGGAACATTTTAGCTAATTCATTTGGGGGTGATTTCTTTATGTGAAAATTTGGAAATGGGAGCAAATATAAATACCACCTAAACCAGGCAATCATGAAATTTCAAAGCCCTCAGATCAGGGAGAAGTTGTAAAGTTCCACACTGCTGTGTAATTCTTGTTATGGGGAACACCCATCTAACATGACATATTATCTACCATAAGATTCATGCATTCTTTCATTCTGCCCTGTAGGAGGTAGTCCTCTTGGTTCGGTCAGTTAGCTCTTGTCTTACGGTATTTGGGGAATAAGCATGCTTTTCTTCCTCTCCTTTGGGAAAGTTCTCTCTGACTAGATTCCTGATGCACAGGTCTTAATGATAAGCAGGTCCTTTGTAATTGCATGGTACATTTACTCCGTTGCAGAAGCAAAGTAAACTTTCTTTCTTGAACAGGGAGATCTTTACTCAAAGGATCTGGAAAATTTACCTAACCACTCATCAAAGAAAAATAATGCCTTTTCTAGAAGAAGAGACAAGGGAGAAATATAAATAATAGGAAAAACTCTGTGTACTATCACAACCCAGCTACATGGGATGCTCTCTGCTTCTATTGGTGCCTAGAGAAGTCTAAGTTTTAGAAAGCCTCTGAACTGGTGTTATTGCTATTATTATGATTCTACAGGCAGCGGTGGTAGCTGCATTTATAATCAACCATTTCTACTTAGTTACCCAGATAGAGAGAGTCCAGATGTTGAGTTTGTAAAATACTCAATAGGGGGAAAAAAAGGAGGTGCAACGTGGGACCCACTGATAAAGAAATGCCTCAATTCTGACAAGAGCAATGAGTCATCTTCCCTTAGCACCATTATTTACTCCCGAAAAACTGGTCATTTCCATCCTCATACAGAAATGTTCTAATACTGTATTAGAAGTTTAAAAAACAAAAAAATTCCAGGCTTGACCCTACAGCTACTTCTACCCACACCATTTCTATTCTTTCCTTCGGATTAAAACTCATCAGGTGAGAGGCACTACCCAGGTCCTCTTTGCTTTTCTGCCTTATTAGTCCCAGGTCTTAAATAAAATGGTGTATTGCTGACTCTCAGTTTTTATCTGCAGTCCACACATTTCTTCTGCACTTTAGTTTCCTATATGCAACGCTATCACTACATGGATGTTGGGTAGGTACCTATAACTTAACACGCTCCAAACAGAATTTCCCACCCTCTGCACACTCAAATATGAGCACTCCTGGTCTTTTTTATTAAAGAAAAGAGTACTCCCAATCACCTAGTTTTTAAAGTCAAAAACTTGGTAATTAACACATGCCCTCAGCCCTCACTGTCAAGGAAGAAGCTGGATCTTTCACATATTTGGCGGTGATAGAACTTACACGATATCTTGGCAGTTTGGATATGGGAGTCTCCCTGAATCTACAATTGGCTACTACAATCTATTTCCTACCGAGCACAAGGCATCATAGTTTCAACACTTAAACTGGATCACTCCTCTATTCAGAATTCTTTAGTTCATTCTTATAGCAAAGCCCAAATTCTTAATCATGGCCTATAAGTGTTTATATGCTCTGACTCTTGCTTGCCCCTCAAACTTACCTCTTGCCTGTCTCCCTCTCACTCAGGATGCTTAAGACACACTGGCTCCTTTCTGTTTTTTGAACGAACGTGCCATACATGTTCCCATTAGTCAAGGCCTCTGTCATGTCCTCTGCCTTGGGTGCCCTTCCCTGTTCTTCACATGGGAGATAGTCTACTGCCCCCCCTCCCTGACACCACATCATAAATAGTCTCTCTTCCAGCAGTTCAGTTGGTTTTCATCATGGCACACACACCTCTCTCAACACAGTTCCATCTCCCACAACTCCCCACACTTAGGATTTAAAATCTTCTCATTGGTTTGTTGGCCTACTTCTCTCTCTGGTACATGGCAGCTCCAGGGGCTAGCACAGATTCTGGTACGTAGTGGGATTTTAATTAAAATTTACTAAATAAATGAATAAAAGCTGGGCTTGTCCTGACCAAATATGAAAAAATGAAGCCAGCTCCATGTCATAAGCCCTGTATCACGCTACCTCACATTCCCAGTGAATTAACTCCTGTTTAAGACTAATGGACCAACATAAGTCATTCTTGCACTTTAAAAAACCTTCCCTGCCCTTCCCCACAGGGAAGATTTTTTTTTTATGTATGTGCAATTAACATTTTGCAGTTGAAACCTTAGTTTATCCTGAGGTGAAAGGTATCACAGATAATCCTAAACAGCACATTTTTTATTTTTTAAAGGATATGCCACTCATGCTTAAGAGCCAGCTCATATTAATATTTTAGGAGATCATGGGTTCTTTGACAGTATGAAGCAAGTTTGGACGGAAACATCTGGAAAAAATTCATATACAGAAAAAATTTACAGACAGTTTGAGTGAAGTCTATCCATTATGCACTCTGAAGACTCTGGGTCCTAAATAAATAAATTCTCTCTTTACCACATGAAAAACAAGGTTCCATTGTCTCCCATCGTAAATCTTGAGTCATTGTTGGTTTTGCTTATAACTCCTCCTTAAGCAATCTGAACTTCCCCATTGCCCTTACAAATTGAGGAGAAAGAATAAGTAAATTGGGAGGAGTGAAAGGAAGTAATACATTTATCGGACACTAATGTGTGTCCAGCTGTGGTGTAAAGCCCTGACAGATGGGTTTTCTCTTTTTTTGTAATGCAAGTACCTGACCAAGCTTCAGTTGCCAGGCATCCACTTCAGAAATAGCTCTCTCTCAAATAAACACACTGCCAGCCACAAACTAGAGAAAGAGCCAGGCCACACCATCCCCCTCATCCCCAGGCTCCTTTGTTTTAGTGATCTTGGTTGGTTTCAATAACTGACCAGTTTGGGCTGTGGGGTATTTTTATTTTTCCTCTTCTGGAGCATTAAATTCCCGCTCTCATACTGTAAATTCACCAATAAGAAGTGAGCACAGCAAAACCTAGGCCCCACCCTTGACCACAATAAAAGCACAACCTCAGGCACCTCCCTCTCTCTCACCTCTCACCTCACTGTGTGGCCCCAGATGTGCTGTGTATTTCCAGGGCTTGTAAGTAATAAACCTTCTGTTTTTTCAAAGTTTCCTGATGGTGATTACTGAAAGGCATCTTACACTCATAATAAGAACCACAAGGGCTGGTCCAGCCACAGCACTGGGTGTGGACAGGCTGAGACTGGTACCTAACACCAGCACTCTGAAATCTATTTTCCATGGATTACTGCACTTAATGCTCAAAACAACCTGCGAGGTCAATGAGCCCCATTTTTGCAGTCTGGAAACTGAGGGAAAATGAGGGTAAGTCACTTCCATGTAAGAAGTCCATTATGGAGCCTAGATTCATATCCAGATTATAAACTCCTTTCTCTATATTGTACCATGTATTCTTATTTTAAAAATGGCTCATTCAGTATTTCATTTAACTAATGATCTGGACACTCCCCTTAACTCTCTGACTTCATCTTCTGTTACTTTTACCTTTGCTCACATCACGAAAACCCCATGAGCTTTCTTGCTATTCTTTAAACTAAGTTCCTTAAACAAAAATCAGCTATGAAAGCAATTAATAGTACTACTGTGAAATATAGTTATTTATATGTATAATTAGGAATCTATGCCTTCTTAAGAAATGTATTTTCGTTAAAGTTTTATTTAGGAGATGATTACCTCGACTAAGATACTTGGCAATACAGATATATTTGTGAAATTAAAGTATATTAACAATTACGGAGAAATAATTACAAATTAAAATGACTACAGAACAAATAGTGTTACAATAGAAGCATAAATATAACCTCATTAAAAATGTGCTAATATTTTATCCAGTTTGTAGATATTAATTCCAATTCTTTCAAACTGCAACAGATTTATTTATGGAAATTGCAAGCATGTGGAGTACATTCTACTCCATTCTACATGACACACTTACTGGCCAAAACATGTATCTCAAGTTGGGAATACTGGGGAAATGCTGCACTTTTTAAAATATATTTGCGCCCTTTTGCTTTTTGAAGTGTATTTTTTATATATTGAGATCCTTTTGCTTTTCTGAAAAAATCACTTTTAGTCTTCATGACCTGTGAATATTAGTACATAACTGAAAAGACTTATAAATAATGAAGAATCCATTTGATATGGTAGACATGTTAAGACTGCTCTATGGCTTGTGACTGCAGCAATTATTATAAATCTTTTATTGGTGAATTTTCGTCTATGGCCTTCAGCCATGCTCAGACATGTCTTTCTCGTTCTATACCAGCCAGCTATTTCCCAGCTCAGAAGGACACCATGCTGGCTGGGACTTTGTTAATGTGAAATATTTTTAACATGCAAAAATACAGAGAAGGTTATATGAAAAGTCACATACCCACCACCAAATATTTATAATCCCCTTCTTTCCTCCCCAGATATAACCACAATATTGAAGTTGCTGTATTTCCTTCCCTGTCTGTATTTTTATTTTCCCTCATATGTATCTATTCATAAAGAATATAAGTATCATACTTTTACTTTTTCTATCACCATTATGCTTTCAAGATTTGGCCAATGTTGATATATTAAGATCTACTTCATTTATTGAAGTCTTATGTAATATACCACAAATTATTTATCCTTTCCCCTATAAATAGTCATTTATATTGTTTCTAATTTTTCACTATTAAAATCAATGCAGCACTTATATGAAAATCCATGGGCACTTACATGAGAATTTCCCTATAGTGTAAAAGGTAAAAGTAACAGAATTACTAGCGCTAGTACAGAATGCAAATTTTCAACATTACTGGATATTGCTACACTGCCTTCTAATGTGGTTTCACCAATGTATTCTCTCACCAATAGTGTGTGAGAGTTTCAAATTCCCTACAACCTCTCCTGTATTTGGTACTGCCAATATTAAAAAAAACAACAACAAAAACAAAACAACAACAAAAACCACCTTATTTGATGGGTATAGAAGTATACCCATTTTTTAAAATCTGTGTTATCTTGATTACTGGTGAGTCTGAGCATTTTCATGTTTATCGGCCACTTACTTATCCACACTTATTACCTGCTTGTTCCTGTTCTTGGTTTTTTTTTTTTTATTTTACTCAGTGAGTTGTTTTTCATTTCTCACTGATTTATGGAGTTATTTATATAGACAGGAACCTAATCTTTTTTTTATCTTGTTTTATTTGTTGTATAAAAAGATGCAAGTATATATAATGCAACTATCATTTCTTGGTCTATAGCTAGCCTTTTAACTATTTTTAAGTAGTTTTGGTGTTGTTAAATTGATCAGCTTCTCCCTTTTGGTTTGTCTTTTTTTGGTGAGGAGAGCAGGGCAGGAGTGGGGATAGGTTCAAATAAATCACTTGCTACTCCAAGGCAGGAATGTGTATGTGTGTGTGTGTATATATATATATATATATATATATAATGTTTCCTACAAAATTTGTTTAAGTGTTGTTTCCAAATGTGTCTTTAAATCTGTCTGGATTTTGTTTTAAAATGTGAGGTATGAACCTAATTAATTTTATTTGTCCATTTATATAGCAAATTACTTCAATATAATCAATAATCTATTCTCTCCTCACTGATTTTTTTTTTTTTTTTAAAGATTTTATTTATTTATTTGACAGAGAGAGGCACAGCGAGAGAGGGAACACAAGCAGGGGGAGTGGGAGAGGGAGAAGCAGGCTTCCCGCTGAGCAGGGAGCCCGATGCGGGGCTCGATCCCAGGACCCTGGGATCATGACCTGAGCCGTAGGCAGACGCTTAACGACTGAGCCACCCAGGCGCCCTCTCCTCACTGATTTTTAATACCATTCCATTCATTTGATTTCCCATATGATCAGTTCCTGAGATCTCTATTCTGTTTTGCAATAAATGTACAAAAATAAATTAATAATTAGGTATCTTATAGGAAGCTCATAGCTATTATTGCCATTTTGAATTTTTTAATGTAATGACATTTGTTCCTGTAGTATAAAAAGGTTCTTAAGCAATTCTTATACCCAACAAAATTACTACTTCTAAAATCTGTCAGTAAATGCTCTTGGATATTCTACTTATTATTACCTATAATTTGTGAATGAGGACTCTGAGCCATAACAAGACATAGCAAGATTTAACCACCTTGCACACCTAGTATATTGTGGGGCTAAGACTCAGACGTGGTCAGACTCCAAAGTCTGCACTTACACCCTCCAAAACAGACTGGCTCGATGTAGCATGCTCAAGGAGAACAGATGTTCACATTTGTTGAATGTGCAATTGGATATACATCTATGAGATCAGTTTTGCTAATTGAGTTATTCAAATATTCTATATCCTTTGGTCTAATTAATATATCAATTTCTGAGAGATGTGTTAACATCTCTTATTTAGATTATAGTTTCATTAATTTCATCTCACTGTGCTTTTACTCTTTAAGTTCATTTCAGTTCATCCTTGTCTTACCTTTTGATGAATGATTTTTTATTAACCTATATTTCTTTTTATCTCTACTAATATTTTACAATAAATTCTATTTTCTGATATTACTTTACTATACCACCTTTCATTTTCTTTTTGTTTGAATTTGCCTAGCAAATCACCTTTTATTTTCATACACGCATACATATGCATTTGTGTAATACACTACTTTTTTGCTGGATTTTGCATTTTACTCAATCTGAGATTTTCTGTTTTAATGGCTGAGTTATGCTGTAACTATTGATATTTTATATTTATTTCTACTAACCTTATTTTGTATTCTTTATTTACCATCCTTTCAGTTGTTTCTATGTTTTCTCCTTTTCTGCCTTTCATCAGATTGATCAACTTTTTAGTATAGCACACCTTTTTTGCTTCTAGTGATTTCTAAGCTATAGATTGTACTTTTATTATTTTAACTGTTAACCTTAAGTTTTTAATGTACACAATTATATAATGACATGTTAGGTACATTATTATTTTTATTTAATTTTGTTTTGAAAAATGCAAAGAGTTTAGGAAGGCTTAATTTCAACCACTCAAATACATCCTTGTTGTCTAAAGCTTTATTTCCACATTATCTAAAACGAATGTTAGCCACTTTTTTAAATCATTGCTTCTTATACTTTATTGCTTATTACTAGAATCAATTTCCTTCTTTTAAAGTTAGTAATTACTTCAGGAAGAGTCTGTAAGAGTCAAATTCCCTCACTTTTTATATGACATAAAATACCTTCATTTCCCTTTATTCTTAAATGATAGTTTGAGAATAGATTTATAACTATTGTTATTTTTCCCTCAACATTTAAAAAATATTTCTTCTGTCTTGTGGCATCTATGTGACTAATTAGAACTCTGCTAGTAATTTTATTGCTGAATCATCATGGATCATGTCTTTTCCCTTTGGTATCTTTAAAGATTTCCTTTGTCTTTGCATTTCCCAGTTTCCCTGTGATTTGTCCAAGTGGGCCTGACTGTTCCTTCAGTCTGAGACCCATCTCATTCTCTATATCTACATCTTTCTATTCTATCCTTCTGGAACTCCTGCTTTAGAGTTTTACAGTTTTAGAGCTTACATTTAAGTCCTTGATCATACTGAATTACTTTTTCATATGGTATAAGCACAGTAGTATCTTCTTAAGGTGGCTACCACCTAGAAAGTTCTTCTCTAAACATTAATGATCTGACCAAAAAAAGACAGATTTGGGATTACTATACATAATTGTTATCATAACACTAGTAGATGATGTGAGTTACCAGCCTCCTTGATATTTTGATCTCTCTAAAATATATGGAATTTTAAATCTTAGTACAGAGATATTGATTCTTTTACATTTTCTATGGTCCGCAGAACTAAAAGGAGCCATCATTACTTCAATTTTGATACAAGGTAAAGAGGGAGTACTGAAGCACCAAGAACTACAAAGTTCAATGAGCTTTAAACCAACTTGAGTCACTAGTGTGATGGATTCTAAGGAAATTAAAAACTCATTTACATAGGCTGATTTCTTACATTGTCCTGATCCAGCCTTGTTCCAAACTCTCACTGCTATGATTTACAAGAAATGAGGGAAAGTAATAAATTGGACACTTTCTTACCAAAACCACTGGAGGTTTATTTGAAATTTAGATGTATTGACTGGAGACTTTTATGAATTTCTGGAAATTGATGTCAATATTTTCAAGTAATGAATCACTGGCAGAGAAAGAATAGGAATTCTTTATAATATGGTAAACCCTAGTAAATAATTCTTCTCTACATTTCTATGTTGCACTATCAGGAAAAAAAGAGAGAGAGAGATGTAAGGGGTGAGACAAAAGACCCTATCTAAAGCTTTGGTCAGTGGAAGCAAAAAAAATGGTAAGAATGCTCACAGAGAAATGAGAGGAGCGAAAGGTAGAGGAGAAAGCCAGAGAAGAACAGAGATGGGAGAACATGGAAACTAAGGTGAAAGGAGAAGCAAAGACAAGAAACGGGGAGGAGGGGAACCACACATGACAAAAAACTATTATTTTCCACCTGTATTAAAAAAGGATGCAGTTTCTACTGGGTATTTATCCCAAAGATACAAATGTAGTGATCCAAAGGGGTATGTGCACCCCGATGTTTATAGCAGCAATGTCCACAATAGCCAAACTATGGAAAGAGCCAAGATGTCCATCAACAGATGAATGGCTAAAGATGTGGTGTGTGTGTGTGTACACACACACACACACACACACACACACACACACACACACACACAATGGAATATTATGCAGCCATCAAAAGGAATGAAATCTTGCCATTTGCAGTGACGTGGATGGATCTAGAGGGTATTATGCTGAGTGAAATAAGTCAGAGAAAGACATGTACCATATGATCTCACTGATATGAGGAATTCTTAATCTCAGGAAACAAACTGAGGGTTGCTGGAGTGGTGGGGGTGGGAGGGATGGGGTGGCTGGGTGATAGACACTGGGGAGGGTATGTGCTATGGTGAGCGCTGTGAATTGTGTAAGACTGTTGAATCACAGACCTGTACCTCTGAAACAAATAATACATTATATGTTTAAAAAAGAAAAAAAGAAGAAGAAGAAGATAGAAGGAAGGGAAAAATGAAGGGGGGGAAATCGGAGGGGGAGACGAACCATGAGAGACTATGGACTCTGAGAAACAAACTGAGGGTTCTAGAGGGGAGGGGGGGTGGGGGGATGGGTTAGCCCGGTGATGGGTATTAAAGAGGGCACATACTGAATGGAGCACTGGGTGTTATACGCAAACAATGAATCATGGAACACTACATCAAAAACTAATGATGTCATGTATGGTGATTAATATAACATAATAATAAAAAAAAAAAAAAAGGATGCAGTTTGAGAACCAGAGACCCGAGCCAAAGGCAGACGCCTAACAACTGAGCCACGCAGGCGCCCCCAGGGACAGGATCTTAAGTGGAATTCAAGAGAAGGAATCAATCAGCAATTCATCTGGAAGTATTTATAAAGTGACTCAATCTTACTAACACTTTGCAGCACAAAATCATACGATCAGGATTTAAGGTACTTATCCATCGAAAATGTTCTTCAGAAAATAATGAAATGTGGAAATAAAGGTGCTCCATCAGAGAGTATGATAATTAGTGGGATGTAGCTGGAGGGCAGGCCCAAGCCCTGAGGCAGCAGCACCCCACCCCACCTCCTGAGACCTGCCTGGGACCTCACCCTTATGAGTCCGAGGCCACCTGAGGCACCCAAGGCCCCCACCTGGCTGAGAGGAATATATATATAATACAGATTATATACATAAATAATATTATTTATATAATAATTATAATATATATCATATAAAAATATATATAATATATAAAATATAATATATATTATAAATAATATGTCATGTATAACTGAAACTTGCTAAGAGAGTAGAACTTAAGTGTTCTCACCAATAAGTATGTATATGTATACGTGCATGCGTGTATAGTGATGGATGTGTTAACTCAATGAGGGGAGCCTTTTCACAATGTACAGATATATCAGATCATCACTATGTACACTTTAAATACCTTACAATTTTATTTGTCAATTATACCTCAATAAAGCTAGAATTTTTTTTTAATACAGACTTATTTTGCTACATCTGGGCCTTTTAGATGTAAAGAAGGTCTGATGTATGATAGATCCCACATCTTGAAAATGGCCTTTTGAAAGAATAAGGAAGAAAAAATTATAGACAAGAAATGTCTTCTGAAAGTGACTTTTGGAAATGGAATTTTTAGACCACCTCTAGAAGAAATACCAGGAGCCACAGGGTCCACATATATTCAGTAGGTTAGAGGTGGTGAAGCCAAAGACAATGAAGAGGAATAATATGGTTCCCTATGCTATATGTGCCATATTAGGAGACATTTTCATATTTTTCCCATCATACTGTGTGTGCATGATATTCCTCACAACTGTATAGTTAACAACGTTAAGTACTTTTTTGAAATAGCTAATCTCTCTAGATGTTCCGAAGTGCCTGATTTATGTTTAAAGTAGAGATAGTAAAATAACACATTTTATAAATATCCTTTTGTTAATTCATATGAAATTTGTCTTTTGGAAACGGAATGACCAAACCACCTCTTTGAGCAGTATGATTGTGTGTGAGCACTGACTCAGGGGACAGGGAGAAGAAGGGACTGAAAAGGGCTCCACGTCAATGGTTTTATAGTAAGACAAGATTAACCATTGTTCTGTGTGTTCTGTCCATTTTGTTTTACTTTGCTGAGTATACAATGGACAAACAAGTCCTAATATTGCAAACATCTAGTCTTTCCTAGATGTTACACATGTTGCCACTGTATGGTAAAAGAAGAGTTACTAAATTATTTTACACAGGGCTCCTGGGTGGCTTAATTGGTTAAATGTCTGCCTTCTGCTCAGGTCATGATCTCAGAGTCCTGGGATTGAGTCCTGAGTTGGGCTCCCTGCTCAGCGGGGAGTCTGCTTCTCCCTCTGCCCCTCCTCCCTGTTTGTGCTCTCTCTCTCTCTCCCACCACCCCCTCGCAAAAATAAATAAAACCTTTTAAATAAATAAATAATTTTGCACATTTTGTGTTACAATTTATAGGAAAGATGGCTCTGAAAATGACTTGTAAAATTCATCTCTAAATATTACAGATACTTATATTTGTCCATGCAGTGAACACTAGAAGTGTTAAATAAAAGAGTAAGTGTTAAGTAGAAGAGGCAATTTTGCGGTTGATCATGATAAACTAAAATACTCATACATATGCTTCATAAGATGTGTTTGTGGATCCAAATTATCCTTTATGCTTTATTCTGCGCATGAAGCATTTACCACCATTGTCAGCTCACAGCAAAGGGCACTCAGAGTAAACTTGCATATGTCTTAAATGACCTGGGTGCTTGGTCTGTAACTTGCCATGAAAACCTGCTTCTGCTCATAGTCTTTGTGTTTGCATAGGATGGAGGGAAGGAAAGTGGCTCTGTGTTTTGGGAAATTTCAACTCTCTGTCCTTAGGTTTGAAAATCAAACTCTTCTAAGGGTTGTTCTGCCCTATCTCTTCTTTCTACTTTTCTTTTCTCTCCCTTTTTTCCTCTGCATTCTGAAATGCCAAAGAGGTTTGGGAAGGAAGATATCACACGGTTAGGACATTGGAAGACGAAAGTCACTCCCATTCCATTGCTTTTTTAGTCTAGACCTGCCTTATCTTCCTGGGAAGCCATTTCCCAGCACCAAAGGAAATGTTAGGAGCAATAACTCTTTTCACTGCTAAGATTCTATTTAAGTCATCGCAACCAGCAGTACTCTAAAGGACCCTCTGTTTTAAAATCAAGGTGATACTAGTACTTTAATCTGTTTAGTACAGTGTTATTAAAGTTGTGTGGGGAGAAAAAGAAAGACCCTCACCTTCTTTCGGGACCATGTTGACATTTTTGAAACTGCGCATTATTCTTCTCAGTGGATAAAACATTTAAGGTCAGAACTGTACTAGAATATCCAGATTCCCTGCAGTTGGTTTTCTGCCACTGAAACCTCAAAACGAGATATTCTCAGCAGTGTACTGCATATGTCACACAGGTACATCAAAGATTTATAACTCCTCCTGCTCCACCTCCGGGGAGCATTTCATCATCGGAGAAAATAACTAAACTCACTTGAGCCCCTCTTTAATTTTTAAAATGAAAATCTATATCCATCAGGCATATGTCAGAGTTTTCAGAGAGAGAAAACTAAGATAACTTTTGCAAAATTCTTTTTTTAACACAATTACAAAGTACTCAGATTATAAAAAAAACTTTTACATTAATAAAAAGAATCTACCAAGAAATTACCAAGTCCCTAGTATTATGCTCTATATTTAGACTCTCTACTACAATTTAAAACACACACACACACACGAACATGCACGCACACATGCACACACACACACACACACACAGTTTTAGAGATGTATTTTTCCTCTTCTGACATGTATTACCATTGTTTCACCTTTGATAAGTTTCACTGAGGAGCACTTCTCAACCTAAATTGTGTCTGCACAGTGCACTCACTTTGGCTTTTTGATGAAAATGACAAGTCAATTCAAAAACAACCCCATTTACTGTACCTTTTATCCCATACATGAGCAAATCTACTGAGCATATTAGTTTCCTCTAAGACGGAGAAACTTCTTTTACATTTTAGCTTAGTAAGAGCAAAACTTACTGTAATAACTGAGTGGGGAAACCAGCTGATGCTTATAAACTGCATTATTAGGTATCAGCCAAAGTGTTTTATATATATTATTTACTGCTCATGAACCCTTAGAAAATAGTACTATTATTACCTCCATTCAAACATTCAAAGAGAGAAATAACTTTCTCAAAGTTACAGAGCTAGGATTTGAATGTAGGAAGAAGTCTAGAGCCAGAGACCAATGCCAACCACTGCAATGTACACGTTAGCCTCTCTAAGACCCACATGCAGGAGTATAAGCAGAGAACTATCATTAATTCACACTAACTAGATGTAACTAAGGGTAAATAAGCCAAACATGTGAATACGTCAGTTCCTGACCTCACCTTTTCCAGAGCTGTGTTTTGTCTTTAAGCAGTTGTCTACATGTCCAGGCTCTCAATATAGCAACCTCTCTGACTGAGACATACAGAATTCTTCCATGCTCTCAAAAAATAATTGGTTTCACCTATTCCAAATATGTCAAACACTTGCTAACTATTGTGACAAATATGTGGAAAGTCAAGTGGTTTTCAAAACTATGTATTTCTTCTAAGTCAATATCTTGTAAAAAAAAAAAATTGCAATTAATAAACAGTCCTATTCGAGCATTGATTACTTAATGGGTTATCCCTTTTAGGATTATTAGACAATACATGAATAAATAAATATAAGTGTGAAATTTGCCTGCATACTTTGTTTCTAAGGAGGTGTCAGTCACTTTCATTCCTTAAATATCATTTGTATTGTTAAATTATCATGTTTTTTAAGCTCTGACCTCTTTGAGTTTCATCTCTGACTGCCACATGGAATTCTTCATCTGGAAACCTAGCATGCTTTGAAAATCAACAGGTCACCATTCTTGAAGCTTCTACATCTGTTTAGATTAAATATATTTTGGTGCTCATATAGAAGCGCATGACTCAGGGTAAAATAAAACTTTCTGAATGATACATTTTCTGACAAAAATTCAGATGTGACTTATATTACTCATCGAATCCTAACCCCAGTCATCAAATTTAGAAATCACCCAATCCACCTGCTTCATTTTACAGTTGAAGAGGCTCAGACCCTGCGAGAAAATGTGACTTGTCCAAGATCATCCTGAGTTGTAGCTGAACTGCAACTAGAATCTTGAATCCTGATTTTTTTGTGTAATTGCCATTATTTTTATACTGAGCATCCTAAAAGCCAGCCACCATAGGGAGTGTTTTACTTGTATTATCTCATTTAATCCTCAAAACAATCCTGTAAGGTAAGCATTATCCTACAAATGAGGCAAGTAGAGCTCAGGGTGCTAAAACCACTCATCTAGTTTTGTGGACTGACAGCATCAGAATCCCAACAGTGCCTTTTTTGCTCTAAATTCCCTGGGTTTAGTCAGCTTCTCTAGAGCAATGCTCCTTATGTGTTACTCACTTTCCTCCTATGAATGCAAACTGTATAAACATAGAGATACATTTGACCATTTTAACCATTAAACACTTCATGTTATAGTGTTTTCTACAATAGAATTAACATATTAAAATGTGTTAACAACTACATATTTTGCACAAATGTTTTGAAGCCTTAATTTCAACTTGTAGGATATGCCTACAAATCATAAGGTAACCACGCATTTTATTACGATTTGTATTCTATTCGTCAGTAATTGGATGCCATGTAGTTGGAGTCTATTAAATTGTGTATTAAGTTGTCCAGTGCCTCTTTTCCTTAATCACCACAGATATTATCACTATAAATCAGTACCTTTCAAACTTCATTTCATAACTCAAGATATATTAAAATATTTTAGTGGGTGTCAAAAAATCTCAAAACTATTTCATTTATTTCACTTATATTTTGGAAATCTGCATGTTCCACATATTAATTTAAATTTGGGATGGGTTAAGAAGAGATCTAAAGGAAGTTTTAAAATGGAATAGTATTGGGGCATCTCGGTGGCTCAGTCGGTTAAGCGTCTGCCTTCAGCTCAGGTCATGATCCCGGGGTCCTGGGATCAAGCCCTATGTCAGGCTCTCTGCTCAGCAGGGAGCCTGCTTCTCCCTCTGTCTGCTGCTCCCCCTGCTTTTGCTCTCTCTCTCTCTGTCAAATAAATAAATAAGTAATCTCTAAAAAAATAAAATAAAATGGAATAGTATTATAACTATAAGTAACCACAGAGGGAAAAACAAACATGAGAAAGTATTAAAGAGTAAGAATACTAGGAAGAATTTAAATAGGTAGTAAGCAATATGAAATTCCTCACCTACATAAAATCAAAGAATTTGAGATATCCACAGAGGCAGCTGTGTAAACCTCTACACCTCCTCTAGGTTGGTGTGGTCCCAATATTGAAAACCTTGCCCGAGAGCAGTCCAATTTAAGCAGTGACTATAGCTATGAACAAGCAATTATATGTTCATCATCATGGCCAAAACGCATCATGTGGGCTATCTACACAATCAATTGTTCAGCAAGCCAATTCGTCTCAATAAGACAACATTAATAAAGAATTAGATAAACTATCATCTGGTTATATCATGCATAAGAAAGCACCAACTAGTTCTCAAAAAATGTCCTCTCCATTCTTCCTCTGTGGATATCGCCCTAGGTCAGACGACGTCACTTCTCACCTCGATTATTGTATTAAGCTTTCAATGGGTCTCCCTATCTCCAATCTTATCAATCCCACATTGCACTTTAATGACTTTTCATCACCTGGAGAATAACTAGAAACTCCTTTTTGTGCTTGGCCATTGCCTCCATCTCTAGCCACAACTGGCCACTCTCTCATGGGAAACCTGTGTCCCAGCCATGTGAACTGAGTGCTAATCCCAGACCCAACAGACTCTCTCTCTCTCCTCCCTCTTCATGTAATGTTTCCCCTGAATAGAATGCTTCTCTTTCCTTCTACACTTGGATGACTTCACCTTTAACACTACTCATTCTTTATCTCCCCCAAGTAAAGCTTTCCATGACCTTCCCCAGGCTGAGCTGCTTCTCTTCTGTGCTCCCTTTGCATCATCTACCAAACCACTTAGTCTTTGGCAGCATTTACTATCTCCCCAACAGGACAAGTTCTTGAGGGCAGAGACTGTCTTATTCATCTTTATGTCCCGGTAACTAGTTGAGTGCCTGGCACATGGAAAATACTCAATGGATGTTTGCTGAAATGAATAAATGAAATAGATTAGTATTTCCCCACAGTGCCTGATCTTAAGAATCACTTGGGTCCTAATTAAAAATGCAGATCCCTAAACTAATCCCTTAGAGATTCATATTGACCAATGTGGAATGGGGCAAAAGATTTTGAATGTTTATCAAGTATTCGAAGTGATTTTCATGAGGATGAAGGAGGAAATGGGAGAATCACTATAGTCATTTAATCATGAGAATTAAGAACATCTATGTCTTTCACAAAATAGCTCTGTCCTTGGGTTGCCTCTCTTTGAAATATCCATGGGGACACACTTCCCCATTTACCTGGTACCTAACTGTGTTGTGCAAATTAAAAAAAAAAAAAAAAGTTTTTCATCATACAAAAATAAGGGCATGAGAATAATCTATCCTTAGTTCAGAATATAAACTCAGCAATGGGCTTAGTTATGATTTCAACGTTGTTTGTATTCTTTCAGCCAGTGATTTGGATGTGGCCTAAAAATGTCATGACTCAGAGTAGTTATTTGTAGAATTGCTTTAAAATTTTATCTAAACCACTGTAATTTCACACCTGGCATTGAAGTTATCTAGTTTGCCTGCATGAACTCCACTTACTTGATGATTACACAGTACTTTCTGAAACTTAGTGTGTAATGTTTTATTCTTTAACTCACAAAGTTGTTCACAGAGAAGACTTTGCTTCATGTTGCCATTTACTCAATATACCTCACTCCTTAATCCTGGCAATAATCTTTTCACCTCCACCACTCAATGGAAACTTTTCTTTTGAAGATCACAAATAATCTCCGAATTGCCAAATCTAACAAAATTTAGCAGCACCAGTTGGCTTCTGGACTAACAGTGCAAGGCAAGCTTTTCTTCAACACTCATTCCTTGTTGGCTTCCTGGTGTTCCCACTCTGCTACTTTGGATCTCCTTTGCTATTTTTTTTTCTTCTTCTGCTTCTAGATATGTTTGATTCCATTTTGGAATCTAAACTTATTTGTCTGGCAGTTCTTCCAAATTCGGCAAGCTGTTTGGATCTTACCACACAACACTGCTCTCCACATATCCTATGGTCTAGACCAGCACTAGTCACATGTGGCTTTTAAATTAATAAGAATTAAAAGAAATTAAAAATTCAATTCCTCTGTCACATGATCCACATGTCAAGTGCCCAGTAGCCATATGTAGCTAGTACAACACATTTTTAGAACATTTCCAACATAACAAAAGTTCTGTTAGGCAGTGCTAATCTAGACAGCTGGACTACTCGTCTTTCTTATCTCTAAGTTTCAGCCCATTCCACTCCCTTTATCAGGAATGCTGTCCACCAACCATATCTCTTCCTATTGAAATGACCCCCTTCTTTAAGATTTACCCTAAATATTTGCCTGTCTCCAAAATCTTTACCAATCACTCCAGCTGGAAGTGTTTACGGTTCTACTATGAACTCCCAAAGTTCTTAGTGCCACTCTTACCCATGTTTCTTTGCTCTATCATTATTGGTGTGAATGGCTGTTCTCCCTGATTAAAGATGAAAGCATCTGAAGAGTTGATATTTGCCAATTGTCACTGAGTACTTTCCATGTGCTAAGCTAAGTGCTTGATATTTCTCAGATCCTTACAACTCCCTTGTGAAATATATGGTGTTTCACCATATTAATGTTAAGGAAATGGACGTAAGATGATGAAGTAATTGGCCAAATGAAAGTTTGAGATGGGAGGTGACTGTCCAGGGTCACAGAGTGGTGAGCCCTGAATCACTCCAGGTCAGTCTAACTTCAAAGCCCATACCCTTTAATCATGGGGACACACTGCTTCCTCTATCTCATTTACCATATCAATGCCCACTCCATATGCCTAATAGTACACACAGCTCCATTGGTGAATGAGTGAATAAATGAATAAATGCCTCAACTGTATAAGGTAATTTACATTTCATAACACTTGTTGACAGCCATAATTCAGTTCCATATGATTTCCCCAATAGCTCTGAGGTTGCTGTGCAGGAAACATTATCTCCATTTCACAGAGGCTGAGCGAGTTCAGAAGCCTCCTGAAGTTCACACTGCTATTTAGTGACAGGGATAGGACGTCAGTCCAGGTCTTCTGTCTCCAAGTTCTATCAGCCTTTCTTTCAAATACCCTGAGGGTTCAAAACTCATCAATACACCAAACACTCAAAGTGTCATATCTCAATACATTATTTTCTATTTGCCCGTGTTTATTCTTTAAAAAACAAGATAATGAAGCTTAATTGTTTATGTCTATGGGAGGGAGGAGGCAGTGTAGTCAAGTTCTCAGTGTTGGTTAAGTAGCCACATATTTAGATCTGTATCATTTTGTTTTTGCCCTAACCCCATTAAAATAACTTGCTTGTATTAAACAAAAATTCTGGGAATGTCAATTAGCAATTTAGCTATGAATATGCATGATTATTTTTAAGTCTTATAATATGCATGGGTCTTATCTGTAATTATATCTGCAAGTTCTTTTTTTTTCCCCCTCTCTCTCTCACCTTCAGGAAAGCCATTTAAAACACATTTGGGAAATGTTTAAAAAAAATTAATTCTAGGGGCGCCTGGGTGGCTCAGTCGGTTAAGCGTCTGCCTTCGGCTCAGGTCATGATCTCAGGGTCCTGGGATCGAGCCCCCGCATCAGGCTCCCTGCTCTGCGGGAGGCCTGCTTCTCCCTCTCCCACTCCCCCTGCTTGTGTTCCCTCTCTCGCTGTGTCTCTCTCTGTCAAATAAATAAATAAAATCTTTAAAAAAAAAAAAAATTAATTCTATTACTCTTATTTTCCAGAATTTTCTTAAATGTTTCATGGCTATAATTATTTTTTCCTTCTCAAGGCAAAGCAATATATCACAAGATACGTTATCATATTTATTGACAAAATACAAGATTCAAAAAATTAATTTTATACCAGTTAAATAACAGAAGAAAAAGGTATACTGTATTATCTTCTTTATTACATTAATTTTCTCATATACTTAAACAGTTTTGTATTTTGTCTTGTATCTGCAATTACACTTAAGGGTGGATATCATACTTCCATTTATTTATTAATTTATCCATCTTGGAGCCTTATGTATTTATGCGTATATATAAAGTTAGTTGGGAATAAGACATAGAAGGATTAAACTCACCTATTTTGAGTGCCTTTTCCTTGTCATGATGCAGATTCTTTACAAAAATTATCTTATATAATCCAAAAAGGAGTTTCAAAAATGATTTGCCCAGACAACCCTGCCAGAAAGTGGCAAAGGTCAGTTTGAACGCAGGCCGGCCTAATTCCAAAGCCCATAAACTTTTCAGTATAGGTGACCAATGACTGAATGGATGAATATCAAATTAAAGGCCACTTGGGTAAAACATAAATGTGCCTGATATCTATTCACTAAAATTTTTATTGAATGAATGAATGAATGAATGAATGAATAAATAAGTGGCTAGAGCTCAATACACGTCAGCTCACTAACCTCCCCACCAAAAGAGAAGATTTTCAAATAAACACTCAAAAGGAATACACAATTAGGAAAACATTTCAGCAACAATGGGGCTCTTATAGGACTCTTCCTAAGTTCAAAGTCTTAATGCATAAGCAATTCCTTTGAAGCCTATAATGCCCCTGGATTTCAAGTTGAGGAGTCTCATCATCTGGAAAAGGAAAATTAAGTATCTAAAATATTGTTAAATAAATAGATTGAACTGAAATTAGCCTCTTAGGACTTTAAGTGCTTCCACATAAAGTCCAAGAGATAGAAAGAGGAATGATGTTCACTACAACGAAATATTGCCTAATTCCAAACTTAATTTCTGCAATTTGATCTAATGTTACATCAAGGCATATGGGCCCTCCACATGTGAAGAGCTTACACCAACTTAAAGCAAATGCATCACATAGGCAAGAATGCAAACTCAAGTAGGGATATTTCTTTTGCTGTATTTCATTCCTTATTTCCCATGCCTGCAGCCACAATCCAAACCTATCTCCAGTCACTTTACCACTGGCTTATTTTAAAAGCTTTGTAGCTCTTCTCCCTGCCATCAACTTTTCTTCCCACTTCCACTCTTCCTGCAAATGGCTGCTAGAAAAATCTTCCCCAAAGACAGCTTTTATCACAAGTTCAAAACCTATCACAATTCTCTAATGCTTGGTATATAACAGACTCTTAAAGTCTTTTCCCTCTCACCATCCTAGTCTCTCATGTCTCCTTGAGGCAGATTCTACATGAGTTTAAAAAAAAAAATCAGCTTTCTTATCAGTGCCTTTTGGCATGCTGGTGATCCTAATTTAGAGCTTCTAAAACCTGCTCTGCAAATTATCTTTGACATATTTTCATCTGGGTATACTATCAGTCTCTATATTAGTCAGGGTCCCAGAAAGAAACATCCCAGATGGTTCAAATGAAGAGATTTTAATGAAGGAGTTATTTACCAAATTGTAGACAGAGTTAAGGAACAAACAAGATGGTGAAGCATCCAGAGACTAGCAACAGTGGGAAGACAATATTACTGATAGGGATGAGAGACGAGAAAAGGGGGTAGCATTTCCTCAGGAGCCCAGGTAAAGCAGGAGGCACGGAAGAGGGCAGCCTGGAGGGAATGACAGCCTGAAAGGACACCACCACAGCCAGGGAACAGGGTCAAAGCAGGACGTAGAGAGGAAATGTGCCACCTCTATCTCCTCTCACCCTCTGATATCCTTCTAGTGCCTTCCATTGGCCATGCCCAAGAGGAAGACAAAGGGAAGAGAGTCCTGGTCATGTAGTCTTCAAAGGTCAGCTTCCCAGGACTCAGGGAAGACACAGAAAGGTGGAGAATGGGTGGGAGCATGGCAAGTGGAGAACTTGCATGGTCCCCAGTTAAGCTGTAGCCTTAACTGGAGGGTAGTAATTTCTGAGATTACTGGCATTCACAGTGAGAGAACAGCTAGAAACCTCACTGAAATTGCAGCTATGTGTTGCTTTGAGCAATTTCATTTACTTAGAGGCTCAGCTTCCTTATCTTTAACATAAGAATAATACTCCATTTATAGAATAATTCTGAATATTAAAATAAAAATGTATGTAAAATATCTGGCACAATAAATAAATGAATGGTAACTACTGTTACTGACTAAATGAAAATTAGTCAGTATAATAAAACTGACTTATAAAACCTCTTATCATAAAAGAATGGACCATCAAAGATAAGAATCAATGCATGTTAGTGGTCACCTTTGTAGCTCACCTCCACCCCACATCCCCTTGCCTTAAAAAATATGGCAGGACATCTTTAGAACTTGGCAGGCAGACTATTTTATTTTACACTAGTGACTTGGATGCCATTTCTCTTCCTCCACTCAGTAACAGACGGTGCCCTGGACAGCAGTGACATCTGCAGCCCCGAGGGAGAAGGGTCGGCACAGATTTTAGTTTTGCTTTTGGTTTGGGGCTTTAAGTACACAAACAGATTTTTTTTTTTTCTTCCCTGTCAGTTTGCATCTAGCTTTGTATCTGACATTTTTAATGCTTTATGTATTTGGATGAACCCAGAAATTTATAGCTCCAGGTTTTTGCTTATTTTGCTTTGCGTCTCTAAGTTCAACCTCCTTGATTAAAAAAAAGGCAAAAGAAAATGTGAAAAAGTATTCTGGCTGTCATTTCTGTATCACTAAGCATGTTAAAAGGGGGCATTTTGCTTTTTGAGCTTCTTCTCATTACAAATTCTTAACATTTGAATATTTTAAATAATAAAAAACAAGAATACTAGGGAGAGCCTATAAAAATCTGTGGTCAATTTGACTCCACTAGAAAAAGGAACTTAAAAGCTGAGAGGAGAACATTTATAAAGGTTGTATGTCATGTTCACTAGAAAGGAATGAGATTCTACACTGATTTCTGTTATGAGAGGTATAAACAAACAAACAAACAAACAATAATTAAATAAATAGAGAAATAAAGAAAGGGGGAGAGAGAGAGAAAAGGAAGGAAGGAAGGAAGGAAGGAAGGAAGGAAGGAAGGAAAGAAAGAAAGAAAGAAAGAAAGAAAGAGAAAGAAAAAGAAAGAAAGGGAGGGTGGGAAGAAGGAAGGAAGGAAAAAGGCTTTATTCTTAGAAGGTCAAGTGTCTGTATTGGGAACAGTTTGATCCTCTTGAGTCCAATTTTCAGGAGAGTTTCTGTAATAGGAGACTTTCCTGATGTTTGAAAGTTGTGGGTACATTTGGGACCATAAAAATTTCCTACTCTGGCATCCCACTGTGAAAAAGCATCTATCCCTAAGAATATAAAATAGAATCCTCATTACTGTGACACTATCCAACCTCAATGGCATCTGTAGTTTCCCTGTGTGCTGGGGCAGTCTTCAAAGGTCAAGGAAAACACTAAAGCCTCTGTCCATAGGATAATTAGATCAAAAGAGACCTGAAGGCTGGCCTCAGGTAGCTATTTCTAATGGGAATCAGTCACAGGACAATAAAAACTACAGTTCATGCCCAAATGTTCTCGTTGGTCAAGGAGCGACTGACTAGATAGAATCTGGACTCAAGGGTCATTCCTGATTGGCCTGAATCCAAAACACCACATCAAAACTCAAGAAGCCTCACAGACAAATAATTAACAGCTAATTTAGGTGTTTGGATTAGCTAGATGTTTCATAGTCCCCTTCATCTTCTTAGACTTGATTATTCTAAGCTAGATCAATGTTCTGAATTTACAATACAATATTGAGCCTCACTTCAACTGTGCAATGGGTAGAAGAAAATAAACCAACGGGGCCTTCTTTTATTTTGACGCCAGAAAGACAAATAGAATGGTGTGCCTAAATCATTCAAACTAGTAGATCACATTAGCAGCAATTCACTCCAAGATAAGGAGATAGATGGGATTTCTGGTCCTGGTTCCTTTCTCTGGCCCTGAGACAAGTTACTTAATAATCGATTCCAGTTTCCTAATGTGTAAAAAAAGGATTCCAATAAATAATCTCTAATATTTCTTCCATCTCTACAAAAAAAGTTGTTGTTTTATATACCAAGAAGAATAATTGCAGACCTATATTCTGATGAGGCTGCATTTCAGGTGGATCTGCAGCAGCCGAACGAGTACACAAAAACTCTAACACCAGATAAAAGAAGGACTCAGCCAGAATAATGCCAAGTTGAAGAAGCCAAGTCACAGAAACAAAAGAAATCCTTTAACCAAAAATAGCTCATGTCTGAAATTATATTGTTGATGTATTCCACACCTATTTGTTGGATATGTATCCAAAAACTTGGTTTAGAGATAGAGATAGAGAAATCCATAGAGAGATAATCAATAGAGAGATAGAAAGATAACAGATATTTTTCAACCATATTTTCTAAAAAAAACAGTTGTACTATATATATATGTATATATACTGAAAACATAAAAATCAAACTAGAGACAGTACAGATAGTTTAGTAAGAAATGATTAAGGGTGAAAAATAGTACTCAAATATATCTGCCATAAGATCCTACACAGCAAGAAAATAAGCTGTGGTTTTTACTTTTAGCTCCCCAGAATTTAGTTAAAAATCATCATTCTCATGAGTGCTAGTTAACAATATGATAGAAATCATTTACATATTAAGAACAAAACCCACACATACAAAAACTGTATTCAAATTGACTGAGTCAGGGTCCCTGGGTGGCTCAGTCAGGTAAGCATCTGCCTTCAGCTCAGGTCAAGATCCCAGGGGTCTTGGGATCCAGTCCCGCATCGGGCTCCCTGCTC
Organism: Halichoerus grypus; assembly: GCF_964656455.1. Taxonomy (NCBI): domain Eukaryota; kingdom Metazoa; phylum Chordata; class Mammalia; order Carnivora; family Phocidae; genus Halichoerus; species Halichoerus grypus. The sequence continues at coordinate 82,115,772 of NC_135723.1, forward strand.
AGGCGGGAAGTCTGCTTCTCCCTCTGCCTCTGCCCCCCACCCCCGCTCTTGCTCGAGTTTTCTCTCTCTCTCTCAAATAAATAAATAAAATCTTTAAATAAAATTGACTGAGTCATTTAGGAACATTACCTTAAAAAATGGAGACATGGGAATACTTTGTACAACCAAACACTGAATGCCACTCAGCAGTGAGATTAAACCAGTAAATTAAATAAAGAAAAATTAAAGAAAAAAAATGACCAGCCATATTAATTGCATAAACCTTGGTCAAAGATAGAAATATTTACATAAGAATTTCATGAATAAATAGAATGTAAGCAACCTAAATACTTTTTCAACCAACAACTGGATATCAGTAGCTAAATAAACCTTTCACTTTTTTCTTTGTCTTTCTTCATCCTTATTCTCTCACTTTAAATAAAGGAAAATGAAGCACGTTATTTGTTGAAGAGTTTATGCATATATTGAGTCATAGCCCAATCTCACAACTTTAAAGTCCATGTAGCAACTAGAAATGACTTAGGAGAAAAACAGGGAGATCATGTTCCATTGGTGAGAACTGTCTTTCATTGTAGTGTAAACTTAATAAATATATAGAGAAGTATTTTTATATATATAAATGTATTTATATATCTATATCTCTCTCTCATATATATATATATATATATATATATATATATATATATATATATATATATAGAAGTATTTTTAGGCTGTTAATCATTCAACAAATATTTATCCAGTGTCTTCTAAGTGGCAGGCACAGTAGACATGAAGGTAAACGACAAAGACATGCTCCTTGTCCTCATGGAGCTTACAACTTAATAGGGAATCAATCAAACAAACAATCCCATAAATAAGGTATAATTGAGTAATCATGTAAAAGTGAGTACTGTTCTCTATAGGCATATAGCAAGGAGATCTGACCTAATCAGACAGGTAAGACAAGTTGGGGGGCTTTGTGTCCTGTTCTTGGAGTCTCACTCATCAGCAAACAGGTGAGAAACGTATTTCCAAGAACAGAATGTCCTTCTGAACACCCAAAGTCCTGTCCTATGGGCAGCTACCGACTATATACCTCTGTATCCAAAGCTGACTCTTGCTTTTTGACTGGCCTTCCTGAGAGTGAGCTCAACATGTCATGAGAGATGAATCAACACTTCAGCACAAACCCCACATTATCCAACACCTTCTTCAAACATAGCAGCTCAGCTTTGGTCCTTACCCCATTAGTGATGGTTATTGTAGCACGACTGGCTTTGCAGGGATCCCATGGGACTCATCACCCCTCCTCGGCATATTCCTACAGTGACATGCTAGGTAGTTTAAAAGCCTAGTGAAGAACTGGATAAACTCAGAATTTTCTAGAGTTGAGATGCACACACAACATCCAACCACAAACTAAGTCCTAACTTCTAAAAATAGAAGTTCCTAACAAGAGGCAACCATCAACATGGAAAGGAGTACAAAATCAATCCAAGATTAACCCCCAATCCCACCCTGCTCCTTCCTGTCCTCTTACCCTTAGAATAGCCAGAGGAGTAGCCTAGCCTTAACTGTCTTAATCAGCACCTAAATGTCTTTGATAGACCTGGGAGATAGAGAGCAGGAAAAAGAGCCCAGGGGAGTCTGTTGTTTTTGATAGCAGAAAATCATGGGACATTTAAGCATAGGAAACAGAGAATGAACTTAGCCTTAATAGAGAAATTAGGGTTAGATGATTTCATAAACAAATCTGATTTAATTTTTAATTTTTGAATACATTCACTAATTCAAGAATGGTTTTAAACCCTCAGGGAGCAGGAGTGGCACAGGGGTGGGTGGGCATTTCTAGCTATCCTCTACTTTCAAATATAACTTGCTGAAATAAAAGGAGGAAGCCCAATTTGTGTAATAACAAAGGCTCTTATCTGAATCCGAAGGCAAGTTTGTTTTTTTCCTTGGAAATATAAGCTTCTGAAGGACAGGGGACTGCATTTTCTTATCCTTCGTGGCACTTGGCACAATATCATTTCTTTCAAGGTGCCTTAGCATGGGGGTGGTTATAATGATACAATTTTCATCCTACTCTTTATAACCACAATTAACCCAGGTAACCCTGTGCAGGCACAATGATGTTCTCCTTTAGTTAAGTTGGCTAATTCCAAAACAAGGGCTCTATCATGAAGCCACAGCAGGTGTTGTAACACAGAGACATCGATGATAGGATCATTCTGCATATTAATATAAACTGCAAAGTTAAATCTGAGCTTCCCCACAGTATTGACAAGAATTACCTATACCCTTGTCATACCCACTGACCCATCTTGAGATCAACCAGTTAAGTACTTACACCAACAAATGAAAAAAACAGAGCAGCAAAATTCCAGATACATTTTAGACCCCTTATACAGTTGTATACCTCTGTTTATACTACCTCTATAATATAAACAGATTTTATTAATTTCTGAGAAGGATACATGAATTCATTAATGCCTACAGATCAACAGCACGGTAACATAAATGAAAAGCCAATGAATACATATTTTTTCTAAAAAAAACTTCATAGTTAATTTATCTTATAGAGTCAAAATTTTGTTATCCAAAATATATATGTATGGAGACTTCTTGAGTAATACCCCCATCCTTAAGTTACTATAGTTCATATGTAGCCAGCTTCCCAGGTAATAAAATATATAAAACGTGAAGTTAAACTTTGATGTTCGCCTCATGTTTATTCTGAGTGGTAATGAATGAGTGTCCTAGAGCAGCAGAGAAAAGGGCAAAAAGAAGGGTAGACTATATTTTGAAAGGACAGAGAGGCATTATTCTAGAAATGTGTCTCATCAAGGTGAACTCACTCAAGAGATTTGGATCCTAAGAACCTAGTGGATTAAGATGTGGTCCATATGGGTTTCTTGAAAAGGAAGCTTTCAATCTGGACCCTGAAATGAGGATGGGATATACCTGAAAATGAAACCAAGAAAGACTGCTTTCTCAAGAAAAAAAAAAGTCAACTGGAGATAGATACCTAAGACTTAGGAAGTAAAACCTATAGCCAAGACAGACTGAATAATGAGATTATGTGTCATTTCCAAATGCATACAGTGTTTGCCTGGAGATTTCTTTAAGGTAAACCTACTCTTGAAATATCCTTGCCATGTGAAAGATAGTACTGAGCTGCCCAGAGATTTATCAAGGGGCAAAGTTCCCCGGGCGCAGGGCTGTGGTCCTTGAGGAACACTGGAGCTCTTCTGTGGTTAGAAAGTCAGCAGTGACAGAACACACTGTGTGTGTCTGTCTTTGAGAGGGAGAGGAGGGGCTGGTCATGAGGAACTGTGTTGAGTTTGCCCCTCTTTTCGCAAACCGTAATCACAGGTTATTTATATCAAAGGATTATCATCCTCATGATCCTCATCTTTAATGACACCTGAGTCTTCCCAACAGTCTACACTTACCCCAAATACACACCAAAGTTATTAAGAGCTGGAAGAACAAATTGTTTGCCCATCCCCATAATCATCTGTCCTAAAAGGTCATTTAAACATTTAATCAAAGCCGAGGCCCTTTGGGGAAGAATGCTAGTCATGCAGCCAGCACGTGCAGTCTGCACTTGGTTTTGTGTCCGTCTTAGGAATGATGTAGAGCGACCCCACAAAAAAATCAGTAGCAGGGGAGAAAAAGCTAAACAGTTTTCTGGACTGTACTGAATTAAACCTTCATACCAGTTAATAAAAACCCTCTGGGAAGCATCCAGCCAGAATCCCCAGAACGTTGGCCATGTATTGACATGTAAACTAATATTCCTGAAAAAGAGGGTGTAGGTGGGCATCCTCAACTCATATGAATTATCTGTTCTTCTGCTACTGCGAATCAGCTACACCACTGCTCCCTCTCATTAGGTACAAACCCACAAAGGAGGGCTTTTGCCTCATAAAAGTAGCTCGGACAAACGACACTCCTCAGGGTGCTGAACCCAAAGCTGGCGACCAGCCCACTCTCTGCACTCCGGTCCGCTGGTATCTTTCACTTTCACAGCTATCAGCCTGCTTCAGACCTACACGCTCACTCTGACTAGGGACAAAGAGAAGATCACGATGGAAATCCTTCTATGTGCTGCTAATAAGCCTATTTAGAGTCAATGAGAAAGCCTCATTTTGCACCAATAAAAGCCTTCGCAAGTTCTACTGAATCAGTAAAACTGAAGTGTTTTGTGCACTCCCTGTCCTCATGTTACATCAGTCGGAGAGGTGAAGCTCAGCAAAATGCTGGATACAATGACCTCTAAGTTTCCTTCCTTTTCTCATGTCCCCTGATTCTCTGTCGGCCAGTGGGATTTGAATTTTATTTAAATTATCATGTATTCTGATGGATTCCTGAGCCTTTCTTCAGTTTTAGACAATCTCACTGTGGTCTGCTGAATCGGCGTATTTGGAATCCCGGATCTCTCTTGGCAAAGAACTGAATATTGCTCCCATCTAACTGCTTAGCTAACATTGCCTATATTCTTTCTGAAAAAGATCTGGGTAAGAGACAGATGTAGAGCATATTCTCACCTCCCACCGCAAGGTTAGGGAATGCTTTGGTGTTTCATGAACCATGAACAAAAGGGAAATTCAAAGCAGCATTTTAATGTCCTTAATGAAAGATATTAATCATTTTCCCAAATGAAAATCTACAATTTTAACCATTGATCACAGTGATGTAAGCAAGTGAACCTACAGCTAAAATGTTCTGTACGGGTCAATGGTTTAATGGAAAGTAACACAGGGGTGAAATGATATCACTGTTGGTTAGAATACTACCTCCCTTCCCAGGAAATAGTCAAGTCAGCTCACCATTGGGACATAGTGGAGAGGTACATAAAGACAAGAATTTTCTAAAAACAACACAAGTTCTACATGTAAGCTCAACGTTTTAGCTATAGAGCATTTTGGTAACAGAGAGCTAGAACAATAGGAATGGCCTTTGTAAAAAGACAGGTCCACTGATAACAGCCACCACTAGAGACAGGAAAATTCCTATATAGAGACAGGAAAAAATTAGCATGTAGCAACAATCTGTAGAGGTTAAATCACTTGACCAAGGTCACACAGCTAAGATGTAGTATATGAGTGTCTACCAATGAAGCTGAGAATTCTACTAGACCCAGACAACGTAACAGAAACATCTACTTCCTCTTAGGTCATATAATTTAGTTGATAAACTTGCAAGCACTTTGAACAGGTTTTCACTTACACTGCAAAGAAAAATGCTTAGCTAAATTGCTGTCTGTCTGGGTGGTAAGTAGCACACCACCACCATCTGTAAAGTAATATTTTTGTAGACAAGAGGGCATGTTGTCTAAAGGAACTCAGAGGTGAATTATTTTGATAAATTAAGGAGCATTCTCATAGAAATATATTAGTGAAATATTGCTGAAAAGCTGTATATCAGTCTAATTTTAATAAAGCAAATCACATTTTATAATCACTGACTGGGAAGTCAGTATTTAAGAAACCTGTGGTGAATCCATTTAATATAAACAACTTGTCTGTATTACAAATATTAGCCTCCTGATTTTAGAATTTTAATTTTTTTCATATCTTCTTAAAATGAGGCATGTTCATGTCATGTTAAATAAATCATTTTCACTTATTGATAATATATTTGTTAGGATGCTTTCAGCTGCAAATCATAGAAAATGCAATGCAAAATGGCTTTAAAATTGAGAGGATTTATTCTCTCGTATCACAAGAATGGAAGGGCATTCCAGGACTGGTTAATTTAGAAGTTCACAGATGTCAGCAGTGACTGAGTTTCTTTCTATTTTTCTATTGTGCTATCATTAACATGATTTTCCTGCTGCAGGTCCAGGCACCAATTGCAGACATAACAATAACCAGAACAAAAAGACTCCCCTCCCTGCACTTCCTTAAAGGTCCTGGAAGACTTTCCCTTCTATCTCCTTGATCAGAACTGTATAACAAGTTACTCTGTCAAACAAACACTGACAAGCAGGATAGGACTATCGTAACTGGACCAGACCCATCAAAATTAACTGGGCTACATGGAATAGACATTAAAACAAAACTGTTGCTCTACAGGCCTGTCAGCCTAGACGTCTGCTATCTGATGTGATAGAGACTAGCCACAGGTGGCTATTTACATCTAAATGTAAACCAAATAAAATTAAATAAAATGTAAAATTCAGTTTTTTAGTTGCACTAGCCATATTTCAAGTGACCAGTAGTCCCATTCGGCTAGTAGCTGCCCCACTGGACAACACAGACAGAGAAAACTGTTCTCATCACAGAAAGATCTACGGGATGGTGTTGGCCTCCAAGAAAGGGAAACTGCTCTTGGATAAGTAAGCAACAGTACCTGCTGTGTTCTCTGTGTAGCAAGCAATGAGCTTTATGCATGCTATCTCCTCTAATCTTCCCCAGTATTATTGTCATATGCTAGTCCGCATGCTAGGTTGCTAGCTAAGGATGGAGAAACTTAATTAGAAGCACCTTGAACTAGCTCACATACCTGCAGGAAGGGCACAGGTAAAGTCTTGATCACAGAACTCTTTCCATTTGTCATCTCTGTTCTGTTTACATGTCAGTATCAGAACAACTTTCTCCTCATGATGAGGAACTTGACCATCTCCCCAGCTTCACATCTCACAGCACTGCCCAAGAGGGACTGATCTTCCTCCTTCAATTCCAGTTCTAAATAACCATTGGAAGGACTCTGATGGTCCAGCTTGGGTCAAGCACCAGCCTTAAACCAATCAATTGTAGCTACAGAGACACTGGGGAAAGAATTAGGGTTGTAGATCAGAGATAGGTCCTTAGGGGTCCACCCATAGATATTGAGGACAATTCCCAGAAAAACTGGAATTTCAGGGTCATCTCCTTCAACATATTCCCTAAAAGCCAAGTCCTTTGACCTCTGACTCAGGCCTTCTCCAATCTGCTTTCCACTTACTTTCTGGGTCTATTTCACCCAGTCTTATTTATAGGCTACTTGAGTCCCAACTGTCTCACTACAGCAAGACCTCTTTTCTCAGCTTCGGACTCACATAATCAACTACTTCCATATCTTTTATATTGCCCACTTCTCCCCGTCCCCAGTGCAGTGCGGCCATCATAACCCAGGCCATTCTCATCTCTGGAGGAATTAGTATAACATCTAACTGGTCTCCCTTCCTCAGTGCTATGCCTCACCAGCGTTACGCTACAACCAGAATAATCTTTCTAAAATGGAAATCCGATTATGTCGGATCTGCTTAAAACATTTTAGTGGCTGTTCACTGCCTTTCAAAACAAACTTCAACTCCCTCCTGAGCCATATAAAATCTTGCTTGATCAGTCCCTTGCTTATCCTTCTCTCTTACTATTTTCCCACCCTACATGCTACCAGAGCCATATTGAACTTGCCAGTTCCTCAAGCCACTATCCTTTCTCTTGTCTGCTGGCCTTTGTGCTTCCCTCTATTTGAAATAGTAGTCCTATTGATCACCTCTTCATCTTACCTAAATTCCACTCATGCTCTAGTCTCAACTTAAATGACACCACTCTTCTCTACACTACATTAGTTCTCTCTGATATACACTCCCATTCACGAACCACAACACATGTCATTGCAGAGTCATGACTCAATTATTCATCTTCTCAATTAAACTGTAAGCCCCATGAGGGCAAAGGCCATTTCTGTGTTGTTCACCAACATGCCCTTGACATCTAATAGACAGTGCCTGACAAAAAGTAGATAATAAATAAGCTGAATTGAATTCATTCTCCATCCAACAAATACCTTAAGGAAGCCCTATTTGTGCCAGATGCCATCCTATGCACTGGGATGCAACAGAGAAAAAACACAGTCCGGTCCTTGTGTTCTTGGGGGAAAGAAAGCCAACAATATACTAATAAACTAATAAACATGATTAAATTGAATAAATGAACATATTCTCAACTGATATTTTTCCATCATGTTTTCCAAGTTATCTTTTCATTATTCTGTTACCTTATCTGTAGCAATATGGACATACAATACATCCCCCCCACCCCGCCAGATAATATAAATGTAGTTTTTGTAAACACATTATAGAGTTATGGCATTTTTATAATCAGGAAACCAAATATTCTAATTAGAATCTGAATGATGGATACGAGCCTATATGTGTTTCTAGAACCCTATTCTCATCTCTATATTAGCAGTGCAGTCTGGAATTTAAAGACAGATAAACTACCAGAAGAGTTAATTTTATTCTTAAATTATGGTAAAGATCCTTTTTAATATAGCCATTTGTATTGAGCTTTTTGTTTCATAAAAAATATGTAAAAATTAATTCCAACAATTAAAATATTTGTCAGCTAAATGCATGCCAAACTAGGTCCCATGCATCATCTCTGAATGATTAGAATGAAGAGCAAAAGGACTATTTGACCATCATTTTTGACCAACTCACTAATTTAACAACCATTTAATGCTAAGCATATTCTAAGTCCTGAGGATACAGGCCTTGCCTACTAAAAAGTTACAAACTAATCACTTAATATTTATATTGTCTTTTTTATAAACTATAAGCTCCTTGAGGAGAGGGAGGGAGAAGTTTAGCATGATGCAGTTTTAACAAATGCCACAGTAACCAAAAATAAGACTCTCCAGGAAGTTTTCTCAATGAACCTTAGTAAACTCTTATCACACCTCATTTTATGCCTCTTTTGTCTTAATGTATCCAATTCATTATTCAGCTACGTAGTTCTTCTTGTTTGGATGTGTTCCTAAGAGTTTATGATAAATCTCTTTTATTTCAACAAGTCATAGTAGCCATGGGACTCCCTCAAATCCCACGGGTTTAAAGGAATCCCAAGATAAATCTTCTTAGAAAATATTCTTTTTGTGATACAAATAATTAGCCCTTGTATGTAACTGTTTTGTACTCCTTTTGGGAAGTAGGGGGGAGAGATATCAAATTTTCCTAATGTTGAGCCATGTGTATATTCTTTCTTTATTTTCTTTTAATGAATTGGTTCCCTCAGTTGAGGTTTAATGATCATTGAGGGAAAGACAGCTTCTTCTAATGTTTTCTGTGCTTTTCTCCCCCTCCCTCATCTTCACTGACCCAAGTCTCTCTGTAACATTTCAAATCATTGGTTCTCGAAACTGCTTAACTGTCGCTTGATTGTCTATATTTCCTTTTCCACTTCTTAGTCCTTCAGTTAATATTCCAGAGATCATATCCATCCAGATTTGTATGACTCCCAACCAATCAAGCTAATATCAGAGTCCATTGTATGCTTTGCAGAAAGGGTTTCCTAGACTTCTAAATTCATTTTAGCTCTGTAGAATGGTTGTTTTTCTGTTTTAAGTTATTCCCTGAAAAATGGAGAGTTTATGTACCTTTGAAGTTCACTCTAATCAGAGGATACTTCTTACACTTCTACAATTCTAGCAGTATTAGTGTTTCTCAGACCAAGAGCATCAATCTGACCTCCTAGTAGTCAAGGGGGGTCACGAAGAGGGGATACTTAAACTTTGGTGGCCACTGGGGAAACATTTAGGATACTATACCAGGAAAAAATAGTGGAATGGATCTGTACAACTCAGGCCCTTGCTGGGAAAGACCTTCTGAGCAGGAAAGGATTGAGGAAAGAATCAAGTATCAAATGGATTTCAGTCCTACCATCACCTTCAGGTAGCTGAAAGGCTTTGAACAACTCACTTAAACCACAGGGGCCTCAATTTCCTTTTCTGTAAAATGAAAGAATTAAGCAAAATGATCTCTATGAACCTTTCCAACTTCTTTACTCTATGTGCATTCATGACTGATGGTGTAATTTCTAAGTTTTCAGAGTATTCTTGGTTTCTGACATGCAAACTTTGTGATCTACTTTGCAGATTTCGAAGCTGCAGGTGCATCTGTGTACATTTCTTTAAATTTAGTAATTAAACTTCCCACTTTCAGATTTCCTAATGAGAACACACACACACACACACACACATACACACTACTGTAGCTTTATACTTACTGATCTAAATACTTATTGAAGATTGTATATACAACATAGACTTTTGATTACAGATTTTTGCATCTGACAATTTAAAGTCTTATTTAAATGATCTTCTGTAGAACATCTTGAGTTTATCAGTAATCTTTAGCACAGCGGAATATTTATTCTGCTAACTGAACATCAGGTGCTATTGCTATCTCTATAAACTAACTGTAATATCCCCTGTTACTCAAAGTGTGGCCCAGAGCCCACTAGCATCCACATCACCTGAGACTGGTTAGAAACGCAGAATGCCTCACCCCAGACCTATGAATTTTAACCAGATGCTCAGGTAATTCATGTGCACACAAAAGTTCTAGAAGTGCTATAATACATTAGAGTGCTTCCTGAACTGATTTAAAATAAGTGAGTTTTTTTCTATAAGGGAATGAATAAATGAGCAAATTAAATTAGCAAAGTGAATTGCTATAATTCAGTGCCACTGGACTTAGAGTTATAAAAACTTACAGTTGGAAGCTCTCCTATTTTTTTTAAATATAGTCTTAGGTCTACTTTTATAAAGGGCAGGGAGCCAGGGAAATGGATAAAAAGTATATTCTGTCCAAGACCGACTCGCAAATACTACATATATCATTGAAAATCAATGTGAAGAATACTAAAACACCATTTTCTATAGGATTAGGTAACAACCCAATATGCTACTTCTGTTTCACTTTGTAGCTGATTTTAAAATTCCATTACGCATTACTGTCACACATAAAGTATTATAAAGAGAAAAAAGTATTATCCAACTATGTGGTAACGCTCTGAAGTAAATAAATAATAAAATAAAATGAGGATATAAAAGTCAAGGATAAATTTCAATAAAACAGACCAAGATTCTAGTTACAGCTCTGAGACTGTGTGGAGTTTCCAACAATTCACTTAATCTTTCTGGGTTCCTGTTTCTTCATCTAGAAAATGAGAGAATGATCTCGATTTTATATCCAAGCTCTAAAATTCTGAAAATTATTAAATCTTCTTAGAAAATATTCTTTTTGTGATACAAATAATTAGCCCCTTGTATGTAACTGTTTTGTATGTCTGAAATCAATGCCTGTTTTGCCATCTATTGAAATTCAATATGGTATCTCAGAAGTGGCATAAATAAGTCATTCTGGGATTGCTGCTATTTTACTCACTACCAACAGCAGCATGTGGGCTAACAAGCACCCCATGGTGCTAATGTAAGGACATTGCCCCCCAGAGTTTTACTTATTTACTCCTTGCAAGGGGCAAGGAGCATATAAGGATGGCAGAACATATTTTAACACAGGGAAGGTTACCTTAGTTTCCCTTCATCCTGAGTCACCAAATCAAATTGTCTAAATCCATCCCTGTTGTTAACTACCCAACTCACTCACATGGTCTCCAGGCGTCCTGGGCAAATGCATGAAAGCTTCCACCTTCCATAGCCTCCCAAAGCAAAGAGAGGACTGTGGAGAGGTAGTTACACCTGAAAAGTCACCTAGCTAGTTACTCTGGCCCTAGATAATAAATTGGCAGGCCTTTCAGGGAGCTAATTATTGAGCCTGCTATTTGGTTCACTGACAGAATTGCCTGTTTGTGGGAAGAAACATATCTGTGCATTGCTTTTTCCATTACCACTATTTCTATCGTCATAAATAAGAATCAATAGGCCATTTCAAGTAGCATATGCTCACCACCATTTAGCATCGGAGTGTCATCCATATGCAGGCTCAGCAGCAGCGTCCCAACCTCCTGGCTGAGGATTAAAACCCAACAGACAAGGAAAGCACTTCAAACGCCATAGGTAAGATAGTGTACATGTGTGTGAGCAATAAAAGGGCAAGAGTAGTTTGTTCTTTGTCTCCGTATCTGTAGCACAGTGTCTGGCACAGGGCAGGTCATCCAAAATGAATAAACAAGTGACTCATGAGGAATGCACGGATGAATGAGGCGAAGGGAGGTTTTAAGATGCTCTATGGGGCCGACTGAATTTATTGGGTTGGTCAGGGATGTGTTTTGGTAAGGGCACAGATTGCTATTCACAATTCACGATGAAGAAACGAAGTCCAGGACACAGTTTGAGCCGAGAGGGAGCCTGCCTCTGGGGAGGATAGACCTAGGACGACTTCCCACGTATTCTAGGCCTGCAATATTCAGCATCAGGCCTCACAATGGAAGACAAGAAATCAGAATGACAGCCATAAAAAAGTCAAGCGAGACCTCAAAAGAAAAACTCTCCACTGCCGATGAAATTCTTGCTGGACCAAACAATGGCAGATTAGGGACTGATCCCAGAGAAAAGATAGGAAAAAGACAAAATGAGGTGCTGAAGGGGAACAGTGGGAGAGGAGCTCAGGCAGAGGCCGGAGTGGGGAAATGGGTCTGTGAAAAACGTGCAAAGACAGGGAGAGATGATGAAGACCCACAGTTCTCGGGGGGCTGTGGGTGTCTGGGTTGTGCGGAGCGGAGAGGCATGAAGGCTGAGAGTGGAACGAGGGAGGGAGGGTGAAAAGGAGAGAGAGGTCCGATAAATGTCTATAAAATAACACCCATCACCACTGATAACAAGTACAAAAGAATCCTTTTTTCTTCTTGAGAAAGACAAAGGGAATTTTAAGTAGGATTAAGTAGTAGTAGCTTTCAGAACTCAGCAGCTCTCAGAAGCAATAATAACTACATAAATAGCTAAATGGATGGTAGGAATTGTTTCACTTTGGAATTTGGCCAGCATATCAAAGTTAACAGTAATATCACATCTTTTTGAAAGCTTTCCTGAGAATCTACGAGGAAAAATCATCTCAGAAAACTGTTTGCACCAAGTTAATTTCAGGAAGAGGATGCTCCTCACTGCTTGAAGACATTCTATCTCTCGAAAATTGGTAAGACAGAAGCCCTCCCCTCTGGGAAGCACTCTCTTATCCGTGTAAATACATCACCAGTATCGCCCCCAATGGAAGCAAATAATTATGTTCACAGATTATCATTGTCTAATGTAAAATTTTACTCAGAACATAATCCACAAATGATACCCTAAATGCAGCAAAAAGGCCCTTGTAGATATCCTCTTTCACACAGTTCCCTAACTTTTTGACTCACTGTGGATGATTAAACATGAACTCTGTAAGGCCAAATTGTGAAACATGCACATCTATATTCATTCATTTCTGAATTGGATGGGATTGGGCAAATTGGAAATATAAATAATTTTCAAACCCTGGAAACCCCTACTCATGAATATCCATAGGTTTTCCTTCTTAAGTATATTTGACCACTAACGTGATAGATCATCTTTCCTCCCCAAAAACAGAGATGAAAACTGAGTGTTGATGGTAATGTGGGGCACAAACATCTTCTCTCAACATCTGGAAATATTCATGTGTTACTGTTTTAAAAAAAAATTAAGTTATGGGGCGCCTGGGTGGCTCAGTCAGTTGAGTGTCCAACTCTTGATTTTGGCTCAGGTCATGATCTCAGGGTTGTGGGATCGAGCCCCCGCAGCAGGCTCTGCACTCATTGCGGAGTCTGCTTCTCTCTCCCTTTCCCCCCTCCCTCTACTCCTCCCCCTGCTCACACATGCGCGTGCTCTCTCTCTCTCTAAAATAAATAAATATATCTTTAAAAACAAATTAAGTTAGAACATTGCATCATTTCTTTTCCACCCAGAAACAAGTTATTTCAGTATCACTCACAATGGAATTTGCCTGAAAAGCTGTTTACTAATCCCATTCCCTAAGGGTGCACTTGCCCTAGCACTTGGAGTAAACACCATTTTCACTGCACTAGAAATAGTTCTAACTGGACAGATTTTTACAGTTTTAGCAACACCCAAATGAATCGAAGGGATCTGCAGCAGACATGTCACCGAGTCTGGGCTGTACCATAACCCAGGCAGAATTTATGCCTGAATTAAGTATCAGTATATACCATCCATGTGGATGTGGATGCTAAAAGGACATCCACATATATCAACTTTTTTTTGAAAATAGGAGTTTAGAGAAAATAGAGTTTAGATTCTGAAACAGTCTATTAAAAATTATGATTAATTAATAACTAATTTCCTACCAACTTTATATATATATATATATATATATATATATATGTATATATACACATAGAGAGAGAGAGAGAATGGAGTTCAGCTACTTCATTAACTGGTAGACCCTCATTCATATGGTCTAAAGGATGGTTTGCTGTGGATATGTGTACACAATCAAACAGTAACATCCAGAAGTCAGAACTAAGCACAATGTAAAATATATCTGAATGAAAGCACGGAAGTTACTCCGTAACCTCCCCTTTCAAATCCTTCTAAAAACTGGACCCTCTTTATTTCCCATTATTCTTTAACATGCAGCCTTCTTTCCAATATGCTGACCACTTCTCTGTCCTCCCCACGTCTCCATGCCATGTCCTATTCTGTGCCTTTGCCCTGCTGGTCCACCTTTTTCCTCATCTTGGATGCTCTTTCTCAAATCTTTCTTATCAAACACTCATCTCTTCCATGAAGTTTTGAATTTCACAACTTGAACTTACAGTCATATATTTTCTGAAGTTCCGTAATATCCATGTCCAAATCTAGCTTTTGTTCTGTTTTATTTTTTATTTTTTTAAAAATTTTATTTTACTATGTTATGTTAATCACCATACATTACATCATTAGTGTTTGATGTAGTGTTCCATGATTCATTGTTTGCATATAACACCCAGTGCTCCATTCAGTATGTGCCCTCTTTAATACCCATCACCAGGCTAACCCATCCCCCATCCCCCTCCCCTCCAGAACCCTCAGTTTGTTTCTCAGAGTCCATAGTCTCTCATGGTTCGTCTCCCCCTCCGATATTCCCCCCTTCATTTTTCCGTTCCTACTATCTTCTTCTTTTTTTTTTTCACATATAATGTATTATTTGTTTCAGAGGTACAGGTCTGTGATTCAACAGTCCTACACAATTCACAGAGCTCACCATAGCACATACCCTCCCCAATGTCTATCACCCAGCCACCCCATCCCTCCCACACCCCACCACTCCAGCAAACCTCAGTTTGTTTCCTGAGGTTAAGAATTCCTCATATCAGTGAGATCACATGATACATGTCTTTCTCTGACTGACTTATTTCGCTCAGCATAATACCCTCTAGTTCCAGCCACGTCATTTTAAATGGCAGGATTTCATTCCTTTTGATGGCTGCATATTATTCCATTGTATATATATACCACATCTTCTTTATTCATTCATCTGTCAATGGACATCTTGGCTCTTTCCATAGTTTGGCTATTGTGGACATTGCTGCTATAAACATCCGGGTGCATGTACCCCTTCGGATCACTACATTTGTATCTTTGGGGTAAATACCCAGTAGTGCAATTGCTGGGTTGTATGGTAGCTCTATTTTCAACTTTTTGAGGAACCTCCATACTGTTTTCCAGAGTGGCTGCACCAGCTTGCATTCCCACCAACAGTGTAGGAGGGTTCCCCTTTCTCCACACCCTCGCCAACATCTATCATTTCCTGACTTGTTAATTTTAGCCATTCTGACTGGTGTGAGGTGGTATCTCACCAAATCTAGCTTTTAATTATAGGATTTTTCTCCCTCTACTTCTGTACAATTCTGTGTATATCTTTTTTTCCCCAACTGAATCACATTATTTCAAGGTAACACCTCCCTTTTAATGCCTCTCTCTAAAGTTTCTGTCAAGATCCTATCCCACAGCTAATTTCTCTTTCTCTAGCTACTCCTTCTGAATACTATATTTCTCTGAAAACATGCTCAAGTGCGCCCTATCCTAAAGAAAACTTCTGTAACCCTACTTCTTACTCAAGTTTTTCACCATATCTACTTTTTTTCCTTTGCCAGACTTTTAAAAAAAGCATTCTTTCCCCCATTTCCTCTCTTCTGGCTCTCAGCCCCTCATAATCTGAGTCTACCACACTTCTCATCCCTCAGCCACTCCTCTCAGCAGCAGGACACTGCACGCACCTCCCACCATGCTCACTGGCCTTTCCTGGCTCCTCCCCTTGAATCTTCAGTCGTCATCCCTCAGCTCTGCTCCAACTCCTTTGGCAACTGCATCTCTGCCCTAGTCTTTAACTCCCAGGTCTCCATCTGCCACTCAAGAGCCTGTATTTTTAGTGCTGGATTCTCTGTGGGGTCCCAGACCTTATGCTGCCACCTGCTGGGCAGTTCCATGGGGCCATCTCAAAACCAAATTCAAGTCTGCCCCCTCCAAATCTACCATTCATTCCGTCTTCTCTGCTCGCTAATTACATCACCCTTTTCATAGACCTAGCTGGTAGAGATTTCACATTCAGAGCCTCCATCACTTACCCCCACACCAGTGTTCGTCACTCACCACGTAATGTCAATGCGACTTCCCAGGACTTCTTTCCTCTGTGTTCTGCCCAGACCTGCACATCCTTGTTTAGGCTGTGACTGTCCATCACCAGGACTATTGGACGGGCCCTGACTGACCTTTCTCCTTTCTCTCTCCTGATCTCCAGCCCTCCTCACACTTCCACCAAAGGAATCTGCTTGAAACAGGTACCTGAGCAATACCCTAGATGAAAAGCACTCATGAGTAATTCTATCCTACAGCTAGGATAAAGCCCAAACCCCCCAGCACAGGAGTTCCTGGGAACAACTTGAAGACCTTGCATGACGTGACCCCAGCCTATCTCTTTAGCCTCATTGGCCATCACTCTCCCTCTCACTTACTACCTTCCTTCCTTCACTCCAGCTACCTTGATCCCTCCCCCGCCCCCATGGCTTGAACAAAGGATGCTTGCCCTAGATCCTGGAATGGCTTGCCATCTTATCTTCACAAGGCTGATAACATCTTGCCATTCAGGTCTCACCTCAAATGTCACCTGCTTGGAGAAGCATTCTGTGACTGCACAGCCCACTTGCCACCCTCCCGGCCAATACCACCTGCTCAGCCTTTCACATTCACTCCCTTGTATTTCCCGTAAGCACACCTCAGCATCTGGAAGTCTCAGTTCATTTATATGTTTCCTTATTTAGTGTCTGTCTCCTCACACTGTAGTGTAAGCCCCATGAGCACAGACCTCATCTCCGTTCCAGTTCCTGGAAGGGTGCCTGGCACACAGGAAGCCTAAAGTCAGACCCCTCCACAGCGTGCCACCCATTTTCACACGCCTGTCCTTCCTCTGTGTATATGTCTGCTCTAGCATTGATCATATTATATCTTCTATTGAGCAGTTATTTCCAAAGGAAATGATTAGAGGAAAAGGAGGATCTATCAAAATATGGTAGTGAGGGGTAGATGAGGGAGGGGTATATGGTTATAAAATGCTCATTCAAGTTTCAGCATAGAAGATTTATGCATCTTTGTTAAAACTATCCCTGATGTTTTGTTTTTTGATCCTGCTATTAACAGGATTCTTTAAATTTCATTTTCCACATGTTAGTTTATATAAAAGAATACACACACACACACACACACACACACACATATGGATAAAAAAAATTTTTATATTGACCTTGCATCTATGGTTTTGCTAAATTGAGTACTTAATTCTAAGTAATTTTTAAAATGCCAGTGGTGGTTCTATGTACATAATCATGTTAATCTGAAAATAAAGAATGTTTCATTCTTACATTCAAAATATGTACATTTAATATCACTATTATTTTTAAGCACATGATATAGAAGGTAAAGCATCAAAAAATCATAGCTGCAAGAGCTATGCAGGATATGGGGGACAATTATGTTGTAGGGGACATGGGTTGAAATAGTGAAAAAAACTGGCTGTCTTATATCAGTGTATTACGACCCATCATCTTCACTACATGTTAAGTTCCTGGAGACCAGTATCATTTCTTGCTTATTTCTCTATATCCCACCAAGCCTACTAAAGTGTGCCCATACTAGAAACTCAATAAATGTTTTTAAATAGAATTCAAATACCCCAGTTTTGGGCACATTGCATATGGCCAAGAAATACATGTCAACTCTAAGAACCAATGAGTCCACACAGGTTTGTTGAATGATCAGTGTATGCTCAATCCTGTTGAGAAACTAGTAAGAGACATGAAGAAATAGAAGATACTCTGATCATTATCCACACAGAAAAACTTCCTTTCTCAGGTCATGATAAAACAAACACACCAAGGAAAACATTTCCGTGGTTACCTGTACATTTCTTTATATGACTGTTCCTCTTTCCATGTGATCCTAACTTGCATCCAAAATTCTCCTCCCAAAATTCTGCAAACCACACATTTCTTCGATTATTGGCAAGAGTTCGGCTTCTAAAATAGCGATCAAACCCTATTTCAGAGAAGAAAGGTATGATTTTAATATTCTTTCAAAAGCAAAACCAAATACTGTCAGAGCTTTTGAATGGATATTATGTTATGTTGCGATCATTGCATGAGAAAAACAAAACAAAACATATTAACAAATGGGGGGAACCAGTAGCCCAGAAATCAGTCTTCCCTCATGGTCAAAGCCAAGGGTATTACCGCCCTCACTGTTCACCATTTAGGCACCTGGCTCAGCAGATGAATGGAACAGGAGAGCCTGTTGTTGGTGTCATCCTCACAACCTCCTCCTCTCCTCTACATCGCAGCCACCAGCAACCTTCTCCTAGATATTCAGAACCAACTCACACTTTTCTCATTCTTCTCTCTGTCTCCTAGCAGGAATCAATGCTCCAGGTTTCTATGCTTCTACCTGCCTCAAAATGTACCTGCCCTATATGTTCCATTTTCAGCTAATCCAATAACTAATCAGCCCTGATGTAATCTTATGGGGTCATGGGTAATGGGCCAAAGTGTCAGCCTGCTTAGGGGCCCACCTTATCGAAGGGAGACCACCTGGAACTTATGCCTTACTCCAAAAGATAATGGGGAAGATAGGAACTTCAGTCACTGCTAAGACCATTGGAAAGGCTATCTGGGAGACAGACTTTCTTTCAGGGAGGCTCCATATCTTTGCTGTTGCATTAATTTATCTGTAGGGTCAGCCCAGCCTCACGTCTCCATTTTTTACATAGCAGCACTCTCCCCTCCCCATGACAGTGCTGTAATCATCATCTGTGCCATAGAAATATGCAAGGTGAGAGAGCAACATCATGGAAATAGCTAAGGCCAACTCTAACTCTCTTTTTTTAAGAAAAAAATCTTATGGGTACTCTTTTATAATGAAAAATATATGCTGGGTTAAATAGTTATTGTCTTGGTAATTCTACCATCAGAATTAAAAATTCTATCCAGAGTCATCAACAATGGGTTCATTTCATCCTATGCTGATACTCTGGTTTTGCCTTTGAGTTTTGATTCAGTTGGAATGAAACAAAGTTTCTACGGCTTGTCCTTACCATCAATTGATGCTCTTTTGGGCAAAATCGTCACAGCCCCTTCTGCAATCTCCTCCTGTTGATAAACAGGTGCTATTTTGGATCCCCAACTATCTGAGCCAATCCAGAGAAAATGACCACTTTGGTTTAATTTCTTTGCTGCTTCCAATATCCTCCTACAGGAATAAAAAGAAATAAAACACACCATATTTATCAAGAAACACTACACTTAGGAATGTTACAAGACCAGTTATATCAAATTATATGCACTCAGTAAGTCACTGTTAAACAATTAGTCAATCACTAACTGTCTGAGTCTTATCATTTCTAAAGGAAACATATTAGAGACTTTTACTCCAACACCTGTTAATCAGCCTCATCCTTAACCTCATTCACATCATTCAGTCTATCATCCTTACTGGTCTCATTTCTTTCAGTTCTCAGGTTTTACTCTATAGCCATTTCAGAGTTAGAAACTAGAAGGCTGTTGTGTCTCTGCAGCAGAAGGAAGGCAGTCTGTAATTGCATGAGAATGCTGCAATTCCTGTGAAATCTCACAAGATTTTACATTGTACATGAAATATGTTAAAAAAAAAAAAAATGTGTGTTGCAAATGTGATCCTACATCAGGAAGAAAATTTAATCAGCACCTGATGTCATCTTCATTGGCAAACATAATCACCGCCCGAGCATTAGGTGTTTCTAGGAGGCGTCTGATAATTTTTTCAAATTCTCCAGGTCTTGGTTCACGTGGGATTTTCTGTGATTGAGCAATGCAAACACCACCTATTTTAAAAAGAAAGAGAGAGAGAGTGACTCAGAAAAAGCACTTATTTAATTAACCAACTTAATGAGGTTAGCTACTTTATAAAAACATATGATTCAATGCAATATAATGTTTTTCAAAACGTGTCATTCTCACCTATTAAAAGTAAACATGTTTGTTCACATTACAGTATATATCAAATAAATGACATCAATTATGTAATCATACATCAGGATTATTGTTTTATTTTCCAAGTGTCAACATTATTTTTGTGGATATCTATAATAAAACCAAAGGGTACAAAATGTGTAATGAGAGTCAAGGAGTGCAAAGAAGAATGACTGTTTTGATTCATTTGATGTAAGTTGAAAAACAAGTGCCTGGATTAATAATATGAGTATGTGTTATAGGTGAGACCACTTACTAGGTAAAAAGATCCTTTTCCTATTAGTTTCCAATTAGTAGACCTCCTTTAAAGTTAATTTCATTTTACAGCTCATAGTATTACAGCAAAATTTGTATGCATCAGCAAAATGGTATGTTATGAGACAAGTGGTATTTGAGACTATTTGAGACACAGACAAGTCCCAAAGATTCAAACCCTCAGTTGACATTTTGTCTCCACCAAGAAAATCAAAATGGCAGAAATCCCATCCCATTATCATACCAAGAAAAAAAAAAAGAAAAAGAAAAAAAGAAAGAACTCTTCCTTTGGCGTTTCCTCTAAGGCAATAAGAGACCAAAGAGAAAAGTTTAGAAAAGGTCTCTGCCGCCTATCAGGGTTCCTCAATCTCAGTGGAGTAGAGAGAGAACATATTCTAATATTAGAAGAAAAAGGAATATTAGGCTTAAATAGGCTTTTTTTGAGTCAGATGAGAATTAAATCACCATTTATAACATTGCTTCAGTAAGCAAAGGCATCTTTACTTCCAAACAACTGCCAATACATTCAATCACCCAAACATTACTAGGTACTATTATATGTTATGTATTGGGCTGGACATTGGGAATACACAATCTAATCCAGGAGTTACCATCTAGTCTGGGAGACAGGCATCCCAATAAATTATCATAGAATATGTGGTAAATTTTAGAATTAAGAGGCTATACCTACGCAATGGGAACACAAAGGAAGGAGTAACTCAAGTGCTTGAGAGAGCTGGATTTTAAAGAGCAAATATGTATCCATCTAGGGACAAAAGTGGGACATTTCTGGTAGAGGCCCAGGTATGAAAGAACCTTGTTTGATCATGGCTTATGGTCAAGACCGGCTAGGGCTGAGGTTGGAGAGAATAGCCAAGCCCAGCTTGAGAATGACTTTGTTAGACATGTCAAATAATTTGGACTTTATCTTGAAAACAATGGGAATCCACTGAAAGTTCATAAGTAGGAGAATTACATGAGTTTTATGCCTTAGGAAGAAACCTCAGGTAGCCAAATAAAGAAGAAATGTCTGGTAGCCAGAGAATGGGTGTCTAGTGTGCTGTGATCAGACTTACCATGTGTGGTAATAATGTACGATAACAGTGCTCAAGTACTGAAGTTTATATCTCTTATAAGTTAGAGCATGGTTAAAGTTATCCCTACAATAGCAATGTTCTTACTAACCTTTTTAGGGATGAGAATTGCCCTTAATCCACAGACAGAGCCTAGAGATAGCTAGCCTACCAATATGCCATTAGTAGTTGTGATGATTGATTCATTCCTTCATTAAATATTTATTGCATGCCCACTATCTGCCAGATACTGCACAGGGGCTGTGGATACAATGATGAATATAAAAGACACAGTTTCTGCCTTCAGAGTTTAGAAACGTTGTAGGTGAAATAGGCTTAACACAGAACAAAACAACAAAAATAAGCATATAATCATAAATCATGGCAAGTCCTATGAGGAAGAGCAAGGGCATTTAATTTACATTGAGGAGTGCTCAGGAAAAGTCTCCCTAGAGAGGTGTTGAGGTCAGAAAGAAGAGAGAATGGGTGAAGACAGCATGAGAAAGGGCAGGAAAGAGCAGGGCAGGACAGAGCAGGGCAGGAACAAGTCAGCAGAGCTAATGAATGAGAGGGAGAGAAGCATGAGATGAAGATGAGAGGAAGACAGGGGCCAGATCATGCATGGCTTGTTCAGGTCCTGTGGAAGATGATGAATAATTAAAGTGCTTAACTGCCTCACTCAGTGTTTCTGCTTCTTCACTCTTTTAAGTAGCCCATAGAAATATGTCTTATCTGTGAACACTGCATTTCATGGAAGAAAAATGGAGGAGGGTTGCTGATGCACAGGACAACCTGGAGTGGAAAGAACAGGAGGCATTGAGGTCCATGAGGAGGTTCCTGGAAGAGGCAACGGAAAATGATGCCTAAGATAGTGCTACTGGGGCTGAGGAGGAGCCGGCTGAGCTGTTAGAATTTGAGTTAGAATCAGTGAAGCTTCATACTATGTTTTTCCAGCTTTATTGAGGTAGGAGTTACAAATAAAAATTATATATCTTTCGGCTGTACTGATTTTATCTAAGTAGTGAGGTAACGGGAAACCACTAAGCGTGACACTAAGGTTTTGGCCTTTGTGACCAGTTTGTGTGACACCCCCATTAAACAAGCAAGCACCACAGGAGGGTGTGCAGGTATGTCGAGGAGAAAAGAATGATTTTTGATTCAGGACAGGTTGTCTTTGAAGTACCCATGCAACATCAAACTGAAGAAGCTGATCTGGAGCTAAAGAGAGAGACGGAAAATGTGATAACAATTTTGTCAGGTGCTGATGCAGTCCGTAGCTGAAGGGTTGGGAGTGAACAGATCACTCAGAGGGAATATATATTTATTTATTTTGAATTTATTTCTTTGAGAGAGAGAGAGAGAGTGAGAGGGAGAAGCAGACTCTCCGCTGAGCAGAGAGCCCAACATGGGGCTCGATCCCAGGAACCCTGAGATCATGACCTGAGCTGAAGGCAGACGCTTAACTGACTGAGCCACCCAGGTGCCCCCAGAGGGAATATTTAAATCAAAGACAGGAAAAGGTGAATGATGGAGCTCTGAAAAACCAGGAGCTTTGGAGGGGGGGCTAGCAAATGCAAATGGAAAAAGCAATCACATATTTTGAGGAGAAAACTTTTGAGACAAAATCTAGTGGTAAGTTAAGGACTACCTAATGTTTTTAAAAATCAAAAAACAAATAAACAAAAAACTGATGAGTGGAAGCATTAGGTAACTGTAGAAATGTGAGAACAAACCTGTAACACTCTGGGGAACAATAGCTGTTTTAAAATCCAACTGCCCTTTTAATTAAATTGCTGTGATTACTTAAGCATCCCATTAAAGACATGTCATATCCTAAGTATCATTCTGAGATTATTACTGACTCCATAGCTGGAAGAAATGAAGGCTGAAAAATTTTATTATGACTATTTCAGATGAGACAAACAGGCGAACCAGACATAGTTTAGTCTGAATTCATTGATTTATTCATTCACTATGGATCTATCGAACTTTTTGTTTGTAAAAAACTGAGTAGTTAGGTCAGAGTTTTACACAGTCTAAATCCATTTCATATTTTTTATGCCTCTGCCATATTTGTCAGCCTGGTCAATTTGTGTTTTCCTGGAAAGAGGGACTATACAATTAATTTATTTCAGCTGAACAAATACTTATGGAGAATCTGTTCCACATGGCATTTTACTGTTTGATGCCTTATGGATATTTTATTAAACTGTGGACTGCATTACTTCTCAAATGATTGGAGCTAGAAGATTAGGATTC
The DNA here is from genome assembly GCF_964656455.1 of Halichoerus grypus. NCBI lineage: Eukaryota > Metazoa > Chordata > Mammalia > Carnivora > Phocidae > Halichoerus > Halichoerus grypus. The sequence goes on from NC_135723.1 coordinate 82,139,584, forward strand.
TTTTCTTAGCCCTGAAACTCATTCACACTTTCTATCTTCACATCAGTCAAAAAGTCCGACAGTTAATCCATTCATAAGCACTCATAGTCTACTATGTTTCAGGAGTTACATTCAAAGATTGCCTGTCCTCAGCATCTTGTAATATAATTGAATGGCGAGATGTACACATAAGAAAAGCTAGATGAGAATGTAAAATTATCTAATGATGAAAAGATGATTGCATAGGCTATATCAAAATGCAGTAATAAATGTCATCACCCCCCAAAATGGTCCTATGACATCAAAAGAAGTCATTATATACTGTTAGGGTTTGGTTAAAAAAAAAAACAGTAAAATTTAGTCAAACATTCATGCTTCATCAAAGATATGTTTTCCTATAATACCTATACCTACAATGCCTACAGTACCTTTCCTACATTATCTAATGTTTTCATTTTTAAAGAGAGTCTGACTTGATTTAGACTCCTGGCATGAGCAGGAGGAAAAGGAGTTGCCCTCTATCAAAGAATATGTCTACTGCATCCATTTTTCCATATCTCAACCTGAAAGAGTGCTGATTGTATCCAATTCAAGGGACACCGACCTTCCTATTCTGTAGGCTTCCCAGTTCTGCAAGAAATAATTTCTTTTTTTTTTTAAAGATTTTATTTATTTATTCATGAGAGACAGAGAGAGAGAGAGAGAAGCAGAGGAAGAAGCAGGCTCCCAAGGAGCAGGGAGCCCGATGCGGGACTCGATCCCAGGACTCTGGGATCATGACCTGAGCCGAAGGCAGACGCTTAACCATCTGAGCCACCCAGGCACCCAAGAAATAATTTCTAAAGCTTAGCACTTTCCTAAAGCACAGGAAAAGAATGTTGCATGGAGGAATTTATAATTGGCTATTTTCTGGAATTTACTGTCTGATTTTCTTGTGTACATTTTTTTCTTTTGATTATTTAATGATAATTGGAAGATCATTTATAGAACTGAACACTTTATGTGCATTTCACAACACACAAGACTGTTCTTTCTCAGTCTCATTCACTGATACCTCACTGGTCCTAATGGCAGGACTCTAAGACTCGTATTATCACCATATATCTGATGAGCACACTGAGAAACAGGGGTATCAACAGCTAGCAAGAGGCTGGGGCCCAAGTTCAGAGCCATGTCTGTCTGACTCCAAGTCTAGACTTTTTCCATCATCTTGCTTATCCACAATTGACCATACCTGTTGCTTAATGGTTAAATAGATACAAATGATTGATGAATAAAATAAAGCAAATTTACAGATTCATTAAAAAACCCAGCAGGTTGCCCCTTATAAATCAATTGACAGCTATACAAACACAGTACTTCTATTGAGTATTAAGAACTTAGGATACTTAGAATCTATGCAGATTTCTTAGAACTGACTTAAACTTCTTCAGCATATCACCAGTCCACCCTCAAAACTTTCCAATTATCCCTACAAATACATGTCTTCAGAAAGACTTTCCTGGAGTCCTTCATATTCCACTTCTACTTTGCATTGCAGCAACCACGATAATTATATTCTTTTGTTATTTTTTTTCCTCACCTTAGACTATAAACTGCATGACTACTGAACCTTGTCTTTCACATTTACCACCATACCCCATATCACCTATCACTGTGTTTGGCACATAAAGACTTCAACAAACCTTTGTTGAGTGAATAGATGGAAGACTTATATTAGGCACTGCTGGCATAGAGAAATAGAAATGAGACAGTTCTGCCTTCAAACACCTCTCAGTCCAGTAGAGAAACAAAAGGATGCATGTAATTATACATTAAAAAATAAGTGACGTAAAAGAAGAAAAAAAAATGTGGACCCTGATATTTCAGAGGAAGTTGTCGCTGAAATGGGTCTGCCTCCCAAAACAGTTTTATCAGATGCCAAGAATTAGAATACCACCTTAGCCTTCGTTCATTCATCTGTAGGGTGGCACAATAATTTGCTCTCTTTGATTCAAGAGGAAATTTGTAAATAATTCCATTTCATAAGAAAATTCCATTTTTTAAGATTTATTTATTTGACAGAGAGAGAGCGCGAGCACAAGCAAGGGGAGCGGCAGGCTGAGGGAGAGGGAGAAGCAGGCTCCCTGCTAAGCAAGGAGCCCAGTGCGGGGCTCAATCTCAGGGATCATGACCTGAGCTGAAGGCAGACACTTAACCGACTGAGCCACCCAGGCGCCCCTCGTTTTGTAAGTTTTATCTCTTTATTTCATGGGTGAGTAGCCTGATGCCTCAGGTCTAAGAGATGAAAGATATGTTCATATGTGTTGATTTGCCAGTGCAAAAAGATATTGGAGTGAGGAAGAAACCAGACTTGGCATCAGAAGACCTAAAAGTGGATTCTGTATGACCTGAGACAAATCTCTCACCTCTCAGTTTCCTCATTTCTGTAACAAGGTTCATAATAACCATCTCCCAGAGATGTCAAGAGAATCAAATTTAAAAGGGTATTATGATAAAGGTCTATACAAATGTGGTACATTATTATTGTGGCTAATAAGAATCATCATCATGACCAGATAAGCACCATCACCACACCTGACAGGGGAGATAGTTGCTGCTCAGACTTAAAACATGGGATTGCTAATCGATCATATTCTTGAATCCTTCACCACTCTTTTGTATAATATTATCAAATATCGGAAATTCTGAGAAGTGATACTTGTGCATTTGTCTATGCCATAAATAAGATGACTAGATTTCACTTTTCACCTATTATTGGTCAACACAATGTGATTAGGGCAATTTCAATGTGAGAGAATGGGAAAAGTTACTTACATTCTCCTCTTCAACCCCCCAATTCCTACCCTAAAGATCCAAGTCTCTTTTCAAAGGGGGTCCATAAGTATTTTGAAGATCTGGGTTGAAAATTAGAATTTAGGGTGCCTGGGTGGCTCAGTCGTTAAGCGTCTGCTCAGCTCAGGTCATGATCCCAGGGTCCTGGATCGAGTCCCACATCGGGCTCCCTGCTCGGCGGGAAGCCTGCTTCTCCCTCTCCACTCCCCCTGCTTGTGTTCCTGCTCTCGCTACCTCTCTCTCTCTGTCAAATAAATAGGTAAAATCTTTAAAAAAAAAAAAAGAAAATTAGAATTTAACTCTTTAAAAGAATAATACAATAGTAAAAACTATGAAACTATTAATGGTGCCATAGCAGCAAAGGCTACTGTGAAAACAACCACACATTCTGTTTCATTTAACATTAGCCTATAGATTATTAAGAAGCTGGAGTCTAAAGTGTCCAAGACAGTGTTGTTACACTAGTAACAGCAGGTTGGGATCCTCAGGAAGCAGACCCTTAGGAGGAGTTTGAAATGCATATTTTCTATTGGCCTCCATCCTATGGAGGGTCAAGAAAGGAAGCAGCACTGAGCGGAGAAGTCCAGCTGGCTGTGGCCCAATGACAACCTCCCAACACCACAGGGAGCTCTGACTAGAATGGCTCCCAGAGTTGTTTTCAATTAGACCATTATACATTCCACATTAATCAGTCATTGAATGTGGGCCCCATCCTGAGGTAGCAGGGTAGGGGTGGGGTTAGAGATTGGGCAATGCAGCTCCCTGCAGCCAAGCAATCCTTCAAGGGCTGGTAGAGCAGTCCTAATGGCAAAGCCAATGGGTCCTTTGCTGAATGGAGATCTGAAGGGGCACTTACCATTTGTACAAATTAAAATTTATAGAGAAATGAAGATACCGTAACTCCAAAATGATACAATACATCAAATAATTAACAAAATTTTATTGTTTAATTTCAAAACTCCTCTTCAAAGAGAACTTATTGCACAAAGAAAGGCAACCTCTATAAAATACAGCACAAAACTGGAATTATAGGCCAGCTCAGACAACAGAACTAGGATCATAAAGCTCCCTGGTATTTTAATAGGTAAGTTTTTTCAAAGCAATCTGAAAGGATAAAGTATCACGTTTTTAGTTGCTGCTTATTTTTAAGAACAAAAGCTCTATTAATAATGTGGAAGGAGAAAAATAAAACAAGAAACAATGTCACAGCACTAAGTTCCAACTGTGCTGAAAATCGAGAAGGATTAAATTATTAGGAATGAAATTACTTACAAAGCTGTGTATAGAATATTAAATATGATTTTTTAAAAAACATGATTATTACCAGTGTTGGTTGGTTCACAATTTCCGTCAAGTTAAGTTCTAAGTATATCAGGTCAAGTCTCTGGTTGTATAAACTGTTAGATCTGCATGACAGACGTTGGTTTGGTGCATAAACAAATCAACAAAGTTACCATTTTATCAATTGTCAGAATGACTAGACTATTGGTAAAAATTGGTCACAATTTTTGATTGACCATAAAAAACTTGCCTATAATTGACCATTTTTGGCCAAATAAAAATGTGACTTAGTCAGTCAACCATTATTTATTTCTTATGAATGTCCCTTCAGAAAATAGCAATGAACAAAAACCAAATAACCAGTTTTTGTTTTTTTCTTAAAGACAATAAAAACACAAACTCTTCAAAGTGTCCAGATCCTAGTTCCAATTCCTGCAAGGGGAGGAGTTTCCCCACCACCATGAACCCATTCTCCTGACACCAACTGGGTGTCCTATAATTCAACTCAATTCTGACACTATCTACCCAGAGACAGCATCAGGTCCCACAGGTTTAGGGTTCAGTCCTACAAGACTGCTCCCCCACCCCACTTTAGGCACCAGTCACAATCCAGATTGTTAACTCTACTTCAGACCAACTGGCTATAAATCAGAAGTTCCCAAGGCCCCTCTTTGGGATCAATTAATTGGCTTGAGCAACTCACAGAACTCAGAGAGAGAGATCACAGATCACCAATTCATTATAAAACTATATAACAGCCAGATGGAAGAGATGCATAGGGCAAGATATGGAAAAAGAGCCCAGAGCTTCCATGCATGCCTTCTTTGAGTGTGCCACTCTCCCACTCTCCCCTAATCTCTAGGTGTTCACCAATCCAGAAGCTCTCCAAATCCTGCCTTCTGGGGTTTTATGGAGGCTTCATTACATAGGCCTGGTTGATTAAATCATCAGCAATTGGTGATTGAACTCAATCTTCAGCTCCTCCCCCTTCCTAGAGGTTGGGGGTGGGACTAAAAGTTCCAACCCGATATTCAATCACACTGTTGGTTCTCCCGGCAACAGGCCCTAGTCCTCAGGATACCTAAGGGCTTTCCCAGGGTTACCTTATTAATATAGCAAAAGACACTTTTATTACTCTCATCACTTAGAAGATTCCAACAATTTTTAGGAGTTCTGTCCCCAAAACAGGAGAGAAACCAAATATATATTTATTATAAATCACAGTATCACAACTCTCTACCCTGAATACCCTTGACATCATTTCTTTCTATCTTTCTGGAGATATAAGTAAAACAGCAACTTGGTCTAATGTAATTGGTCCTTAGTGGTAGTTGAGTAAAATTTGTTCTAAGGTTCAAATAAGTGTAATCACACCTTTTGTAACAATATTTTCATCTCCATATGTGGTGTACAACTGGGACTTAGCAGAAAAGTGCACAACATGATCAAAGTGTGTACGTTTGTCAGCTTGAAGTGCACTTTGTGAAAGAGAAGATTTATCTCACACATCACAGTAAAGAAAAAGTGTTATCTTTAACAACATGGATTAAAACAGCAAAATTGTACTTAAATCTGTGCTCATTCTCTCTCTTTCTCTCTTTCTGTAAAACATTTCATCCTTCTTCCTGTATCAAACGCCAGGAAGACTCTTAAAGGGACTCTGAAAAGCAAAGAAATAAGGGAATGATACCCCTGGTACAGAAAAGACATGAGCCAAATGCTACTCCTTTACATGTCCTGTGAAGAGCCGTAACAGGGACAAGCCACTATGAAAAGGACTGGTGCAGAGAGCCATCTCCTGCCCCCTCCAACCTGTCTCTGCTATCTCAGAGAGATGCTGATGCTCTGGAGGCAGACTGGGCTGAGAGGGTCTCACAAGGTCAGTGTCCATACATAGTAGGCTTTCTAATTTGGCCACGACTCATCATTATAGTTCTAAACATTTGCTCAGAGTGGTATAGTGGTTATGAATCTCTTCTCTGGGGCTTGACTTCCTGGCTCTAAATCCTGGCCCTTCTCTTACTGACTAGTGATGCTGGGTAAGTTATGTGACTTTCCTGTGCCTCTGTTTCTCATCCAAACAGCAAGGGGATGCTACTATCTTCCAAATGCATTACTGTGAATTAATAAGGGATTAAATAAGCACTCAACAGATTAATTTTTGTTACAGAAAACATATGTTGTACATTTTTTAAATCAAAATTGAAAAACCCCAAATAGAAATGGCAACTCATCTTCATCAAACAATATTCACTTACAACACTATTTCATAACACCTCAAACTTCATACCCCAAGTGTACACCAAATAACTCTTAATAGAGATTCTAGTCAATGGGGCGTTAACTATAGAAAGTCTTACAGTCAGAAAGGAAACTCATGCCCACCACAATCTAGACCTTAAACTTCTGATGTGTTACCTCTTCCCACTCCCAAAAATTATAAATATCTAAGGAGATATGGGTAGGTACAGTACGTGGGAAAGATTCAGGTAAAGAAAGAAAGAGGGGAAAGAAAGAGGAACCAGGAAGGGGAGGCAGTGAGAAGAGAAATGACATGGGGGAAGAAAGGGGAGAGAGAGCAAGAATAGAATATAGGGAGCCCAGAGAGCACACCATCTGGATCAGAAGTATCTCTGGAGCTGGACAAAAAAAGGATTCTCTGTAGGGTCAAAACAGCAAATGCGGGGTTAGGAACAGCTGAAGAAGGAAGATTTGACCAGTCTTAAATAAGTTTTACTAATGTGTTGTACGCATTTTTGTTTCTTTGGATTATTTTCCAAGTACCATTTTTGGAGTGTTTAGGGACTTTTATTTTGTTTTGTCTGTTTGTTTTCGCCTTTTAAAGTAGATTACCAGATACTGGGGCCAACAATATGACAAGAAGGTTTCAGAAGATAAAACTAACTCCCTGTAAATGCTCAAAGGCCCAATATGAACAGACTTGCTGAGAAGAGAATTTCATATTTTCCAGCCCATTGCCTGGAAAAACATTTATGCCAAAACTATTGGAATCAAAATGAGCACTGTTTAAATTTCTTAGCCATTCTGGACTAGGGGGAAAAAAATCAGTATTGGGCTGTGAATTAAGCCTATCACAGTTAGATTAGAAATTCATCATTCAGTAACAGATTAGGAATTCATTACAGAATTACAGCCACTAAGTTTAATTACTGAGAGGGAGGGAGGATATCCATGGGATCCACTCTTCTTCAATTACTCCACAAATATTTATTGAACACTTGTTACTTGTCAGATGCTTTTAAGTCACAGAGTATATACACCAGTGAACAAGATAGAGAAGGCCCCTGACTTCATAGAGCTTACTTTTCAGTAGATCTCTAGGGTCTGGTAAAGCCTGCTACTTGTGGGCATTCACTGGATGTGTGATGAATAAGTGAGTGAACAAGAAGCTCCTATTTCATGATATAGTGGAATGATCTAATAAAGAGATAATAAGCATGTCTATGTATTAAAAATGCCATCATTCAGAAAAAGGCAAAGTATCTCTGCATCTATGTTATATGTGTATATAACATGAAGTCATTTCCAAATAGCTTCTGCCAATAGTAGACTCTCAACAGGATCTCAACAGCAGCTTTCACAGCTGGTAAACCATGAGCATTCTTCTATCAAGCACCCAAGAAATATCCTATTCTACTTGTCAGCATTACTTGAATTCCATTATGTATTGGCTTTCAATCAGTGGCCTCTATTCAAAGCAGCTTTTTCAACAAATATTCCAAGGGGATGACATTCTCTATTTAAGGAAGAAGGAACCAATAGCTAAAATGTCATTGTTATTTTAGTTAAATAACTCCTTAGAGCAAGAGTTTCCGCACGATCAAAGTACAGTAATGACTAAACAAAGAAATGGACTTCTGAGAACAAAAATATGCAGCAAAAGCTTTTAAAAACTCACTCTTTAAGGAAATGCAAGAACTTGTAGTGTTTCTCTGGTAATGCAAGATTATTTTCCACAGCAGGATTTGACCTATGTGTTTGAGATATAAAAAGGTTAAAAACATAGCTATATACTTAACTTCCTGGATTCAAGTAGGACTAAAAAGAGGGGAGACTGAATACACATGTTTTTGATAGCAAGCTATTTTACATTTTAATTATTTAAAGGACTCTTTCTTTTAAAAAAAGTTTAAGCATCATTGAAGTGTAGTTGATACACAAAAGAACTGTATATGTTAAATGTACACAATTTGATGAGTCTGGACATACGCATGTAACTATGATGCTATCACCAAAATCAGGGTAATAAACTTATCCATCATCTCCAAAAGTTTCCTTGTGTCCCTGCCATTGTCTTTTTTTTATAGTAAGAACACTAGACATGAGATCTACCCTCTCAACAAATTTTTAAGTGCATAATACTGTGCTGTTAACTATAAGCACTATATTGTGTAGGAGATCTCTAAAATGTATTTATCTTTTATAATTGAAAACTTTATACCCATTGAACAACTCTCTATTTCTCCTTCCTCCCAGCCCCTGGTAATCACCATTCTATAAGTTTGACACCTCTTTTAAGCAAAATCATATAGTATTTGTCCTTCTGAGACTGGCTTATTTCACTTAATATGATGTTCTCCAGGTTAGTCCATGTTGTCACAAATAGTAGGATTTCCTTCTTTTTTTAAGATTGAATAATATTCCATTGTATGTATATTCCACACTTTCTTTCTTCACTTATCTGTCAATAGATATTTGGGTTGTTTCCATAGCTTGGCTATTGTGAATAATGCCGCAATGAACGTGGGAATACAGATATCTCTTCGAGATCCTAATTTCAACTCTTTTGGATAAGTACCCAGAAGTGAGATTGCTTGATTATGTGGTAGTTCTAGCTTCAATTTTTTTGAGGAAACTACACACTGTTTTCAATAATGGCTGTACCACTTTACATTCCTACTAACAATATACAAGGGTCCAAATTTCTCTACATCCTCGCCAACACTCGCTATACTTTGATGTTTGATTGTTTTGTTTTGTTTTGTGATAATTGCCATACTAACAGGTGTGATGTGATATTTCATTGTAGTTGTGATTTGCATTTTTCTGATGATCAGTCATGTTGAGCATCTATTCATATACATGGTAGCCATTTGTATGTTTTCTTGGGAGGAATATCTATTCAAGTTCTTTGACTTCTAAAATTGGGTGATTTGTTTTTTCCCTACTGAGTTGCAAAAGTTTAAAGGACTCCTGTTAAAATACATTTTGGACTAGATTTTACTAAAATAGAGGACAATTAATAACTTGAGATGCAAGACTCCCCCATACAGAAATGAAATCAATTATTACCTTTTCCTTAATGAAAAATTTATCTTAGAATAGAAAATAATAATAATGACTCAAAAAGCACTAACTCACCATGTTTTAATATCTCATTTCAGCCTCATAATATCCCAGCGCTATTGAATAAGGAAAACATTATAAAATTCTTTTTATATTGAAGAAACTGTCTCCAAGATCACAGAGCTAGAAAGCAGTCAGGTGAAGGCCTCATGAACCTTATCCTAATTGCTAAGTATACTTATTGTACTTTGCTACTGTCTCTCAATAATTGTCTTCTTGGTCATTAAATCTCAATATAACGTAATTAAACAGAGCACCAACAGGTAAGGTAGGATAATCAAAATGAAAACTCCAAAGTTATATACTATCAGGACCAAATAATATAGAAAAATGCTTTTTAGTCTGGTTTAGGTTAGGCAGAAATTTCATTCATTAACATCCTCTCAAAAAAGTGTCCTTCAGGCATCTACCGCCCCGCCCCCCCCAAGCCGAGGCATGCCTGCCACCACTCACAGAGCAGAGAAGTTTGGTATTTCCCATGAAAATGTGATTGTCATTAATAATTTAAATATGATGTAATAAACACCCCACATTTATGTACAAAAGGGGATTTAATTTCACTTTTCCACAATAAGAAACAGACAACCCACCTTGGGCTGGAAGGAACACAGAGAAAAAATAAATAACCACTGAAATGGCCACTTGAAGGGGAGAATAGTAAAGCATCAATCCTATGAACAAAGGATTTCAGTTGGGTTCAATAATTTTTTTTTTTTAAAGATTTTATTTATCTGACAGAGAGAGACACAGCGAGAGAGGGAACACCAGCAGGGGGAGTGGGAGAGGGAGAAGCGGGCTCCCCGCTGAGCAGGGAGCCCGATGCGGGGCTCAATCCCAGGACCCTGAGATCATGACCCAAGCCGAAGGCAGACGCCCAATGACTGAGCCACCCAGGCGCCCCTGGGTTCAATAAATTTTAATCACAACAAATCAAACTGCTATATGCATGGCATTACTTATTTCAATGTTAAAACATGCCAGAACTTGTGAGAATAGTTTTCTAAACATTTTATTCCTATTATTGCAAACTGTGAAAATGTATAAGCCAGGGCAAATTACATTATTTAGGGATTCACCATCAAACACTATTTCATCGAAACTAAGAAACTTCTACATCCTCAGTGTTATAGAAAATTTGCCAGGTGTGTTATAACATTTTGCAATTATATTGTTTATCTAAGGGGGTTCTTAGGAAAGAACATTAAGCTTTCAATAGTCCCAACATCATCCAAGCACAAAAATGAAAACCGATCAGAACTTCAAATGACAAAAGGATAACAATTTGTTACCTCATAAATTTCTGTGATATAATTCCTACAATTTCCATTCATGCAGTGACTCCCAGCTAAAACTCACACTCTTTACAAATGCATTATATCTCAACCATATATAGCAAGTAAGGATCTATAAAATGAAAAGCAGTTTGGTTTGTGGGGAAAAAAATCCTGAAATATGCATAGTATGACAGAAGCCATGGTTCTATCATTATAACAACAAGTTCACTCATGACATGACATAATTTTCTCATCCCTACATTTCATCATGTCCACATTCCCTCTATAACCCTGGGCAGACACTTAGCCCCTTTGGCTATCAGTTTCCTCATTTGTAAAAAGAAAGGTGCTTGACAGGATGATCTCAAGATTCCTTTGAATTTTGACATTTCATATTCTATGAATATACGACATACACTGCCTCCCCTGAGTACTGAGAATTATGTAAGTTCTAATATGGGAATAGAACATCATATAAAATACAATAAATCACTTTTAAAAAAAGAAAAAGCCTACAAGAGAAAAAGACTAGAAGATACACAAGAAAACTTGTCCAAATAAAAATTATGAAGCCTAGCTTCATGAATCAGGGCATGACTGGGTAACTTAAAAACTGATTTTTATAAGGGAAGTAGAGCTTCAGTCAGGTGCTTGGGGTCTGGGGACCATTCATCAAAGCACTGTAAATCCTTGTCAGTGCAATAAAAATGAAATGAGACTGAGGGTTAGGCAGAGTTGTGAAGAAGATGGAGACATCTTTGTGTCGATTTGTCCACCAATAACTTTCATTTGTCTGTTCCATAACAGCCCCCTTCTCGCTCATCTTTTAATTCCCCCTCACATATTTCTTTATCATACTCCATTTTCCTTTTTCTTCTTCTCCTTTTTCTTCTCTTACTCTACCCTCTCCCCTTTCAAACACCAGAAAATGGTGCCAGGTCACTTGATATATGCCCTTGCAATGACTTCTGTCCTGTCACTAACCCAGACTCACTAACAGGGCAGATGCAGCAACACAGAACTGTTGTGTAGCCTGGAGTCTGGTTAAGCATGAAAAGAGAGCATGTTTGGGGTGCCTGGGTGGCTCAGTCTTTAAGCATCTGCCTTCGGCTCGGGTCATGATCTCAGGGTCCTGGGATCGAGCCCTGCATCGGGCTCCCTGCTCGGCGGGAGGCCTGCTTCTCCCTCTCCCACTGCTTGTGTTCCCTCTCTCACCGTGTCTCTCTCTGTCAAATAAATAAAAAATCTTAATAAAATTAAAAAAAAAAGAAAACAGAGCATGTTCATTGGAGCTCCACTTCTTCCAAATATATAGCTAAGTTGCGGAGTATAAAATGAGGATAACAGGAAAGAAATGTCATCACTGTTATGAAAGCTAAAAAGAAGATGATGACCAAGACATAATTGACTTACCAAAGCAGAAAAAAAAACTGAAACAAAGCCCACGAGATGTGGAATGGGCTGATGACAACAGAAACAAAGCCGTCACTCCACCCAATACCAGAAAGGCCCTGGAAATGGAGGCTCCCGAGAGACCAGAAGGTGGGGTTGAAACTGAGTTAGGTGAAATATGTATAAGTTCCTTTTGTCAACTCCAGTCCCTCTGCACAGAAGATCAGAGCATCGCTTTCTATAGAGGGCGAAGCCAGGGACACAGCTGAGGACTGAGTAAGTTTCTATAACGTGAAAGCCTGCATGCTGGATGGGGAGCCCCTGGTCCCTTTTCCTGCTGGGCACTCAGACTTCAGCAGCCTAACATTCATCTCCCAGGCCAGATATTAGAGGAATCTTCTCTGGAGAAACTGGCCGAAGGGTAACAACACACTGATATCATATGGATGTCTTCCCACCAAATAACCATGTCTATCAGCTCACTTTACAGTAAAACCACCAGTCAGTGAACTTTGCCACACTTCCTAAGCTTCCAAACAGCATGGCAGCACCACATTCTTTTGTATTTTAAGATTTTATTTATTTATTTGAATGAGAGAGAGAGGGGAGAGCACGAGCAGGGGGGAGGGGCAGAGGAAAAGGGAGAAGGAGACTCCCTGCTGAGCAGTGAGCCCAACTAGGAGATCCCAGGATCCTGAGATCATGACCTGAGCCAAAGGCAGATGCTTGACTGACTGAGCCACCCAGGCATCCCAGCACCACATTCTTAATGTCTCACCAAACAGAAGAGATGAACTCAGAGGACACAGCAACAAGACACAAGTAGAAGATAACTTCAAGAATATTAATGTGCTCAGAAAGAGCTCCTAACAATTAAAAAGGACAAATGAGATAGGAATATCTCAATAAATAAGTTCTAAGAGAAAGTTGAGGAAATACTTAGAAAGTTTAAAAAAAAATGAAAACATCATCATGACATAAGAGGATTCATTCAGGAAGTTCAACATTCAAATTCTGAAGTCTCAAAAAGAGGGAAGCCATTACCAAAGAAATAAAAGAATATTTCTGAGAACTAAACAACATGAGTTTTTGAGTTGAACATACCAGTTGCCTAGCTAAAAGAAAAAAGAAGGAAGAGAAATGGAGAAGACCTACATGAAGGAACATTAGCATAAATTTTAAAACACTTAAGAGTAAAAACAGATTGCAGAAAAAGGATTAGGGATCAGAATGGCTTCAGGATTCCCAGTAGCAGTTCCACTCGTCAGAAGAAAATAGAGCAATCCCTTCAAAATGCTGAGGAAACTTGAGTTTTATTCTAGACAAATAGAAAACCACCAGAACTATAAATCAAGTGTGTGGGTAAAACAGTCTATTTTGGACATGCAGAAATCTCAAAAAAAAAAACAAAAAACAAAACAACAACAAAAAAACTTAGTTCCCATGCACCCTTCCTAGGAAGCTTCTGGAGAATATACACTAAACAAGGACGAAACAAGAAAGAGGAAAATTCCGAGTCCAGATAACAGGTATTCTAACACAGGAAAGGTAGAGGAATTTCTCCAAGTTATGATGAAGAAGGGTCAGAGTTAACAGCCATACAACTGGTCTATACATCATCCAGTCCAGATTAGAGCAGAAAGATGGAAGACTCCAGAAGTATCTCCAAGAAAAAAGAAACAGAGCTGATGTGTTTAGATGTACAGAAAGAATATGTACAGATCTGTTAGAGTTTGAGGATGAATTCATAATAGATACATAGAAAACTAAGCATATGACAAAGCAAGGCATTATCAATTCCAGGAAAAACAACATATGTGTAAAAAGAGACCGTGTTACCTTACTACCCTATCTAGATCAATTGTGACATCATGTGCACAGTCATTATGACATAAACACTGAATATTAATTGGACCAAAATTGTGAAACAATCCTACTGGAAGAATTAGAGAAGTGTATGTGTTTCTACATGCACACGCATGGGCAATTTGTGTATTGGGGGTGGGCCATTAAGTCAGCAGCTTCCATACTAGGAGGACAATCAAAATGAAAACTAAAAAATCAGGATAGCAGCATAAATATGTTCTATGGAGGGGCGTCTGGCTTAGTCAGTTAACTGGCCAGCTCTTGATTTCGGCTCAAGTCATGATCACAGGGTTCTGGGATCGAGCTCCACATCAGGCCCCAAGCTCAGCAGGGAGTCTGCTTGAGGATTCTCTCTCTCTCTCTCCCTCTGCCCCTCCGCCCATTCTCTCTCTCTAAAATAAATAAATTAATTTAAAACATGTTGCATGGAACTATGGCGATGAATACAAGAAAAACCACAAAAGGAGTTAAAAACAAATCTTCTAGAAGATCAAGAATCAAAAGTGTGAGGGTGGGGTTGCACTACATATGATATCACTTAGATAAAATACATGCTTAGGGCTCTGCTTTTTAAGGTCATAAAGTAGGAAGAACAAAGTTTGAAGATGGCAAGAGGATTTTAATCCTACCTGTTAAGGGAAGCATTTTCTATAACTGGGTTTTTCTTAAAAACATTTCTGCATCTTTATACCTATGCCTGTATCATCTTACTTACTTGGGGTTTTCTTTGTCTGTTTTGTTTGCTTTTGATGACATAACAGATGGTTGTTTCATTAGCCTCAGACATATGTATATTGTCTTTAGGACCAAAACCCAGACAATAATGTATATTGACAAAAATAATCACTAATGAGAACAACATGACAAGCCACATGCCAGGGTTTAAAGCACCAGCTTCCACCTCAGTCAAAGCTAACCTGTCCCTAGGTTGTTTCATACCCAAATTCCAAAGATTCTTAGCAGAGACAGCAGTAACTGTTTTCAATGACATAAAGGACCGATCATTTAAACAAAACCACAAATAACACTTTATCTGGATACTATTTGCAATTTAATATGTTTGTTGTTATGATAAAGAAAATGAGTTCTCTCACATAAGGACATAATTATCACCGAGGTAATCTTATTTGACTATTTCGAGGACCACAGAGGAATGAAACTCTATGGCCAAAGCGGCCAGAGTGTAGAGGGGAGGAGAGGAAGACCCAAAGGTGGCTATTTGTAGCTGTGGGCATTGGTGGAGGTTACACTAGTATTCCAGCTATCATATCAGCTACATGAGCTTACAGTAATGTTGGTAGGTGTTCAATAGTATCTCATAAGAGAAAGGGGTAGGAATGAAAATTATGCCAGTGGTTGTCCTCCAAACCCCTCTTGATAGGGTTTGAAGCCCTGGAAAGGTTGCTTTCAGGAAGGCATGAGAAAGTATGAAGGAGGGGCGTCTGGGTGGCTCAGTCGGTTAAGTGTCTAACTCTTGATATTAGCTCAGGTCTTGATCTCAGGGTCTTGATCTCAGAGTCATGAGTTCAAGCCCCTCATTGGGCTCCACACTGGGCATAGAGACTACTTAAAAAAAAAAAAAAAAGAGGGGCACCTGGGTGCCTCAGTCCGTTAAGTGTCTGCCTTTGGCTCTGGTCATGATCTCAGGATCCTGGGATCAAGCCCTGCACCCTGTGTCTGGCTCCCTGCTCAGCAGGGAGTCTGCTTCTCCCCCTGATTATGCTCTCTCATGCTCTCTCTCTCTCAAATAAATAAATAAAAATCTTTTAAAAAAAAGAAAGAAAGAAAGATAGAAAGCAAGCAAGCAAGCAAGCATGAAGGAGCTTCCTGGCAAAATTTTAGCCTAAGCTATCCAGGATTTAAACTTGATGAATGCTATGTGGGAAATAAATGACAGAGTTCAATAATCTGTGGCTCAAATACATGCACGTGTGCTTTTTAAATATATGCTATACACTGAAGCACTGGGGAATTAATTTGTACCTCACAGTTCTTTAGAAAAGGTTTGCAGTGATTTCTTTTCCAAAGACAATGGGCTACCTACCTTTAGACTACATGGTGAAAGAAGAAGCCCCTCGCCCTAGCACTCACACAGGAAAAGGCAGATCAAAAATCAGCAATGGGGAGAAATGTCTGAGGCTAAGACTGTACCAGGCATGGGGCATGAGAAACCAGACCCTGATTTTCACAGAATTTGAGGTCTAAGGGGTGAAATAAATAAAAGGTATTGGATTCATAAGTCATTCCTTCATTTTAATACCAAATAATAAATACTCATTTTATTTTATTTTTTAATAGATTTTATGTATTTATTTGACAGTGAGAGAGAGAGAAAGAGAGAGCACAAGCAGGGGGAGCGGCAGACAGAGGGAGAGGGAGAAGCAGGCTCCCCGCTGAGCAGGGAGCCCGAAGTGGGACTTGATCCCAGGACCCTGGGATCATGACCTGAGCCGAAGGCAGACGCTCAACCAACTGAGCCACCCAGGTGCCCCTAAATATTCCTTTTAAATCTCATGGATTTTGTACCAACACAACTTGGGCATAAAATCAGGAACAATCATGTAACTCAAAAATGTAGCCCAAAAGTGTTAAATTCTTTCCCTGCATTAAGTCACTGTACAACAGGGATTATACTACGTAATCCTTTTGGGTCTCATGGGTGTCCCAGACACAGTGATTTAGTGAAATCAGGTTGTTACACTGTGTTCTGGTAACAGGCTTTTCTCACTCTCTACCAACCAATAGCCACAATCTTCCCTCCCTCCCTTCCTTCCTTCCTTCTTTCCTTCTTCCTTTTTTTGTCCTATTGAATTGACATCTGTGTATCTTTTTTTTTCTTTAAGGAAAAAAAATCACTAATCTTCTTAGACATTGACGGTGTCAGTGTGAGAACCAGTTCTTATCAGGCTCTAATTGGACACAGCATTGTGCAAAGGAAATTAATGAACATGGGAGCCTCTCAGAGTTTACAATTTATGTGAGAAGTTCAATGAGGAAAAAGAGGAGGTCAATGCCTTTCATAAGGACCAAATCCATACAAATAAATACTACTTCACAGTGTTCTGAAAGTTAGTCTCCAGCAAATGTCTGTGGACTCAGGTAGGAAAGATCACAATTTATGTGAGAAGAGGAAAAAAGTGGGCCAAGAGGAGAGAAGGAAAGAAGAGGCATTGAAGCGTCTGAATGAAAAGGAGACGGTTCTTAATAACTTCAGGTGGTATGTGACACAGGAGAACAGCAAGATCTCAAATACAGGAACTCTGTCTTTCTGTTTTACATTTATTATTACCAAGCATGGAAAATATCCAAAAATAACACTTGGTTTGTCATTTTTAGAGCTCGTTGCATACATTTTGACTATTTTTCTGCAGAATGGTTAGCATTAAATTTATTTTTGTATAGGTGCCGGCACACAACATGGGCATAAAACTGTGAAAAATCAAACAGCTCGAAAAGTGTAGGTGGGCTTCTGCAAAATTTGTGCTGAATGAATTTTTAGAAAGCAGAGTGCGGTACTAGAATTGCTGCACATGTGTTCTATTATTAAATATCTAACTCTTCTAAATTGGGAAGGATAATAACAAGCCATCTTGTGGAAGAGCTGAAGACCTAAACAGTACAATTCTGAAACCAAAATAAAACCGTTTTGTTATTTTTTTTTTAACTTTTATAATATCATTGTGGCATCACAGCAGGAAAACAGAACAACATTTATGGGGGGAAAAAATGGAGAACCCTGCCCATCACCTTACCATCCTTGTATTACAAAAATTGGTGATTTATTTCAGTCTTTATCCACATAAATCCATAATTATCAGTTTTTACAAATGCACATATAATTCTTGTGCTTGGTTTTCCATGGAGTATTGTGCTGTTAGTATTCCTCCATGCTATTTCAAGAGAAGCAGCAGAAAGAACATCAATTTTTGAGCAAGATGATGTGGTTTCAGGGTTAGCATGCATTAGTTCCCAGGATAGTCATGATAGTCATCATTTTCTTAGCTACTCATTTCCCCCCATGGAACTGATGTAACCAATGTTACTTACTCTTCTTGTTCTAGGACATTTAGGTCACCAATATTTCATAGGTCTAAATGCCACTGTAATACACACTTCCTTGATATAGCTCTTTTCATCTTTTGAAGATTATTCTTGATATAACTTCATGGCAAGGTGAACATATTTATATATGCTTTATACCTTTTGGTACGTATGACCAAATTGTTTTCCAAAAGATTCATACCAACATACTGTTACTAGCAATGTATGATTGCACAGCAGCCTTACCAATATTGAATAGTATATTTAATGTTTTGCTAATAACATATCTGAAAAAGGATATCCCACCATATTACTGATGTTATCTTTATTATATTTTATGATAATTAGTAGAAGTTGTCAGGAGTCCAGAAAGTTAATAAAATTTTAAATTATCACCCATAGTCCAATAAAGGACTATAGAATAATTTCACCTAGTTTTTCACCCATAGAGAAAGTTTTGATAATTAAGTCATTGATTATCTTTGACTCCTCATTGTGCTTAATTGCCCTCATTCAGTGTACGGCCAAGTCCTGCTGTTTCAAGCCCCAAATCCTTCAGTCTGCCCACTCTTCTCTCTCTCCCTTATATGGTCTTAGTTCAAGCCCTCCTTAGCCCTCACCTTGATTACAATAACCTCTTCTCCAGGATCTCTGCCTCCAGTTCAATGGTCGGCATTTTGTGTGGTCTAAAATATCAGTCTGATGATGGGTGTTACTCCTCTGCATACATACACCAATAACATGCCTTTTTTTTTTTTTCCAGGACAAAATCTGAACTTTGTGACATGGCACACAAAGCTCTTCACAATCTAGCTCAGTCTTTAGTCTTCTGTCTCACCATTAACTCCACACCCACTCAGCACCCAAATGCTATGCTGTTATAGGCCTTTACCTAGATGGCTACCATCTTGCAAGACTCCTCTCAGGGGTCCACTCCTCTAGAAGACTTCCCTAACTCCACATCCTGCCAGTATTGATTGGTCATTCATAATTTCATCAACAGATTGGAAACCTCTAGTTGGAGCATGTATTCTGCTGTATTGTGGTTGCCTATTTAGCTGTTGATTTTCCCAACTAGCCTATTGGCTCCTTAAGGTTAAGATGTGCCTTTAAGTGAATCTTCAGTGCCCTGCAAAAAGTAATTGTTACTGATAATGAATAAATGTCTGGTGGATGAATAAATAAAGGAATGAATGGCCCAGGCTCTGCTCAATGTCTTCCAGTGACAGTACTTACCCAAACAGTTCACTCTGTTGGTTGTGACCTTTAAAAACTAGAGACCTACTATTAAATTTCTGCTGCATATGACTGGGTAAATGGTCTGTTAAATGTACAAGATGCAGCTAAAGTATTTGGTGGTCTGAAACATACATGAAATTGGTTATTTTGAGTGATTTACTAGATAGAATACTGGATATTATCTTTGTCATGTGCATTATATGTGAAGTCCACCTTAATAATAGACAAATACATAGTAGAGAAAAACCGCAAGAAAGAAAGAAAGAAAGAAAGAAAGAAAGAAAGAAAGAAAGAAAGAAAGAAAAAGAAAGAAAGAGAAATAGATGAAGGAAGGAAGGAAGAAAGGAAAAAAAAGAAAAAGAAAGAAAGAAAGAAAGAAAAAGAAAAAAAGAAAAGAAAGAAAAAGTATGAATGCCTTCAAGAAAAAATTGAATTTAAGGGAGATGCAGAGCCTCAGGTACAATTGGGCTGTCTCAGAGGGTCCTCCTGCAGATCAGGAAAGGCTGTCTGAAGGAAGCAAGTCTAGAAGGAGGCTGCCCAGAGGCAAAGGTGTTGACACACTTAATGGGCTCTGGCAGTTGTTTTCACACATATTCACAATGGAAGAAGGAGTTGAAGCAAGAAAAACAGAAAAAGAGGAATGTGATCAAGTGTATTTGTGTAAAGGAAGAAGTAAACAAGAGTGAAGAGATACCATATTCTATTTATTCTATAAGTATGAAGGCAACGGTTAAAAAATAAATGGTCCAATATTAAGGTGATGTAATTACTATGTTGCCTAAACTAGAAAGGAAATACTACCTTTTGTAATCTAATGCTGCCCGATAGAACCTTCTGCACCAATAGGCATGTTCTATTGCTAAACTGCCTGATAAGGAGCCACCAGCAACATGTGTAGCTGAGCACCCGAAATACGGCTAGTGTGACTGAGCAACCCTGTTTTTCATTGTATATGATTTTTTTTTAATTTTTTTATTGTTATGTTAATCCCCATACATTACATCATTAGTTTTAGATGTAGTGTTCCATGATTCACTGTTTGTGCATAACACCCAGTGCTCCATGCAGAACGTGCCCTCCTCAATACCCATCACCAGGCTAACCCATCCTCCCACCCCCCTCCCCTCTAGAACCCTCAGTTTGTTTTTCAGAGTCCATCGTCTCTCGTGGTTCGTCTACCCCTCCGATTTCCCCCCCTTCATTCTTCCCCTCCTGCTACCTTCTTTTTTTTTTTTTCTTAACATATATTGCATTATTTGTTTCAGAGGTACAGATCTGAGATTCAACAGTCTTGCACAATTCACAGTGCTTACTAGAGCACATACCCTCCCCAGTGTCTATCACCCAGTCACCCCATCCCTCCCACCCCACCCCCCACTCCAGCAATGCTCAGTTTGTTTCCTGAGATTAAGAATTCCTCATATCAGTGAGGTCATATGATACATGTCTTTCTCTGTTTGACTTATTTCGCTCAGCATAATACCATCCAGTTCTATCCACGTCGTTGCAAATGGCAAGATCTCATTCCTTTTGATGGCTGCATAATATCATTGTATATGATTTTAATTTAAATTTAAATAGCCACATATGGCTAGTGCCCTTTTGGGCTGGGCAGATTCTATATCCCTACAGCTTGAAAAAATAATAAAATCTTTTTTTTTTTTTTTAGATTTTATTTATTCATTTATTTAAGAGAGAGAGAGAGAGAGAGCAGGGGGAGGAGTAGAGGGAGAGGGACAAGTAGATTCTGCACTGAGCACAGAGCTGGATGGGGGGGCTCGATCCCACAATCCCAAGATCATGACCTGAGCTGAAACCAAGAGTCAGACGCTCAACCGACTGAGCCACCCAAGTGACCCCCCAAAATAAGAAATCTTTTAAATTTAAGGAGGAAGAGGACATAAGGGGCAAGTTAATTTGTTTGGGAGATAATTAAATAATACTTCCATTGGTCTTCACAATTTATAATGTACTTTCATATATTTTGTTTAACAAGAGTATAGAAGCTGAAGATGAATGTGGACTCTCTTTCAACAGAAGCACTAAGAAAGGAATTAGAGCCCTGTGTCCTCACCTACTTAGATTGTGGCTCCTGTGGAGCAAAGACCCTACTGAGCCATGCTGGACAGGCAGGAGACAATAGTGATTAGGAATACAGACTCTGCAGCCAGACTGCCCATGCTCAAAACCCAGTTCTGTTTTACTGGCTGGATGACCTTAGTCAAATTACTTAACTTCTCTG
This sequence comes from Halichoerus grypus, assembly GCF_964656455.1. NCBI lineage: Eukaryota > Metazoa > Chordata > Mammalia > Carnivora > Phocidae > Halichoerus > Halichoerus grypus. The sequence continues at coordinate 82,161,100 of NC_135723.1, forward strand.
TGCCTATTTTTCCTCCTCAACTTAATGGGAACACTAATAGTATTGACCTCATAGGACTGATAACAAGTTAACACATGCAAAACGTTTAGAACAGTGCCAGGCATACATAGTAAATAAATTGCTCATAATGGATTAACAATTCACCCAGGGATTAGCAGTCCCCCAAGCGCACGGAGAAACCTCTTTTGGAAGGACACACTGCTCTGGTCTTGACTGGTCCTTCTTATCACTGTGAATATATCTTTGCCTCATGAGTATCAGATGAGGTCTCAGATAAGGGAAAGCACAATATTAAATAAACGATAATAGATGGTCTTCAACCAAGTTTTCACCTCCTCCTGATAATCCAGTTCCATCACCCTATTAGCCTAATTCTTATTCTATCTAGTTTGCATGACCACTTTTCCTTCCAAATTCTAAGAGGTTACAAACTATAGTTAAAATTATGAGCTGATCATTCCTGTCAATTGTCAAATGTTTTCATGTGAATAGAGCATTGTAAATGACATTCATATTCAGAATTCTTAAAGGAACTCTACTTTTCAACTTGCAGCTGGGGTGTGCCTTGTACTCCTAATCTTGCTCTTGGTTATACCCTAGCCTGTTTCTGAACTTTACTTTTTCAAGCCTCCACTGTCCCCTTCTATCTGTCACTCATATACCCCTCACCTCTCCTTCCTCCTCTCTCCAGCCAGCTCATTGCTCGGTGCAGGTGGTTAGAAGCTCTAAAGTTTTCCAGAAAGCACTCCAGAGGAGTGGAATAATGTGTCTGTAAGTAGAGCTGATGTCAAACACATTAGAATGGAGGTGAAATTTAGAATACCTAAGAAAGAAAAGCATTAAACTGGAGAATAATAAAATTGAATAAATAAATAAATAACAATTTTCAGGAGTGATGTGAAATAAATTAAAGATTTTCAAGGTATTACAGAGCTAACAAGCCACAGCATATGACAAGGGCTCCTATATAATTGCTAGGAAGGAAAATGTAAGAATATTTTCTATTCTCCTCCAAATAACAAATTCAATGATGTGCTTTGAATCAGCAGAAGAAACCACTCAGGTTGTGAAGATGCTATGAAAAACAGTCATCTCCAGGGGCTTTATGAATTAATCCTTACCTGAGGCATGCTTTTGAATGCTCAGTGTGAATTATTCTTTGTAAAATTATACTGAGCAGAATAGAAAATGCAGCTTGTAACTAGCTTAACAAACAATAGATTAATAGCATTTCATGTCAGCCATAGATAACTGAAAAGTCAAAAGCCCAAATATATATTTATCAAGAATTCATAAAAAATTTGTTTCAAATAGAAGGAACCACGTTCTGCCCTTCACTTTTTGCACTTGGAAAACACTGGTGATTATCCCAATAATTTCAGAGGGCAGAAGTCTCTCCAGGACACTAGAATAATATGTCTTTACAATTCTTCATTTTCCAGTTTGAAATTGAAAAACTCATAAGAAAGAAAACACAGTCTCCTGCAACAATCTGAGTTATTAAGGAGTCCATTGCTTTTCAGACAATCTTGTGCAATATGTAGACAAATGCTTCAGCCAGCACTGTTTAGTGACATCAGCTCACATTGCAATACATTATTCCCTGATGTGTGTAATAAATTACAGATACTTAATAATTTATCATGGTTGCTTTGAAAGCATCACACAGCACTTAGCATCTAACTCAACAGAAAATAACTATTGACCTCCTCACAACAAATTCCAAAGACCTCATTTTTATACTCACTTGGCTAACATTCCTTTTAACTCTCTTCTTTAATTTCTCCTCTAAATTTTAAAATAGCGTCTTAGTTGGAAAGAAACTTCAAGGTTGTCTAGGGTCAACCCTCCCAATGTAGGAATCCCCCTGGCATCTCCAACAGATAGCTATAAACAATTTTTCTATTTTCCTCAGCATCTCTGAAGCACTATTCTGTCTGTCCATTGGTACGTCAGCTACTTTGTCTGGTTTGGCTTTATTGTGAATCTTTCCTTAAGAATCTGTTATGTTCACTGCAGCATTTGGACTTTTAAAAGCAGTGGAAATCCAACGTATGTAAAGGTTAACACTCCTCAGTGCTAACACCACAGACTGGAAGGTTAAAGTCAATCAATGAACAAGCTGTTTATCCTTAGTTAATACCAAATCCAGGGTGCATTTTTAGCTGACAAACTAAAGTCAAGGTTGGTATCACACAGAGCAAATCACAGACATCTAATAAAGAATTAATATAGAATCTGTTATTAGGAAATCTTCTGCAGTATTTATGGTTGGTCAGCCCACTGGAAGAATTATAAAGAAAAGGCATAGCTCTCACACTTGAAAAGTACATGATCTAGCTGGGGAACATAACAGGCATGTGTATAAAGGTGGATTATTGAGTTCAAAGTATATTATGTAAATAGCATACAAGAGTGCCTAGAGGGCGCCTGGGTGGCTCAGTTGGTTAAGCGACTGCCTTCGGCTCAGGTCATGATCCTGGAGTCCCAGGATCGAGTCCCACATCGGGCTTCCTGCTCGGCAGGGAGTCTGCTTCTCCCTCTGACCCTCCCCCCTCTCATGTGCTCTCTCTCTCTCTCTCATTCTCTCTGTCTCAAATAAATAAATAAAAAATCTTTAAAAAAAAAAAAAAAAAAGAGTGCCTAGAGACTTATAATGAAGTTTAATGAATTGAGTTAATCAAAGAAGCTTTTCTTGAAGAGGTATAGGTCTTAAAAATTAGAACATATTTTTAAAAAGAGTAAGAATGCCCTGTGTCCAGACAGGAATGGATATTATCAGGTCACATAATGAAGAAAAATTCAAAAGGACTATCAAAAATGAGTCTATACAATTCAGGTTAGGAAGACAAGAAGGAGAGGAAGAGATGAATCCTGCAAATGTTTGACTGAAACTTGATTTGCTATGAAATGAAGTAAAGAAAGAATCCAGGTTCTGGAGTCGTATAATATCAAAAAACAATAAATGAAGAGGTCTGTCACAAATCTGGGAACACTTTTTCTATCCAGAAAAGGGTTAGAGCCAGGATGAGAATAATTCTGATCATGAAAAGCCCAAGATTCTTTCCCTAGGGAACTATGTTCTGTGACCTCAGAGAAAGACCCATTCTCTCGTGTTTGCAAGGATGAGGCCCTCAGAATCATACCCAGACACCAAGCTGGACACCAAGTACAGATGCAGCATGGATTAGCTCCCAGCTAATGGAAACACACTTCTCTACCTCTTCTCAAGAAAACATTGTAAAAGGGACAGACTTTGAAAGCTTTTAAACGAAAGAAAGTAGAGGGTTCAATTAAGTTGTATACAATCATAGGTGCTAAGGGCAATGCAGGAAAATACAGATCCTCCTCACTTACAGTGAGGTTACATCTCAATAAACACATCATATATTGAAAATATCCTTAGTCAAAAATGCATTTAATAGACCTAACCTACTGAATACCGTGGCTTAGCCTAGCCTACCTTAAATGTGCTCAGAACACTTACGTTAGTCTACAGTTGGGCAAAATCATCTAACACAAAGGCTGTTTTATAATAAAGTATTGAATATCTCATGTAATTTATGGAATACTGTACTGAAAATGAAAAACAGAACGGTATGGGTACAGAATGGTTGTAAGGGTACTGGTTGTTTATCCTCGTGACTGCATGGCTGACTGGGAGTTGTGGCTCACTTCTGCTGCCCAGCATCATGAGAGAGGAGAGTAGGGCATATCACTAGCCCAGGAAAATCTCAAAATTCAAGATTCAAAGCATGGTTTCTACTGAATGTATATTGCTTTTGCACCATTGTAAAGTCAAAAATCATAAGTCAAACTGTTGTTAAGTCAGGGACTGTCTGTAGTGCATCCTGAAATATAGTTAAGAGCATAGACGTTAATGATTGGATTGAGGTGATTTGGGAATCACTCTAATAGTAAAAGCACAGCTGAACACACCAAAGTCTTTCACAGGGCCAGTTTCTCTGGCCTAAGTGGTGACTTTTAACCGTTCTTCTTGTGTTCTTCTCTAAATCCACATCCCTTTACTACTCCCAATTAGCATTCTGTACTCTTCTTTCTTAATATTATCATGGTTTACAGGTTGATAAACCTGTACATGCTGGCTGATTATGTAAGAGGAGAGGACAGTGTGGAAGCCAAGACACTGTGCAAGGGAGATAGTTGCTATGGTTCAAACTTTGGTTTCAACACTTGGTAGTTGTAAATAAATATATTCCATTCCTCATAATGGTTATTGTAAAGATGAGGAGCTAATATATGTGAAGCTGGCAGAGCAATGTCTGGCATGTAATAACTCTTTGATAAAAATGGAGTCACCCCCACTGGATTCATGAGAGCAGGGACCTTGTCTATTTTATCTATTTTATCCGCTACTACTTCTCTGGGACACTGCACAGTGTTTGGAATGTAGGAGTTGCTAGTGAATATATGTGGAATGAATGAGTAAAAGTCATTCTAGCCTTTGTTACTCATTAAGTCCTTGATATATATATCAATACATGTTCATTCTGTCCCCTTGTTCTCAAGTACTAGGGGCAAGACATTATTCCCTTTGTGTGATGACTTACACTTACCCAAGCACTTTCCCAATACTTGAGAAGCCAAATTTAGAGAAATGTAGGTGGAGGCAAAATCCCCCAGAGTTCTCAACTATGCTATCAAATGATTTTACATTATAAATGTATGAAAAAATTCATAACTCTAGTATATGTTAAGAAAGGCAAAGAAATGTTCAATCCCTCTAACTAATAAACTGAGGGTCTTTGGGCCACAAAATGTAATTATTTAGCCCTGCTCTAAATCATTCATAAAAAATGTTTAGTGATGGGTCTCCACAGCATGCTTGTGACTTTTTAAAATTGATTTTGATAATGGTATACACAGAGGTTAAACCGCTGAGTTAAAAATGAACATGCCAGTAATTTTTAGGCCAGGGAAAGTAGCAATACCAAAAATTTTAAAAGGTAAATAAATAAAATATATCTTCAATTGACTGGAGATATTAAAGTCAACAGACCACTAAATAATATGAGGTTATTCTTGAGGGTCAGGTATAGAAATCTCAGGCCCCTTGTGCCTGTAAGTTAGAGCCAGGAAGGAGGCAATCACACTTACATGGGCCAAACAAGACATGGGAAGAGACAAGAACTGGTTGGACTGGATCTATGTGTCAACTTTTCTGTATGATTCATAGGCTTCTGAGAGAGCCTTGGCCTTCACAATAGCCAAGATATGGAAGCAATCTAAATATCCATCAGTGGATGACTATAGATACACACACACATATGCAATGGAATATTATTCAACCTTATAAAAGGAATGCCATTTGTGAATACATGGATGAACCTGGAGAACATCACATTAAGTGATATAAGCCAGTCACAGAAAGACAAATACTGCATGATCTCACTAATGTATGGAACCTAAAGTAGTCAAACTCATAAAGACAGAGGGTAGAATGGTGGTTGCCAGGGGCTGGGGATAGGATGAAATGGGGAGATGTTGGCCAAGGGTACAAAGTTTCAGTTATACAAAATTAGTTCTGGAGATCTAATGTACAGCAATGTGACTATAGTTAATACTGTACTGTATACTTGAAATTTGCTAGGAGGGTAGATCTCAAGTGTTCTCACTACAAAAAAAAAAAAAGAAGAAGAAGAAGAAGAAGAAAAGAAAAAGAAAGGAAGGAAAAGAAAATGGTAACTATGTGAGGCAAGAGATATGTTAATTAGCTTGATTGTGGTAACTATTTCACAATGTATATGTATATATATTAAAACATCAAGTTGTACACCTTAAATATATAGTTTTCATTTTTTAATTTTACACATAATTTTTGTCAATTATGCCTCAGTAAAACTGAGAAAATAAAAAATAAAATAAGGTATAAGGAAAAAATACATCCCTCAACTCAAATCCCACAATTAGAGCTTAATTTCTCTGATGAAGAAATTCTGTGTTCTTCAAACTGGAATACTTTTTGACTCCATGGAGGTTTGGAGCATTGTGCCAAAAGATTGTGCAAAACCATGGGATAAACATGGCTTATCTACCTGCAAATTAAGTTTTCCTTCAAGATTTGAGGAAGAGGGAGACAAATGTTTTAACTGGTAGTAATTTAAATTATTTGTTTATTTAAAGAAATGGATAAATTGTGCTGTAGAATTCAAGATTTGCATGCCTGTTAAAAACAAAACATAAAACTACAAAGAAGCATTATGTTTGTGGTGGATCATCTTAAGCTACACAGGAGTTTATGCTGAAGAGGGACACCTCACTGGGAAAGACTGAGAAATAAGAGGGAAAGGAAGAGAGGTCTTAAAGGCAAAGTTCACAATCTAGCTGAGACCCAACCCTGCTCAAGAGCAAGGGAATTTGGGAAACCCAGACACACTGGAATAGGAATCCTCATTACCCAAGCAGCAAGGCAGCAACTAAAACTGACAAAACACTGGCAGTGTATATCATCAGAGCCAAGAAGATGTGATGTGGGAATGGAGAAGAGAACAATGCAAGGTTTAGGTGGAACAAGAGTCAGAGCATCAGAACTACAGTTACTCGTTGACTCACTGAATGGAGGGCAAAGACACACACATGCACACTCATACAGATTCAGAAATGAATTTTGACAATTGTGTGCGTAGGGGAGGAAAACAGAATTCAATCAGGCTAAAGAGGAAATTGCTTACAGGTGTCCAGATGGAATTACCATATCAGCAAACAAGACATGTGTGTCACTTCCAAACTACGTTTTCCAATGTACTCACTTTCTAGGTACTATGACTCTTCTATGTTTTCCTTTTCCTCTCAGCTGAAATAAATCTTGTTCCCCAATATAAACTTAGAAAGCAGTTTTGTCTACAAGTTCAGTGTTTTCAGGGGCAACAGAGATTCAGACTGAGTAAGCTGGCCACCCAGCTTGTTATTTTTACATCTTCATGCAACAGAATATAAGCATGGTTGCTCTCGAGCATACATGACTACTACCAAGTCTGAATTACTCCTGCAACAAAGTCAGCATCAAGATGAAAAATTGAGGCACCTGGGTGACTCAGTCAGTTCAACATCTGCCTTTGCTCAGGTCTTGGTCTTGGGGTCCTGGGAACGAGCCCCACGTCAAGCCCCATATCAGGCTCCCTGTTCAGTGGGGACCCTACTTTTCTCTTTCTCCCTCTGCCCCTACCCCAGGCTCATGCTCTCTCTCTCAAATAAATAAATAAAATCTTTAAAAAAAAAAAAAAAAGAAACACACACACACACACACACACACACATCTAAATCATGCTGCTACAGTCATGACCAAACCTTTCCAGACACATGAATAAGTTTCAGTGGTGGAATTACAATGTGGCTGGCTGAAGGAACTCAACAAATGATGGATATTTGTACTTAAAACAGTTGATGTAATGAGCACTGGGTGTTATATGCAACTGATGAATCACCAAACTCTACCCTGAAATGAATAACACACTATATGTTAACTAACTTGAATTTAAATTTTAAAAAAGTTGATCTTTTCTCCTATGGTATTTTTTCTTAACACTCAATTCACATTATATTTGTAAAAACACAGAGAGAAAGCTGAATGAGCAACAAGACCAGGAAGACACTAATCTTTCCTATCATTTTCCATGATGGATAGATTCCTCATGAAGGAGCAAGTATCTAAGAGCATGCCAGAAGTCTGGCCATATTTTAATCTCATTTCATAATTACTCAGCAGGATTGTGGTAGTGACTGACTCTCCAGGATCCACTTTTTCCTTGTCCTGCTCCTTGTAGAATCCCCTGAATTTTATTTAGGGGAATCTTGTTCCTATCCTCCTTAGCCCCAGGTTTCCAAATCCTCTCCTATTTTTATGTATCCTGGAGGCAGGCATTTAAAACATAAAGGAAATCTCAATTCATCTCATATTTTAAAGGAGGAGAACTTTAATTCTGGCCAGCGGCACCAAAACAGAGTCTTAAAGTGTATTTCATTTTATACAGTTGATAACACTGTACTGTATAATTGAAATTTGCTAAGAGAGTAGAACTTAAATGCTCTCACTGAAAAATTTTTAAAAAGATAAATATGTGAGGTGATGGATGTACTAATTAACCAGATGGGAGGAATCCTTTTATAATGCGTGTGTGTGTGTGTGTGTGTGTGTGTGTAATATATAAAATATATATAAAACATATATGTATATAAAATTACCACTATGTACACTTTAAATATCTTATAATTTTATATGTTGATTATACCTCAATAAAGGTGAAAAAAATTTTTAAAGATTTTATTTATTTATTTTATTTTGAGAGAGCGAGAGAGAGCGGGGGGAAGGGCAGAGGGAGAGTCAGAGAATCTCAAGCAGACTCTGCACTGAGCATGGAGCTGGACTCAGGGCTCTATCTCATGACCCTGAAACCATGACCAGAGCCAAAACCAAGAGTCAGACGCTTTATCGACTGAGCCACCCAGGCATCCCTATAGTTGAAATTTTTAAAAAGTATATTTCGTTTTATGCATATTACATATTTGTAGTCAAAAAGCAGAATCCTTAAAAAAAAATCCAGAAAAAAACAGCAGCTGCCCTGTTAGAAACTATCACCCCATCCTTCCCTCCCCAGCCTCCTTCGCATCTACGTGTGTGTGGCTATAGGACAAAGTTTTTAGCCAATGAGTTGTAACCGGGAAGGATCCTGTAACTCCTGTTTGTCTTTCCATAAAGACATTGTTTACCTCCACTTTGTGTCCCGCTCTCCCACCTCTTGCTGTTAGGAATATGGACTAATGGTGTGTGCCGGCTTCAGTGTTGTAGCTGAAGGCAACCCCTTGGGACAGGGCGGAGTAACAAATAGAACTACCCAGGTCTCTAATGGATATTGCAGAGCACACATGCTGACCAATCCTGGACTCCCTGCCTACTTGGAGACCATTAAGTGAAAACAAAATAAACTCCTATCTTGTCTATATTTGGGGTCTCTTTGTTGTAGTAGCTCAGCCTGTATCCTAATATAAAGTTGCTATCTAGACACAGAGTATTGCCAAAACAAAACTGAAAATATCTGGCAGTGGCTTAGTGACCAAGTAGCAGGTGGTAAGGACATAGATATTGCAGGCTGCAAAGCTGGTGACCCCTGGCAGTAAAGGCAACTGCTTCTCTTCTCCAAGTAGTAGAAGATAAGATTGTCACTCAAAGTCTACTTCAAGAAACTCCTACGGAACATTCTCCTGGGCCACACAATAGGAGCCAGCCCGGCCACAAAGATTCAAATGGTGTAGGTATCGCCTTCCCATTCAAGCCCATTGCTTCAGATGACCTCATGGTAGAAGCCCTTAAACTGGGGTGGGGAGAGTGAAAATGGACTGTGCACTGAAGCCAATAAATAAAAAAGGTAGAATCTAAAAGCTTAAGAGCTATAGCCAAAGGTTGCTTTCATACAGAACAGACTGGAAGCAAATGACTGGAATTTTTGAGGAAATTGCATTGCCAAAGAAAACAAAAGCCTACCTGACAAAGCCAGTGATTGTTCACTAGACCAAATCTCAGGTCCCCATATGTGTGCCCATGGAAAGCAGGCTGTAAAAGGAGAACAGCTTCCAATGAGGGGATACTCTCCAACACTCACCACAGATGTGGCCACAAAAGATGGGGGCCACCAAGAACAAAGGACAGAGGAGTTGTTCCCCAAGAACAAGGTAGGGTGGCCAAGAAGGCTTAATAAGGATTCTCAAGCAGTTCCTGCCCAGCAAAATGTGATAGCTGCTACTCACTAGATTCAGCTAGGGCTTCCTAGTCTGCCTTTTCCAACTGAGAATTGTGTAGCACATAACTCATCTTTTGGTGCAGGCGGCACCAGATCCACCCCTGAACTGATAGACAGGCTGAACCTCTCCCAGAGATCCTGGCTTCTCAGCTGGGTACAGTTATTGGGTGAACTTTGATTTGTCTCCTTTGGGAAGGGAGTAAGTGTGTCCTCCAATGGGATGAAGAGTGAGAAGGAATACCTGGATACTAGTGGGGCAAACTACGGCAGAGACTGTTAATTACCTCCAGGGTCCCTTCTCCTTCTGTCCTTTTAGGTTGGGAATTCCCAGAGTGCTGTGAACTCCCTCAGCCTGAGCCTACACTGCCCAGCCTTTCTTGTAGCTAACTAGGCATGGCCACATGACTAGATTTTAATGGGAAGTGAATTTTGACCAATAAAGTACATGTTTATCAAAGAAATTGCCTGTCCTCAACTTTCTCTCTCTCTCTTTCCCTGTCCCCTGAGCTAGAATGCAGATGTGATGGCATGTGCCACTGTTGAGCACACAGATGGGAACAGTGCCCTAGACATGCAGAGCAACAAAACAGAAAGAATCTGGGTCTCTGGATGACTTTCTGGACCAAGCCTCCTACTCTTTCTGAACTGCTTTCCTAAACAATGTCTATATTGTTGAGGCACTATAAAAATAATAGTCTTTTTATAGCAATGAAGCCTGTATCCTAATTAATCTAGGGGGAAATTGGGAATCAGAGTGATTTGGGTACAAAGCATAGACTGTGCTTCCATATCCATAAGCTAAAAGTGAAGAAATAGAAACTCTGTCATTTTAAAAAGAAAAGGAGGCCATAAGATGAAGTAGAGAGTGTATTGAAATCGAGTAACCTTCATCAGAGCACAACTAAAAAATCCATGTGAGTAAGTGAAACCATATTCAGTTTGACAATGCTCTCCCTACAGAAATAAAAGGAATTATAAAATTAAGTTATTTATCTTTTATTTCAATGGGTTAGAGGTAATAATAGAAAGCCACTTGATCTATTCAAGAAGAAATCCCATAAAAAAAGGTAACTTACTTGAAAAGTGAATGGTCACATGCCCCAATATTTGGCACGAAATATCAGAAAGGAAAATCACATAGTAAAAAGGCAGTAAACCTTTGTGGTTAAGAGGTCTGCTCCTGAAGACAGACCTACCAGTTATGCATCCTAACTCCCCAATTGCTAGCTCTCTGACCTTGAATCTAACCTAGACTTGCCAAGCCTCAGCTGCCTGTGTCTCAGTTTCATGTGGATTAAATGAAACAATGCACAAAGCACTTGTGGCATGGCCCAATTAATAGTAAGATTGCAATAAATACTGTCTAAATTAATTACCACCTGATTGTGAAAAGGTCACAATTAGAAGCCAGAAAAAAATTGACTTCTTTTTCAAGGTGGCAAGCCACAAAATGTTTAGTGCCTTAGGCTTCAAGGAAAAGCAGGAACTCAATCAGGAAATGTATTTAAAATAAATATGCTGATAAAAAGTCAGGTTCACGAGTTTTCTTTAACACAGCTTCTAGGTGTGAGGAGCAAACTCTCATTTCCTATGCTTGCACTCACCTAAATAAGGATCATCAGGTCTTTGAACTCTTGCTTCCTACTTGTGTGATATTGAGCAAGTCTTCAGGTATCTTTGAGACTAGGTTTCTTCATCTGTAACATGGAGACAATAATTTCTGCCTCATGGATTGCTGTGAGTATTAAATGAGATAATACGCATAAGATGCTCACTACAATGCCTAGCACATAGGAAGCATTCAGATAATGGACAATGCAAACTTTATTATTGGTATACTTATTGTTACACAAAATAGTAAAATACTTTCCATATGATAAAACAATGACACCCTCACATGACTTTGAGACCCACTGATTATAGGGCACACACTTTGTGCCATTATCATGTTAATGGGTCCCAAGCATGTTCTCTCCCAATCTCCATCAATGCCAAAACATTACTCTTATAAGCCTCTTGTGCAGGGATGGGATGTATTTGTGAAATATAGAGTCTCCCTCCTGCAAAACTAAATGCTTCACATGAAATTGTATCTGCATTGTTATTTCTTATTAGTGCCACAGTCTATCCAACTAAGATGACCACTCCAAGTTTGGCTAAGTAATAATTTCAGCAAGTTTGGGTCACCCAGCATCCTCCAAGACATAACGATTTCACAACACTAAAATTAAGTTTGCAAAGAAAATGCCCTCTTAGCTTTCAGAACACCAACTGGGACAATTAGTGTCATGGGTTAACCCAACATCCAGAGTGGAGTGGGGCCCTTTCTCCTTCACTCGTTCATGGCAATGAACCTGAAATTAAAAAACATGTTTGAAGAGAAAATGAGACTTTTCTTTTCTGGATTAAAATAGAACCTTTCCTCACCCACCTATAATTCCAATTCCTCATCCCATTTCCATCAGGATAGAAGATATTTGGCATTGCTTCTTTTCATCCATTGTTTCATCTTTATTTTAAAACAATCAATCTTGCCCAGGGAAACATGTTTATAGTGTTTCCTCTTGCAGGTTTCTGATTACAGCCACTACCCAGCCTGACCCAATTTTCTAAGCTGATTTTTCTCAGCTGTGGAGATGCTTGCTGAGTGGTTTCACAGTTCATCTGCTTCAATTCCCTATTGCAATAGTCCCTAGAACCATCTTGGCTGCATGTGGTGGGCACTTCATGAAACGGTCAATACTGCTGCCCTTCTTCACTCAGGCCCCAGGGGCATATGTGAACCCAGGTCACACTGCTTAGTGGTGGCAGAACTAAGACAAGGATCCATTGTCTTTGTTGTCACCATGCAGACAAGAGCCCTTGATCCTCTGTAAATCAAAACAGAAATTAAAGAAGAACTTTAATTGAGTGACCTCATGTAGGCACAGCCTTACTCTAGGACTTCTGGCTATGCTGTAATATCCCCCTTATTAAGTCTTAGCTGTCTTCTATGACTGTCATTTGGGGTCATCCTCTTCTTCTTCCCCTTATTAAGTCTTAGCTGTCTTCTATGATTGTCATTTGGGGTCATCCTCTTTTTCTCCTCCTCCTCCTCTTTTTCTCCTCCTCCTCCTCCTCCTCCTCCTCCTCCTCCTTCTTCTTTTCCTCTCTCTTCCTTTGAGGATGTTTTCAGCTCTGTCCAATTGGATTGCTTGCTGCTTGGCTCGTTGTCCCGGCTAAGAGCCCAGGCTAGAGCCAGTGCCCACTGTGTAATCACTGCAGATTATGTGATTGAAAGGGGGCTTTGTATATCATTATTTGCTTGCTTGGCCAGTTTTCAGGCTGTTTGTTTGCATCTACCTTGAAACAAAGGCAATGATAATGAGGCACAGAGTTTTACACATTTTAGTTCACCATCTCCACAGCAGGTCTTTATAGAGGAATGTGACCCATGTTCAAATTCTACCTATCCATCCAAACCAAGTCCACTTGTCCCCGCTCCACTGAGCTTTCCCTCATTCCCTCATTCTTATTTCCTTCTCTGAAAAGCCACAGCACTTTTCTTTATATCTCTCATGACACTTATTTCCAACCATGTGTTGAAATGGTTCACCTCATGTTTTGTCTCGCCTCCTCACTCACAAGCCCTTTGAGAACAGTCTCCTTGCCTGATTCACCCATGGAGCCTTCCCAGGGACCTGCACTGTCTTCACCACATGCTCAGGAAACACTGGACCAAAGGACACACAATAGAGATCCAGTGGATCTCTTCAATGCGAACAGGAGCAATTCTAATTCTTCAGTTTCTGAAACAGAGTCTTGCTATAACCAATACAAGCAAATTAAAGCCCTTCCTAGAAAGGGCCTTAATTTATGTTTATTTGAATCTGTGCTATTAGCAGAACAAGTTCACATAATTTTTTAAATAGTTAATTTTTACTTCCAGTAAAGTATAGCAAACAAGGTCACATTTAAATGTGACTGTGGTGACAAGTTATAAACTCCAAAGTTTGTTTGAGTTATAAATAATCAATATTAAAAATAAAAATTACATCTACCTAGAAACATTTCTTTAAAAAAAAATATCTGTTGTTAAGTCCCTCTCCACTTACATCAGATAGGACACAGATGAATTCTTCAAAAATATATAGGATAAGGGCACCTGGGTGGCTCAGTTGTTAAGTGTCTGCCTTCGGCTCAGGTCATGATCCCAGGGTCCTGGGATAGAGCCCTGCATCAGCTCCCTGCTTGACAGGAGGCTGCTTCTTCCTCTCCCACTCCCCCTGCTTCTGTTCCTGCTCTCACTATCTCTCTCTGTCAAATAAAAAAAAATCGTAAAAAAAAAAAATATATATATATATATGATAAGTGAAAATCTTCCCTTTCTTTAAAAACTGAAATTTGATTTACAGTTATAATGCACTTTGTCATCTTTCTGCAATACTTTTTTTTTTTTAAGATTTTATTTATTTATTTGACAGAGAGATAGCAAGAGCAGGAACACAAGCAGGGGGAGTGGGAGAGGGAGAAGCAGGCTTCCCGCCGAGCAGGGAGCCCGATGTGGGGCTCGATCCCAGGACCCTGGGATCATGACCTGAGCCGAAGGCAGAAACTTAATGACTGAGCCACTCAGGCGCCCCTCTTTCTGCAATACTTTTCCTCATCTGGGTTGGAGTAAGACTTTGAGAGAATTAGTAAAGCCTGTTAACCTCATGAATTGTTTTCTAGGTAGTGAAATTGAGAAGTTTAAAATTTAAATTTAAAATTTTTAAGTTAGAAAACTGCTTTCTGGATAGCTTGATTACATGAGCAAACAAATCTCCAAACACCCACATTCCCAGCTAAAGACAACAGCATGGAGGTCCATCACTACTGTATTGAGAATGTGCCTATTTTTAAAAATCCAAAATTTCTTGATAATGAAGTAGTTACCATGTGGTCAAGATAACCATGCAGGCCTATATGCTTTTATTTATTTATTTTTCATTCTGCATGTCTTTTGTCCTTCTTTCCTTATATCATTTTCCCATTTCAGACTGTGAAAGTCGCTTGAGGGCTGAGACCATATTGCCAATAGTTCACTTTAATTGGAAGCAGTAGGTGCTTAAGCACTCATTACCTGATGAGGAACATCGCAATAACAAGCTTAGTTTGTAGGTCAGTGCAAATCAGGCCAAAGTCCTGGACCTGACACAGTTGGACATTTGCTCTGCTCCATGACAATAAGCCAAATGCCTTGGTCTGTGCTGTGGCTCACCCACTGTGGTGGGAGGAAGGGGAGAAGGGTGTGGACCATGATGAGTATGTGAATATTCTAGTTCA
Organism: Halichoerus grypus; assembly: GCF_964656455.1. Classification (NCBI taxonomy): domain Eukaryota; kingdom Metazoa; phylum Chordata; class Mammalia; order Carnivora; family Phocidae; genus Halichoerus; species Halichoerus grypus. The sequence goes on from NC_135723.1 coordinate 82,176,159, forward strand.
AGCTCCTATGACAATCAGGGTTGGGAGGTACAATCAAACATTGTTAAATTCAGAACAGGTTGTGGTCAAGGTCAGAAGCATGCTCAGTGAAGATAAGACTCATTAGTTCTCACTTCTGTTCCTTTCTCTAACACACCCAAGTGGGAACCATGCTTCCATCAGGAACACAGACTCATGAGCACTGATCAACAAACAGAGAGTATACTCATTGGGCAGGTGAAGGGGGCTATCCCCATCATTTTTCAGGGTACACCTTGTAGATAATGATAACCCAGTACTGAACTGAAATTCAGTCAGTTGAAACAGTGCATATGAAACACTTTGGATCTCATTAAAATTCAGCTTCTGATTCAGTAGGTCTGGGGAGGGATCTGAGGTTCTGCACTGGTAGTAAACTCACAAGTGATATCAGGGCTGCTGGGTCCTTGGACCTCACTTTAAGTAACAGGATTTGAGAGATTCTCAGAGTGGCATGTGCATAGGAATCCTGGAGCTCGAACATCTAAATGGTCAGAAAACTTTTGAAGAAACTGACAAATACTAGTGGTCAAGGTCATCAAGTTTTCATGAATCCAGATAACAGACCACTCACAATCACTCAGAAAGAATGGTCAAAAGTAAAGTCTTAGCAAGTGCTGAGAACTCAGAGTCAGGTGCTCTTCTGTCTCTGCTTCTAGAGCAGGCAGCAAGGGGGCCGTGGGACACAGGGCAAGGGCCTGGTCTTGTGGGCACTGGCACAGAGAAGTCACCGCAGCTGATCTTAGACAGACAGGTGTGGTGGTACTGATGGGAGGCAAGGAAGTAAAAGGTACTCAAATCTTAGATCCCTGCTGTAAGGCTAAGATCAGAATTGTACAGCTATTGGTCAAAGTCTGGCACAAGCTTTACAGATCATTTCACCCCAAAGTTGTTGGATGTTTGGGCCTTTGCAGTCTTCCCCATCTCAAATACATTAAATCATTGCCCCAGGCTCCATTTGACTTTAATTAACAGGGTGGAATAGCTCTTGGGGTAATCCAAGGTGAAATCTTACTTACTTTTCCCCTCTCTAGTTGAGGTCTCTATATAGAAGGTGGTTGGGCAGCTAAAATTAAGCTTACAGAGTCATGTTCGCAGAAGAGCTACAAGAGAGGGTGAGTCGGCTATGAGCTCAATAAAGAGTAAATAGATTGACAAATTTACATCCATATATGGACTGATTTAGACATTTGTCAAATATTTGCCAAAAGAGCTTTTCCCTTGTCTAAAGAAGACACTTTTCTCTCTAAGGGAAGAGAGTGAGTTTGTCAAACTCACCATTTCACTGGTGAGTTTGATAAAAGTTTAAATATTCAATGTCTAAGCTGAAAACGTACATTCCTGCTTTCTGTATCTTTCCAGATAGCTCAGCTTCTTCAACCTTCCTGGGCTAAATACTACTAGCATGCAAATAAAACTGAGGTCCTTAAGTTAGTATTGTATGCATGAGACACTAATAGTCCCCATCAGAATCACGAACACCCAGCAACATAATAGAGTAAGCTGACACGGACCTTCTTCTGATGACAAACACATGGAAAGTTGTATCAAACATAACCAAAATAAATATGATAACATCATCTGAAATTGAAGGAAAGATATAAGATTCTCAGGAATCATACCCAAATAGGGAGGTCAAAGTCAGGGATGTGAGCTAGAGCCGTGGCTGGGACATCCAAAAGTATATTATTTGTGTATCTGGGTACTAAAGGTCAGGCACAGAGTCCCGGCCTTGGACGTCAACCCAGTGGAGAATTAGAACTGAGCTCCTGGCCCACCAGGTCTTCCCAAGCCTTGAGGGAAAGACAGGAAAAATTCTACCTCTGCCCAGGGATGCTGAAGTAAAGTTTAGTTTCTACTCTAAATAGACTTAAATTATTAAAGATGTTAAAACAATACAAAAATAAATTCAGAAGTGATAGTTGCCATTACCACCTGAAATTCAAACTGTTCCAGGAAATAGAAAAAAAAAAAATTAGCCAAACTTTTTATGACCTTGATACCCAAAGGATAACATAAACAAAGCTAAAAGACAAACCACAGACTAAAAGAGGATAAGTGAATGTACATAAAATACACAGAGTATCAAGAATATATAAAGGACTTACAAAAATCAATAAGAAAAAGCCAAACAATCCTAAGGAAAAATTAGCAAGAGATACATGCTGGTATTTTGCCAAAATAAGACTCCAAATTCCAATAAGTATTTGGAATTGGCTCAACTTCAATAATAATCAAAAAAAAGGTAAAATGACTAAGAACATGATATTTCATATCTATCATGATGACAAATATTAAAAAGCCTTATACCAATTGTAGGTTAAGATAGGGGAAAACTTTACTACACTGTTGGTGGAAAAGGAATTTGGCACCAACCCTTCGGAGAACAAACTGACAAGTACAAAGGAAGATGCACATGCCCTGAAAGCCAGCAAGGGCACACCTAGCTGCTCACCCCAGAGAGGCTCTGATACATATACAGGGAGATGTGACTAGGATGCTCCCTGTAGAAACATTTGCAACAGTGAAAAACCGGCAACCAAAATGTTCATCAATAAGGAGGAATCAATAAGTAAATGTTGATATATTCTATTTGTAGTATTTTATTTCTTTCCCTTTACGAGAAAAGATCTGATACAATTATCTTGCAAACATTTATATTGCTCAGTCAGGGAGATGGGTTCATAGGTTTTTCTTTTTCTGTGTTTTCTGTATTTTTCAAGTATCTTACAATTAACTTTTAAATAAAAGTGTATCATAAAGTCTATTCGGGGCTATACATATTGTTAAGGGAGGATATATACCCCTAAAACATAATCCAGCTTATGACAAACAAGTAAATTACATAAAATATGTTTTACTACTAATTATTTTGTATAGGATATATATGTGAATATATGCACTATGTGTTTATATGCATATATGCACACACACTATAGGTGTATGCATATATATGTGTATATATATGGATATATATATATACACACAATGTATATATTATATATACATACATACATACAAGCCTGGAAGAATAGAGAGAATTTTTTTTTAAGATTTTATTTATTTATTTGACAGAGAGAGAGACAGCGAGAGAGGGAACACAAGCAGGGGGAGTGGGAGAGGGAGAAGCAGGCCTCCCGCCGAGCAGGGAGGCCCGATGCGGGGCTTGATCCCAGGACCCTGGGATCATGACCTGAGCTGAAGGCAGACGCCCAATGACTGAGCCACCCAGGCACCCCAGAACACAGAGAATTTTTAATAGTGTTAACCCTGGGAAAAAAGTAGAATGGAAAAAGAGGGTCAAGAGGGAATTTTTTCATTTTACTCCACCTGATTTTGTGCTGTCCACATATGTATGAACATGTATGAACATGTTCTAGTATATTGATTGCATTGATGTCCCAATTATGACCTTTCTCCATCCACAGCCTCTTTCCTGTAACTTTGAGGTCTCCACCTGACTCTGATTGACCTTGTAACTCACTTTGGCCAATAGAATGCAAAGGAAATGATGATGTGCCAAGGTGGAGGAGAGTCTAGCTATCCCAGCTGAAACTATTCTACACCTGTCCAGAGATAGTTTATCCCCCAAACATAAGAGCACCAAGTCAAAATCAGAAATCTGCCCACCAGACTCACAGTGACTACAGAAGCCTGAGACCAGAGGAAATATCTAGCTGACCCATGAACTCATGAACAATAATAAATGTTTATTGTCTTAAGCCACTGAGTTTTGGAGTGATTTTGGCATGCCTTAATAGCTAATACATGCTTTCACCATATATGAGATTTTTAAGAGTGGAAAAAAGGTCCATCCATTCTAGTAAAAGTGACCTGATGATTCATACCTAGACATAACATGTAACAACTCCAAGCTTCTATTATTAATGTCATCATTAGGGTCTAACATCAGAACTTGTTTTATTTTGCCCACAAATTATCCAGTTTCTTATTTAGAAGATGGCTTCATCTTCCATGAAGCTGGAGTCCCACCAATCTAGTCTCAAATGGAATCCTGTAGCGTATCACCCAGCATGGTGTGTCATGTGTCTTCATTTACCCTTCATCAAGTTTCTCTAACTGATGCTGAAGAAAAGACAGAAAACAACAGATTGTTGATAAACATGTGCTGCATTTGGCGGTAGAGTCTAGCCAAAATGAGTATAAAGAGAAATCATGTCATTAAGTCTGCTCCAAACTGACTCAACTGCAATATAGAGCACATCTTAGCAGACAATATTATTCTGCATCTTGATTTAGTTACATAGATCAAGTGATTGGTGTGGCAGAAGGGTATAAACCTGAGAATCTGGAGGATACATTACGCTACAAACTCTTGCTATGACTTTGGGCAAGTTATTTGAACTCTAGGTTTTCTTTCCTTTCCCTTTCCCTGCCGCTTTCCCTTCCCTTTCCTCTCTTTTTCCTTTCCTTTCTTTTCTTCCTTTTTACATAAAGATGTTGGATGACTTATCTCTTAGGTTTCTCCCAATTCAAACATTCCATGATCCTGAGACAGTGAAACAAGCCCCAAGGCCTTCCGATCATAAAAGTAACCTTTTCATTCCTCTTTAGTCTCCATAGATTTTGGTGTCCTTTCTCTCAGTCCAAATCAGTCATTTGAAAAACTTGGACTGAGATGAAGATTTTAGCCAAAAGCAGGCTGAAAAGTAGTTGCCATCAGAAGCTCCTTTATTCTTCATTGTTAAATTGGCTATATTGCAAATGTTCTCCAAGGAAGAGATGTTGGTCCTTATGGTCAACATCTTCACCTCATAGATAAGGAAACTAAGGCCCTGGAAGATCTTATAATTTACCCAATGCCATACAAAATCTCTGCAGGCAGTATGAGCTCTAATTTTATGTCTTCTAATTCCTGGTCCGTCCATTAATCCATTCACACAAGATTTATTGAACACTAACTAGATGCTATGCTAGGCACTAGGGACCCGAGGAATCCTAAGACAAACTCATCGCCCTCATGGAGTTCACAGCCTGGTGGAAGTGAAGGATGAAGGAATCAGTCACACATCGTAAGGCAAAGGTGTTTGTGGGATGCTTTGAGAACTCAGAGGAAAGAATATCTCTCTCTGTTTGAAGAGACATGTAATGTTTCATGAAGAAAGAGACAACTGAGCTGCATTTTGAAAAATAAGGAGTTTAGGCATACAGAGCAGAGGAGGATAGAGCAGAGAAAATAGCATATACACAGACATTTAAAACATACACACACCACACATACACACCACACACATATACACACACCACAAACACATATATGCATACACCCACACACACACACACGCCCCCCCCATATATACATACACACACACATGTTTGGGAACTGTAAGCAGCTGATAAGCTTGAACCTAGGATGAAGGTTGGGAATGTCAGGAGACATGAAAGAAGAAATAGGCAAGAATAGATAATGCCAAGGAAAGAAGCTGACTCTTGCCTAGGGAGGTGAGGAATGAGCCAATAAAAGACCAAAACAGGTAAAGGACACAGTTATCCTTCCTTTTGACAAAGAGCATGCTCCTAACGAAGAGGAGACAAGAAGACCCAGCTAATGACTTAGAGGAACAATTGATTCGAAATGGAATGAGAGCAGAGGGAGGCTAATACATGTCTACTGCTTTTTCCACTTATCTCTGCTGGATTTCATTCCCTCCAGCCCCAAAGTGCCATTCACCATCCAAAACCTGACCCCATGGGGGAGGCATTGGAGATACTCAGGGTTCTCAGCGGGACCAAGCCTAAGGCCAGAGCCCACTGCTGCTCACATCTGGACCAGTGAGCAAAGGCTGTGCTGATCCTAAGAGAAGCATGGCCTAGGGAATCGCTGAGACCCACAAAACTCAATCGCAGGTAGCACTGAAGTAGTAAAGAGTCCAACCAACCTGGATGAAATCTTAGCAAGTGGTATACTAACTTAATAGCCATGTGACTTTGACAAGGCTTTCACTTCTCCAAGACTCAGGGTCCTCATCTATAGAATGGAGATACATTAACACCTGCCTCCTGTCATGGATATATATTAGATGAAATGGTACTTGTGAGGCACTCAGCACAGATCTGGCACACGGTCAGCACTTAGTAATCCACAGTTACAATGATTATCATTTAGTGTCATACAGTCAAGCACCCTGCCTATTTGTAAAGAAGTCCAGAACCTGACAGATGGTCCTAGAAGCATTCTTCTTGATATCTTACCTCCTTTCTTCCCCTCTAGAGACTTCAAGTGACAAAATAATACATTAAAGGGACCTCTCCTCTGCTCCATTGCAGCATTTCTTATATTCTTATGAAGCAGATTCAGTCTAAGCTCTATAAAGGGTTAGATCTACTCTTGGAGTAGCTAATAAAATTTTTAAAAATTATTTTCTTCCTTGTACCACTGAGTAGACCCTCTTTTAAAATGTGCAGAGTACTAGAATCAAAATACACACTACAGGCTTATATTTCATATGGAAAAAAATAGTATACCTGCCACCATTCCTCCTACTTCATGGTGGTTTTGAGAGCTAAGAGTTGGGGTTAAGAATATCCCTTTAGATGGGAACTTTGCTGAATTTGTATCCACTCATTTCTTCCCATCATGAAAAAAAAAAAAAATGAAAGTAAAGCTAAATCTTCTACATTGCTGGAAATTTTCATGTCTTAGCGCCATCTACAATGTTGGAAACCTTAAGAGACCAGCAATATTTCTTGAATAATGGAGCCAAAGGAATGAGGATGGGTGGGAAGGAGGAACAGAGCAGAGGAGACTTTGGGGGAGGAAAGATTTTTTCCTCAGTAATTCTTCCTCAAAACTCTGAAACTTTACTTACAACTTTTTAAAACTATAGTCATGATGGAAGTGCTTCTTTCAGGCCTGCAGCCTTATTGGAAGCTTCGAGGTTCCTGTCAAGCTTTTTAGATCAAAGACATGGGCTTGAAGTTAAGGTTAATTTCACTTTGTAATACCACTAAAATGAACACCACAAAGTGTTTTTTTTATTTTTCTTTTTTAAAGATTTTATTTATTTATTTGACAGAGAGAGACATAGCGAGAGAGGGAACACAAGCAGGGGGAGCTAGAGAGGGAAAAGTAGGCTTCCCGCTGAGTGGGGAGCCTGATGCGGGACTCGATCCCAGGACCCTGGGATCCTGACCTGAGCCGAAGGCAGACGCTTAATGAATGAGCCACCCAGTCGCCCCCATCACAAAGTTTTAAAAGCAAGGGATTGATTCCTTGGATTTAACTATATCTTTTATAGGTAAGTATCTGGCAAAGTCACATTTACAAAAGTATATACTTGGTTATATTGAGGACCCAGGTACTTCAGACATCTAAATTTACTGAGCTTTTTTCAGTTAGTTTGTCTCTCTGCTTATTCAATTTTGTTTCACATTTGATTGATCAGACCTTAGACTAAAATGACCAAATGATCTGGTTAAACCTTCCAGTAGGAAGAATAATACTGTGGAAAAAATATTCACAATAAAATTTTAAATGGTGAACAACACAGGTATATGGAATAGGATACAGTTTGGTTAAAATATGTATATATATCTTTCTCAAAAGACACTATGTGCATAAGCATAGAAAATTATCTGGAGGCATTAATAGATTTTCTCTGGTTAGTAGCATGAGGGATAATTTCATTTTTTTATGTATTCCTTCTCTCTCTTTCCCTCTCTCCCTTCCCATTCCTTCTTGCCCTCCCTTGCCATAAAAACAGCTATTAATTACTAAAAAATACCTAGTGTTATCAGTTGTGTATATAAACCAAACCATCAAAAACTTCTGCTTAGAGTATAAATCAGTATAACATATAAGAGCAATTAGCAACACAGTAATGATTATCATTCCCAGTTTTTGGCTTACCATGTTCTATATACTGTACTGTTTCCCATGGTTTAACTTTAACCCTGGGAGGTGGTCATTCTTACTATTCCTGTTCTACAGATAAGAGAAACTGAGGCATGAGGATATTAAATAACTTGCCGAAATTCACACCACTAGTAAATTATAAAAGTCCAAAATTTCTGATGGTCCAAACCCAAAATGGAAGACATTGCTCTTAATCATCATGCTAAGGCGTGAACAAAAAGTCACAGACATGTACAAAGACATCTCTAATAATGTTAAACTAGTAAATCATTATTATGTCTGCTTTGTTTCACTTGGATTGGTACAAATACAGTAGCTACATCTACCAACTTTGCCCAGTCTTGCTCCATTTTGAATTTTTTTTAAGCTTTCCCCTGTCATGTCTTTTAATATTAAACCCCCTTAGCCTGTTAACTGGCATGCCTTTCTCCTACAGAAAGTAGAACATGAAGAAGATATTGTCATATAGCTATACAATAGAGTAAAAAACAGCTGTTAAAAATATTAAGGAAAAAAAAATATTAAGGAAGATCTCTATGAATTGATATGGAGTGATTTCTAGGATAGACTGGTAAGTGAAAAAAATCAAAGTGCAAAAGAGTATCTCTAGTATGGTATCTTTTGTAAAAGAAATAAGTGATTATAAGAAAATACATGGGCAACTGCTCATTTGTACTAAAGAAATGTGAGGAGGATTAACCTGAAAGTAAAGAGGTTAGTTATGTATAGAGGGTATGAAAGGGCTGGAAAGAGGGGAGAATGGGTGTGGGGTGGCAGGGACAAGGATACATTACTTTGTAAAGCTCCAGCTCTTAGAATCACAGTTATGGTTCATACTTTCCACATATCCCCAAGCAATAAATGATTAAAGCTTGGACGAGGAACAAAGTGCAATGCAAAAATGCAATACAAAAATTAAAAATGAACCTAACTCCATTACAAATTAATCACAAAACCACAGTAAAGGGGTGGGGAATAATAAAACTAACCTAAATAACTGGAAAATAATTCCTGACTGGATACTGTAAGCCTGAAGACAAAAATAACTATGTAAATGCAATAATTTAGTCAGTAAGTGTGTTTCTTACATGGGTATAGTTTAACAATTTTGAAATGAACTTTATGTGTGCACTAGAATTAAATAAATAAATGCATTGTAGAAAACAGGAACCAGATTTTTCACTATTGGAGAGAGAAGTTACAAATAAAGGGGGAAGACAAAAGTGAAGCCTGAGGTAACAGTATGAATGCATGTTAATATTGGATTATGACCCATAGAATCAAATAAATATCCATGAGTTCATACTCATGGATATAAATAATCAATTATCTAGATAGATGGGAGAGAAAGATAGCTGTCTTGCTATAGAATCCCAATAAATAAATGTTGAAGGAAAGAGAGAAATAGAAAATCACCATGAAGCAAATAGCATAGTAATAATCGCTACAGAACCGAGATCCACCAATGCATGCTAAAATCATGGGTGAAAGTTTGAAGAGAAACAGGATTTCCCTAGTCTCAAAGCATCTGCCCCAAGATATTTGTTAACAACAAGGGAAAAGATCGTAACTGTCAAGTGAAGAAACCCAGCAGAAATCATCTTAACCAAGTAATCAACATCAACACTACCAGTAACAAGACATACTGCTATCACAAAACCCATGATATGATGCACTAAGAAGGACGCAACATCATCTCTGTGATATTCTTGCCAAAAATACATACCCTCAATCCAATCCTGGGAAAACACCAGAAAAACCCAAATCAAGGGACATTTGGCAAAATAACTGATCTATACTCATCAGAAATGGTCATAAAGGTTAAGGAAAGGTGAAGTACTGTTACAGATTTTAGGAGAACACAGAGGGAAAAAAAGCAACAAAATGCAATGCGAGATACTGAATGGAATCCCAGAAAAACAACCACAACAAGACATTAGTGAAAAAACTGGTGAAATTTGAATAAGGTCTTTATTTTAGTTATTAGTGTTATGTTGCCAGTGTGAATTTCTTGATTTTGACAACTGCACAATGGTTAAGTAAGGCTTCAACCTTGTGGTTTCCCCTATCGCAACCTAGGTCAGGGATATATATGGAAATTCTGTATTAGTTTTGCAACTTTTCTGTAAGTTTAAATACAGTTCAATATCGAAAGTTAAAAGAAAAGATACTGTCTCTACTCTGACAGAACTGAAAATGCTTTTGAAGAAGTAAATCTATTTTTGAGGAGAAAGACCAAATTTTTGGGAAAAAAAACACTCTAATGTGAAAATAATAGCAAGGAAACTACATTTGGTCCAAAATTCCTACTTTTTGGCAGTTATAGCTTAAGAATTTCTATCAACAATTCTGCCCCTTGTATTCAACACACTTAAAAGAGTTTTTATTCCTCAACTATAATCAATCTTAATATTCCAGTTTCAGCAGAGGCATCTTTCCCCTTCCCAAAGATGGGACCTTACGAAGCTCTTTGTCATCTCTTAGCTATTTACAACTCCAACTGTGAAAAACCTCTAATACATTTGATTTGGGGCCCAAAGGAACCCTATGGCTGAGATGGACAACTCGCGCAGTTCGTTTTACTTTCATCTGCTGAGGTGTGGCATTTATTTGCTTTCTCACATCATGAAAAAGCCAGGTTGGGGTTTTGTCTTTTTTCTACTCCTCTGTCCCATTCTCTCCCCTATTTAACGGTGTCTATCAGAAGAAGAGTTCTCAAGAAGCAGCTATGCAAGTTAATCAGTCAGGGCCCGAGCGCCCAGGAACTGTTTGTTACAACAGCAAAGGGAATGAAGCATATATAATGACGCCTCCAAGCAACAGACTAATTAATACCTCTCTCTTCTTTGAAGAAAATGACCCAATATTGAACTCCAGTGGATTATACAACATTTTAATTTACTATCTGCTAAAAGGAAGACTACTTTATAAAATGCATTCCTATTTATTCATTCTCTGATAACACTAGTAGTCACTCAAATTGGACCCCCCGGCCAAGGTCTTAAAAGAAACTTGACTAGGACAAGTAGATATTTAATATATGCCATTATACTCATGTCCCTTGTTTCTACCAAAGCAGATGCCATATGGAAAGAATCTGTGTTAGAGGGGCAGCCAGTAACTCCTACTTGTTGCTTCCTCCTTCCCTCCCTCTACTTTTGCTCACGTTATTATTGGTAAAGTGTTTGCAAAGATTTGCCTTCCAGACAACAATTCAGAATAAAAGGCAGGAGATAAACACTCTTAGAAATAACAGAAGAAATCTCCTAGTCAAATGAAAAACTGCTTTATTAGGAATTAAGAGAGGCGGCACGGCAAGTCCTGAACCTCACTTTGTTGCTGGGCACGGGAACATGAACGTCTTAAGACTCCTGGAGCCTTTCTTCACCTGTGACTAAGACACTGGAGCTCGATGGCCTTGAATGAACTTCCCGGGTCAAAAATGATTCTGCAGTCAAACGTTCCTCGTGTTTCTAGATCTAGCAGATGAAAATACAGATGTCCATGTCCCATGAGATATTTGGGATATACCTACCCTAAAACTTACTCGTTGCTTATCTGGAATTCAAATTTAACTGAGTGTCCCATATTTTATCTGCCAACTCCCCTTTTCCCTTCTGAGAAATGAATAAGTAATGCTATAACTTAACTTCCAGAGCCTGGATTTTTCTATAAATCTACCACTTCCTCTTAGTGGTACTCAAGCAATTTATTTAATTTTTCTAATTCTGTTTCCTTGTCTGTAAAATGGGATAATAATTATTATAACTTGCTCATAAGATTGTTGTGGGAAGAAATCTATCTATATGGTGCTTAGCAGAATACCATGCATCCAATAAACGCTTGCTCTTATTATTGTAATTACTTTGTTATTATGTTTGCATTGAATAAAGTATTTGTTAAAAGAGCAAACAAGTCAATAAGCAAAGTTTGGTTTTATCAGAAAGCTAGAAAATGTCTTTGCTGAGCAAGGTAGAGGGAGAAGGAGAGTCTGTGAATAAATTGAGACTCCCTAAATTACACTGTAAGATTTTCCTGTAATCCCTTAATAATAATTACCGTCAGGCTTCAGAATGAGGAATGCTTACAGAATTTTCTTCCAAAGTTTTATACATTTCATTTTTCATTTCAATTCACAATAAAAGGCAAAAGAATTAGAGTGAAACAAGTGAGATAAGCCCAAACAAATATGAGGAAAAGGAAAATATGTAAATTAAGAACACATTTTTCACTGGCCCTTTAAAAAAAAGGAATTGACAGGGACCTCTAGTGAAATATTTCTGTCTAGAGGCTGGTTTACAATCCCTTCCAAGATTACCTATGCCTGGATAGCAGCCAATATTTAAGCTCTTCTCTTCAAAGTGTCCTATCTGCCCCTTCCACCTTCATGTTCTCAAGAAGTCTCCTAAGAACCCATCAACACCAATACAAAGGCTGTAAAATAACATTTTCCTCTTGGCTGGATGCAAAAACCAGAACAGCAGAAAGGTTCTCGATGAAAATTGTTTGAATCACTATCAACTCATTCTTTCTGCTGTCTAGATGGGTAAAAAAATTAATAAATAAAGGGGGCTTTAAGTCTCCAGTTATACCAGCAGTTTCCAAAGACCATTCCTTTTTCCCTGGAGCCAGGATCAACATAAATGATTCACTGTCTTTATAGCTAGTATTCATAGGTATTTGAGGGTATCCCACAGACTCAAATGAGTTCTTTTTCTCTATTTAGCCTCAAGAGATTAATTATTTCTGTCAATGCAAGTCTGGCTTCCTGTTAACGAATCCCAGTGGGTCCTTTTCCCTAGTCTATCGGATAAATTCCAGATTCCAACATTTTAAGGTAATTTTTTTCCTACATTATATTGCTGCTCAATTGTGCCACCTCTAAAGAATATGTGACTCTCTATAAGGTCTTCAATTTCCCCCCCTAATTTCCTTAATAAGAGATCAGCCTGACAACTTTATCAACTTCACAAGTATACACTGATGTTTGTTGTAGGGGATTCCCAGTGATTATAGGAACTCTGTCCTAGTCATCACATTCCCATTTTAATAGTAATCTTTTTTTTTTAAGATTTTATTTATTTATTTGACAGAGAGAGACACAGCGAGAGAGGGAACACAAGCAGGGGGAGTGGGAGAGGGAGAAGCAGGCTCCCCGCAGAGCAGGGAGCCCGATGCAGGGCTCCATCCCAGGACCCCGGGATCATGACCTGAGCTGAAGGTAGACGCTTAACGACTGAGCCACCCAGGCGCCCCTTTAATAGTAATCTTTAAAAGGAACCTCAGGCGGTCAAGTTGAGAGCTGAGTAGATTAAATGTCAGCCTTTGCACATGTATGTGTGACCTGCTTAGCAGAGAGAAGCAAGTTCAGACAATTTTGTTATGTAACTATCTGAGGCTAAGTGTAACTATCTGAGGATAAGTGGCACTTTAAAGCCATAGGAACAAAAACGTGAACGTGAAAATACTTTATAAAATTTAAGCTTATCACTATAAAATCAGGGCATTATTAGCTTTATTTAGAGAAAAAAGGGGAGAAAGATGCATAGAGAGCTACCTTTGAGGTTTGAAAATCTCCAGAGAAGAAATATGATGACAGAAAAGATGATGTATTGTGAACTCCATTCTTTTCCTATTATTTTCTCTCTCTGAGCCTCAGTTTCATTTATAAAAGGCAAATGACGATGCCTCCCTCAGAGTTTATTTGATTAAACATAATAGTATAAGTAACACCACCAAAAATAGTGTCTGGCTGTTAGTAGAAGTTCAATAAAGGCTAATTTCCATTGTGCTCCTCTTCTTCAACATTCCCTTTTGAAATGAAAATATAACTGAAGAGGCCACAATTTGATTCCTTTATTATTTCCGAACATTTTCTTTATTAACCCTGCAGGAACAGGAACAGGGAAAACAACAAACATGTGGTAGGAAGGGATCAATACTGATGAGGAGAGATGAATCATGTCAGAATTCCCCACAGAATATACTAGGAGCAAAGGTTATTCTTAGGCTTAATTAAACTTGCAAAGTTTATCTTACCCTCTCTCTCATTATGGAATTCTTCACCCAAGGCAGAGCTTATTATTAGTGTGAAAATGAATCATGAAGACAGATCTGGAGAAAGGAAAATAATCTATGCAGTGGAAGACCTTCCAATGAAGACATGCATCTTTTTCAAGCAGGGTAACTAATCACAGAATCAGAGGCACAGGGGAGGGACTATTGTGTGACAACTTTTTAAAGGTTCCACAGATGATTCTGCTGCCTGGCAAGGATTAGGCCACTGCCCTGTTGTAGAGCGAGCTTGTGCCTAGAAGGTAACAAAGCTCTCAGAGAGCTGAACAAAATTAGTAAGCGCTGAAACATATTAGCTGAAAAAAAATTAAAAAGCAGAAAACCTATAATAGAAGAGTCCCCTCCATATCCACCTTGGGAATTGGGATCTCTTCCCTTAAAGAGGAATCTACATGGGAAAGAGCCATTGTGTACTGTATTAAAGGGTTTCTTTATCCTTCCCCACCCTCAACCTCATGTACTGAAATACCAAATAGCACACGACCCAGTGTATTTCATGAAGTACATTCAGTAAAGTTGTCCAATGTCATCAAAACTGTGAAGGAGTGACCTGCATGGAGAATACACTTAGACTCAAAATTTACTCTATTGACTCCTCAACCAGAGTCCAAAACACAGTGAAATCTAATGTGGGCAAATGGAAGGAGAAAGCTGGAAAACGAATGGAAGGGGTTAGTGAGCTTGTAGGAGTAACCCTAGGAAGAGACTTGGAAGGAGAGTGGAGGCCGTGAATCCATTGAGCTATAAGGACTGGCTTGATGGGATCTTTAGTTGAGAGAAAAACACCACAATGATAAGAAGTAGTAAGGACAGATTACAGAGAGTGGTGCCTCCTGCTGGAAGGAAAACTACAATTGACCAGACCAGAGACGGAAAGTCCCCAAGCTAAAGCTATGTCAGAGGCCTGGAAGAGAGGGAAAGATGGAGCGTTTACAGGCAAAATTTGACAAAAGTGAAGTTAAGGAACAAAGGAAATCATTAAAAGACTATTTTTTGATTCCTTGTTTGAAAGATGGCAACATTATCCTGAGCTTGGGAGAAAGTCATAGAAACTTATATTTTCATTATATTCCATTTGAACTAAAGGGCATGGAACCCAAGTTTTGGAGAGAAAAGGTTGAAAGATCCAGAGATTTCTGGCAAAAGGGAAAAACCTGAAGTTTGCCTGTAAAACCTGTTTACAATTATTATTTGTGTATATGTCTTTTTCTTGTAAGGGACTCTAAATCTGTGATCTTTGCATTCTCTATGGTGCCTAGTAAAATACCTGACTCAAATAATCTTGAGCTTAATTTGATCATAAATCATAATTTGATCAGAAGCCATCTGGTCTGAGTTCTAAAGTCAGATAAACCTAGGTTGAAATCAGTTTCATCACTCATTAGCTGTGTGGCATTGAATAAATTAATTACTCTTTCTAAACTCAGCTTCCTCATCTGTAAGATGGAATTATTGAGAAGATTGGGAGAGACAATGTATATAAAGTACTTGCCATAGCGCCTAGAAAATTGCCAGCATTTAATAAAGGATAGTTCTTATTATTTTTATTATTGAGCTCTTTATTTTATCTTCTCACACACATAATCCATGGTATCTGATGCTACACATACACCAGTCAGACAGAAACCCAAGTAAATCAATGAATAAGAAAAGGACACCAATCAATCTTCCAATTTTTCTACCCTGCCAAGATCCTGGCAACTGGTAGTGAGAAAAAAACAAAAATCTACTGCAGAGATGCATCATCTTTGTTATCAGAACAGAGTGAGATGATGTCACAGTTAGCAGGGGTTTTACAAATGAAGACAACTCTACTAAATACAATGCTATTTCATTCAGCCTTCTTCAAAGACGCAAGCAAAAAATAAATAAATAAATGAAATACTCCTCCCCAAAAAACAATTGAGATGCCTTAGCTTTTGAGGAAATGCATAAAACAAAAAACATAGCTTTAGTTTTCAGAAAGTAGACAATATTTTATAAGAACAGGAATGAAAAAATTAATAAATTAATAAAAATATTCCCATCCAAAGACAACACTGTTTTTAGAATACTGGTTCAGAATTAAAAGTCAAATTATTTTATAGCCTATGAAGTTACATTTTCTGAGAAGACGACTATCAGGACAGAACTAAAGGCAATCATCTTAATATATTCTGGGCAGACCCAAGGAAATATTAACACTTTAAATGGGACATAGGGGCGCCTGGGTGGCTCAGTCAGTTAAGCATCCTACTCTTGATTTCAGTTCAGGTCATGATCTCAGGGTCATGGGATTGAGCCCCACATGGGGCTCTCCTCTCAGTGGGAAGTCTGCTTGAGATTCTCTCCCTCTCCCTCTGTCCTTCCCTCTCCCCTCACGCTCTCTCTCTCTCTAAAATAAATAAATAAATCTTAGAAAAAAATAAACTGGGACCTAAATTTGGCTTTGTTCTAGACCCAGAAAAATTATTTGTGTATGCTATTTCCCAGATACATATAAAGAAATTGAACTGAAATATGTGAATGGCATTGGACTATGTCTACTTCTAAGCAGATGAATTTTAAAATCCAAACTATTCCTATTTTGAAAACAGTGCCATTTAACTTTGTTCTTTTCCTGCTACTCCCACTTTTTATATGAATTGAGTGGTACTGTAAATCCCCCTCTTAAATGGTTTAGCAATACTTAAAATTCAGCAAAGAACATTCCCACCTCCAGGAGATACCTCTCCTTCATTATTATGGATGACTGACACATAAACAAATGTGATGCCTAGAATTGGAGCCAGTTCTTCTCTTGCAAATATTCACACATCAAAAATTCTTTCCTCATTTTCATAAAGACAGTTCTGACCATATTATTATAGCTAAAGGACAAAGTATATAGCTCTCAAAACTCAATTGATCTTAGTTATCTAAGTCTTACTTTAAATGAAGATAACAGAAATCCTTTCTCTATGTAAAAAGGTTAAGCTTAGAAAAAAAAAAAAGTGAAAGATTTTCTGGTTCATCTTAAATAGGCTTTGGAGAAAGAATCGCTAAGTGTGAAACTCCTCACCTACTGAATTTCATTGATCAAAGCATTTTGTAAAACAAGCAAATGTAGAATTTTGAGAGGCATTTAAAGGGCTTGTCTTTTGGAAGTTAATATACTTTGCTTAATTTATCCTTGATTTCCATTCTCCTTTCCTCTCTTATACTATCACCATGTGTAAGGGAATATAACAAGATTCTCATTTGTCTAGAATTTAGCTTGAATTGCTCAAGCTCCAGATACTCATGGGGGCTGTAAAGTAAAGGATGTGTGCATTCATTTGGATCCTAACAACACTTATGGCATCCCTACTGTGTGTCAGGCTCTGGGTAAGCAGGCTGGTGCTGGCTTTACCCCTGCCTCTGAACAGCACATAGCAGGTGCTTCCTGATGTATCTTTGTCATGTTTGCTTACAGGAAGCACATTAATAGAGTCCCAGGAACCTGAAGAAAAGCACTTGTCCCAGGCTAGCAGGAGGGGAAGGAGAAGTGCTTTCCTCCACAAGCCTTTTTTGCTTGGACATCTGCTAATCAAGCACCTCTGGGCTCTGTTGCCCCATTACAGCGGGATCACCCAGCTCTGTTCTACCTCCTCACTCAGCTGTTCTGGTCTTGAATATTCCTCTGTATCCACTGTTAGAGGAGATTCAATTCAACTCCCCAGCAGCTCAAACTATAAATAGGGAAGGTTTCTTGCTGATGCCAGGTGCCCCCTTGCTCCCTTCCCAACCCTTCTCTACACCCCTCCTCTCCTCCTTCCAAACCCTGGGGGCTAGAAGTACAAATAATGTTGTTCACATATAAAATACTAATTTTAATTATAATTTTTGATTATACAAAAACTGTCCTCAGAATGCTTTTCAACCTTGTAATAATAATAATAGCAATAACAATGGTGTTTATAAAGACTTACCATGTGCTAGGCAATGCATTTTACATTCCTCCCCTAAATGGCCCTGCAAAGTGGGTATTAGGGCCAAGGAAATTAAGGGTTGGGTAGGTCAATCCTTGACTTGACCAAGGTTAAACAGTGAGTGATAGAGACAAAATTCAAACCAGGTCCACTCAGATGCCAAAGGCCAGCTTTTCAAAATGCCCCACACTGCTTCATAAGGTCAGGATGTGAGAAGCAAAGCAAAAATAAGATTATAGCCCTAGGAATTTGCTGAATACAAATTTGTTACCCTTCAAAAGCTTATCAAAAACCAAACCAAAAGAAGTATTTAATTTCTTTCAACAAAAAAAACACTGTAGAATAAGTTCAAGTAGCCTAAACTTTTGATTTGTACTACTGTGAGTAGAACATACAGTAGTTTATGTTTAAATGAATGCTGGCAATGGAATAGAATATAATGCACCATAATTGATTTATGAATACTGTGTCTCTTAATAACTCACAGTTAGCAATTTCCAATTTTAACCAATCCCCTTCAATAAGAGCCTGCTCAAAACACTTAACATCGTTTACTTTGAATACCTGGGGCTAGAGCAAATGTTGCCCACCATGATAACCCGATCAGCTAAGCCTGCAGTAAACTCCTACCACCCACATGTTTACTCTGTCCAGTGGTTTCCCCATAGGTCAAATTATTGCGTGTACTCTCCCCTAAAACTGAGTTTCATGCTCAGCATTCAAGAGAGTTATGTTGTCTAAGGTCTCAGTTCTACAGCCATCTCTCCATTCATGAAAACTTTGGACATCTTTGAACCTAACTTCTCTTTCTGTATATCACTTTCCAACTTTTGTAAACATATATAAATGTTTACATACGTTTATGTACACAATTTATTCATCTCTTCTGTATGTAAACCAAGTAACTCACTCGGGGTTTTGTTGTTGTTGTTTTAAACACCAGATAGGCTCTCGTTCAGGAAGAATGGTTTTACTTTCCTTATAACACGATTGTCATAACAAAATAGCACTCTATATTCTCAATCCCCCTTATTTTGGTCAGTTTTTAATGACTATCTCGTTTTCAACAGCTCTACTTCATTTTTACACAGTGATACCATAGAGTCCCTGGTTTATTTGTTTCAATCACAAGCATTATTTCTCTTCTCAGCACAATAATTTCTATAACTCATGCAATCAATAGTATCAATTGACTGAATTGTTTTAAATATATATAGCTAGTAGAGGAAGTTTTTGTACTGAACATTGTACAAACCATAAACACTATCAATTAACTTTCCAGAAAGCATTTATTAAGCATGTATTTTGTTAAACAACTCTGTTCCTTCCACTTAGAAATGTATCACCCAGTTCAGTGCTGCTCAATAGAAATATGATGCAAGTCACATATGTAATTTTAAGTTTTCTAGTAAAGGTAAAAAGAAACAGATGAAATTAAATTAGTATCATCATTATTATTAATTAAAGTATTAATATAAATTAAATTTTATTTAACATAACATATCTGAAATATTATCAATTCCAATATGTCATCATATAAAAATTATTGATATTGTACACTTGTTTGTATTAAATCTTCAAAACCTGGCATATATATTTACACTCAGTTCAGATGAGCCACATTTCAAGTGCTCAATGCCACCTGTGGTTGGCCGCTACTATATTAGGAAGCACAGGTCTAGATCAGTGGTTCTCAACCTCACTGCACAGTCACCTGGGTAGCTTTTAAAAATCTGGGTGCTCAGGCCACCCTCAGACCCATGACCAAGAATCTCTGGGAATAAGACCCAAACATTAGTATTTTTTAAAGCTTCCAGGTGATCTCAATGAGCAGCCAAAGTTGACAACCACTTATCAAAAACAGAATGGAGAATGTTAACAAACACAGGAATGTCACCATTTGTTTATTTCAATATCAGGGGATCCAACAATAAATAACATCACGGAGCTCATGACTTGTATGAAGAGCAAGAGAGACATTACAATGACTACTCA
This sequence comes from Halichoerus grypus, assembly GCF_964656455.1. Lineage (NCBI taxonomy): Eukaryota > Metazoa > Chordata > Mammalia > Carnivora > Phocidae > Halichoerus > Halichoerus grypus. Next base: position 82,196,052 of record NC_135723.1, read on the forward strand.
CAATGCTGTGATAACCGCCCAAATAAAAATGTGAACAAAATACAACAGGATAACAGAGAAGGAAAGAACACCAATCAGTAGCCTGATAAAGAGCTAGTATTAAATGTCGTCAGATCAGGACTGGAGAGTATTTTTTGAATGGGGGCAATTAAGTGGTTTTCAGTGACTTGAGCAAAAAGCATTTTAGTCAATACCATAAAAACCTCATTAATCAGAACCAAATTCAGATTTTATAATTTCTGATAGACGTTAAGCCACAATTTCCTTTTGCCCTATATATGGCGGGGAGGGTCTACTAAGGAAAAGAATATTTTAACAGGAAATTTAAAATCCTTAATACATTATCTAAATAAATAAAAATAACTGATATATTCATAAGTGAAGCTCTTAATCTGTTAGCTTAATGCACCGTATATATTAAAATGTTATCAGAGTTATTCAATTATATTTGTAGAGAAAAGCATAGTAATTCAGACTTTTTAAGTTTACGAGTCTTTTTGTGGTATAAGCACAAATGCTCTCGAATCTGGTTTTCCACTGTCAAATATGCTTCTTAGTATGATAAGTTTTGAGGAAACTTTCTCCCATTTATCTACTATAGTTGTAAAATAAGAATATGCCTCCAGCACCCTCCCTACCTGAAGTTCTTTTTCTAACTAATATATCATCGTTCCCTTATTTGCTCAAAATGAGCTCAGAATGTTCCTCCTTCATGAAGCCCTCCCTGACTATCCCCCACAGCCCCTCTGTCTCTGTCACCTGGTACACTGTGGACAAGATTCTTGTTACACTTACTCATATAGACAATTAAGCACAAAACTGTAACCTTTTTCTTGCAATACTTTGAGCTACTTATGGGCAGCTTCATGTCTTTTTTGGTTTCCTATCTCCAGCCCCAGCACAATGAGTGGCACATGGTAAGTACTCCAAAATATTCTTCAAGTTAGATTGAAACAGGAAATGGCACTTCATAGAAACAAACTAAGAGCCAAAACATATTTCCACAAGAATAAAAGAAAAGATTTACACACTAAAAAAAAAAAAAGAAAGAAAAGATTTATGCATTAAGCAAGGGTGCACAGAGATTTCTTAAAACTGTGATTATTTCACCTTAAAAGGAAAGGGAGACAGCAAGTATCTGCTTGTACACTGGAAATTTTCCTACAAAGTAATATTATGATTTCCTCCTCTTGAAAGAGAGAAACATATATATCATGATTTCTACACGAGTATTTAGGGAGTGAATGTGGTTTGTTCAAATAACAAAATAATTGGAGATACTAATATACTGGTCAGCATGACCCAGCCAGGAAATTTGATTTGCTAAACTTATCTTCCTAAGTAAAACAAAAGTAATTGGGCCAATAGAAATAATAATGTGCTGCCCAAGGCTCTCCTTAGATCTTCTGAAAAAATAAGTCCATGAGAAATAGAATTGCCTTTGAGAGAAAAGGACCACTGTGGCTCTGGCCTGCTCTGAGGGACAAGAGGAATGGGGCAGGGACAAGGGTTGGGAGAAGGGGTGAAGGACTCACTGATCACTGACCGGGGCTATTGGGTTGTAGTGTTTTAAGGTCACTCGTAGGGCCTAACTCTACCATCCCAATCTCCCCCAGGACATAAAAAAATAGGGACTTACAGAGTGGAGCCATGCTCCATGAGACTCCTTCATACTACATCTGCTGTGGGACTCATTCATCCTGAAACACAGAATGCTTGGACCATAAGCATATCCTACATTAGGTCTGTAGGTGAGGTGGATGTTTGGTAGTTCTTGGCATTGCCTCATTTATTCACAATGCTCAAAATATATGAGATTTTACACACACACACACACACACACACACAACATATATATATAACCCAGATAATTCTACAAATAACAACAAATAACAGTAACCTATGCCAGATTAAAAACTCTACAAGCTAAGGTTATCTGCAAACTTCTTAAATCTATCCTCCTTGGGAAAAAAAATAGTAATACAGCAATCTCAGACACATTACGTGTGCCTTGCTTCTTCATTTTCTCTTTATTTAGAAAATCATCTCTTCCTTTTCCTCCCAAATACAATTGCATCCCTAAAAATGCCTGAAAGCATCTTAACACATTTAATCACAAAACAGAAAGCAGCCTTCATGTTTAGAAACTTCTAGTACTTCATATACTATTTCTTTAATCCAATTCAGAGTCTGAAATAGGTCCAAATTCATATATAGTCCTAATAAGCTTTGAAATAATAGTCCTCTCTTCAAAGAGAATAGTACTGTTAATATATAACTGGTTAAGGTTAAACTAATAAATCATAATCAAGCAAAAGTAGGTCTTGAAGAAACTGCCTTAAGCCTCCATGACTTTACAATTCCATATTCAGCACTCATAATAAATCCCAATGCATGTGTGTGAATATATAAATATTCATGCATTGTTAAATGTGCACCTATAAATGCACAGGATACATATGCAGATGTAAATGTGTTTTATGACTTCAGCTTATGAAAATGCCTCATAGACATATATTGGTCTTGGAGAAACTACTACTTTGATATCCATTAGATGTAATATATGAGTTTACCATTGTGTCATCATCATGGTATAATGCCATTGTCTAAGATTTATCTATTAGATAACTCAGACGTATGTAAATGCTCTAGAAATAAAAAGAATATTGTGAAGCCATTAAATCATGGTCAATAAAACATTTCTGTATCCGTCATAATCTAATCCTCCAACTCCATCAAGTTTTAGCTACAATGACTTCCAAACCCATTTACCACTTTTGGGTCTTCCTCTGCATCCTTGTTATGATGACAAATTGCTTAGATTGGCTGACTGCTGTTGCAAGATCAAGCCAAAGCCAAGCTTTGAAAACCCAAACCAATGATTAAATCAACAGAGTTGCCCAAATTAAGAAGCAGGCAAGGCTCCACATCAAACGGTTAAGCTTTAGTATTCCCTGAGTTCTACTATTTACTCAATCCAGGGAGCCAGAACAATGAAATTAAACATTTGGATTGTGTTGGAGTTCCTCCCACAAAAGTTCTCACAGAATTTTAGGAGAAAAAATCCTAAAATGGTTTTCATATTGTACATATTGAGGAAATCATTTGATTCAATGGCTCAATGCTGATAAGCCTTAGTTTACAACAATAAACTTTTCTAAATAAATTATTTGATCCATGCTAAATTTGTGTTGGCCTGTCAATGGCAGGTTATGGAAAGTTGTGGGATGGGGGTAGCCAAGACTGGTCAACAGGATAGAGATCATGGCCAGCAGCCAGTTTATATGGACAGGGACTGGGTGGTAAACAATGCTAAAAACAAATAACCAAGGGATAGGGAAAAAAGCCATAATAAGAATGGGAAATATATGTTGGACACTTAATCTATGTGTTAGACTTTGCTAAGTGTATTAAACATATTATTCTATTTTATTTTCATCTACAGTCCATTCATTCCTTAAAATGCATTCACAGGTACACATATATACGAATATATACCTACACATATATACACATACCACTGGATATGAAGTAGATGAGGAAACTGAGGTCCAGAGTGGAGTTACTCCAGATCTCACAATTAGTGAATTGCCAATAGGGGCCTCAATTACAGGCCAGCCTTGGCAGATGCACTTAACCAGTACACTACACTTCTCCCTCTCCCCGATAAGTCTATGAAGAGGGCTAATTTCCAAGAAACTGGTCAAACTGGAGGTTGTAGACAAAGTCCAAGAGTTGGACAGGTGATCTGGGCTTCCAGTGCTGAGATCTAAGCCAGGCAGGGACATAGGCAGCCACGGAATCAGGGCATACTGCGCAGGAGTCTAGAGATTCATGTAAGACAGGAAGACATAGGAGGAAACAGCTCTTAGGTATAAATCAAGGCCCATGTTGAGATTCAAGTCTCACACCAGAGCAAAGTTAGAAACATATTAAAAAGGGAGCATTTCAGAATTTGAAAAAAGGTCCTGGACCCTTTGGCCCGACTTACAAGGCACCAATCTATGCTAATTAAGTGTGTATAAGTCCATGGAGACAGAGATGCGGCCTGCAGGTCACTGCAGCTGAACACCAGATCTTCTAGGCTGAGGACCACTCATGCTTCTAAAATCTCCACTGAGTTCCAAATGTGGTATTTTCCTCTTTTCCATTTATCACTGTCCTCATCCCCATATTAGAAACAATAACAACAATAAGACATCTACTTAGTTCAGTCATCCGGGAAATGCCATGGATAATACAGTACTATGGGTCAAATAATGCATTCAAGAACCAGTCAATTCAGTGGGAAAAAGAAAAATCAAATTGCTTATTCTGCTTCATGCAGAGAAAAAATAAATAAATTACTTTTGAATATTGTGCTTTTCAATAGTTGTACTGATGTTGGGTAGACATATTCACGAGGCATCTCCACACTTTGTCGCTTTGGTATATTATTTTTTAAACTGCCTTTTCTTCTTGGAATCAAATTTATCCTTTTGGGATGCTTAATTCCTTAATGTCAATCTTTTTTTTTTTTTTTCACTAAGCAAGCAAGTTGTTTGTTTTTTCGACTAAATTCTTTAATCAGCTTTTGTTCAAACCTGTTTATTTCTATCTGCATTACAAATGCTAGATTTAACCAATCTATCAACCCAAGATAATACAAGGAGGAATCCTGTCAGTTTGCCTTTTCCTCTCAGGAACAAGATACTGTATTCTGTAGTTTTGAAGAAAAGAAATAATAGAATTAGACGAAGATTGAGGACAAGAGGATGTCAGGCCAATGAAAGGCACGTGGTCCTTCTACAGTCTTCCCATCTTATATGGGGAATTGTAATACATTTGTGCTAAATGCTTTGAGTATTCTCATTATGCAAAAAAGCATTAGAGCCTAGTATATTTTGTTACCATAGTTCTGCCTACTGGGAACTATAATTAAAGCACATTTGAGCAAATGCAATTTTATTTGTTATTAAGCAACTAAAAGCTTAGTCAACCTTGCAAATATGGCATTATCTTAGGATTACAATATGAGCCAGCAAGCTATCCAGTAAACTTTATTAGGTCCTATCTTTATTAGCAATGCCTCCTACTCCTTTTGTAAAAGACTTCTATACTACATAACAGTAGTTCTCAAACATTAGGATGCATCAGAAGGCTTGTTAAAACAGTATTGAGCCAGGCTCCCAGAGTTTCTCATTCCTTAAATCTGGGATAGGGCTCTAAAATCTGCATTTCTAATATGTCCCTAGGGCATACTGATGATGCTGGTCTACAGACCACACTTTAAGAACCACTGCTATACAATGTAGTGGTTAAAGCTTTGGAGTCAAACCAACCTGAGTTCATATCCTAGCGCTTCTAAAATCTATATGTCCTTGGGCAGCCTACTTCATCTCTCTAAGCTTCAGTTTATTAATCCACTTAGTGGACATAATAATACCTATGCAATAGGTTTATTATGAGAATTAAGTGAGACAAAAATATGGAAAGTGCTTAGCCCAGTGCCTGGCAGGGAAAAAAAGCAATGCATGGAAGTGATCAGTTTATTATTATTGTTGTTCTTAATTGGATAAATATATCAACAGCTAGTTCAAAGTATTCATAGCCAGCGGTGTGCATCAGACTCACTTGATGCACAGGTAAAAATTTTTGTAAAATTCACACAATGAGCTACCCTCTCCCTCAGAGATTCTGATTTCATTGACTCTAAGATGCCATTGATTATAAGATGGACCATTATTTTATGTACTGCTAAGAAAGAAATTCTGCAATTATACTAGGATTAAACTAATAGAAAGTACATTCATATTTCAGAAATGAGAAAATGTGAGAAAAATGTACATCCTGGAGTTAATAAATTACAGTAGGTAGAGATGTGAATTTGGGCTTGCTTCCCAGGCTACTGTGATGTGCAATTCTGGTTAAAAAACACTGACCTAGTCAATGTGATAGCTGCAGGGGGAACTCAGAGTTCAGATGCCTCAAAGCTAAGAGAGCGCACAGGTTGGAAGCCCTGAAACTATAACACAGGCCAATCTCATGATCCATCGTATAATTCCATTGGCTATTAATGAAACAAAAATATTTCCGCTTGGTTTGATAGCATCTGCACTCCAAACTTGGAAGAGGCCTTCTCCCACTGAAGAGCAGTTATTCACATGATGAGAACAAATCAACCCATTGGTAGAGCCAATCAGATCAGAGGAGAATGTAGTACAGTCTGCAGGAAGGTGTCAGGCCAAGACAGACTTTCTTCATAAACAGGAATTCCAATCCTGAGATTTGAGGGGTATTGGGGGAGACTTTTAAGGAAGACCAAACACAATTTCCATTCGGGAGAGAAGGGAGCATCGTCAAGGTCCCACACATTACTGAGACTGGCTGTAGTAAGTTTTTATCTTCCATCTTGATTTTTAAATTGTACTGTGTAAAGTGTTGGGGAAAAGAAGCTGATTTTGTATAATCTGATTGTTTTATCAAATTTATGGTAGTTGCAATTTCCCTTCAATCTAAGAACCTTGGATGAAGACATTAGTAGCATCTGACCTCCTCCAACTTGATACTAATGCTCTCACCCATAGGAAATGCATTCCTTCTGTAACATAACTTAGAACAGAGCAGTATCTTCTGACATTTTTATTTGGGAGCTTACAGTTTCTAATAACTTCAGTAAATGGTCTTTGGTAGTCTCCATGCACAAGTGAATTATAACAAGAAAATAAAATAATCTTAATTTTAGCTCCTGACAATTCTAAGAATGTAAATCACTAATGAAATGTTGAAATAAAACCATAGCTGTATTTGCAGATTTCCAACTATGAAAATCTCATTTTAACTCTTTCCTATCTTGTGACTACCCAGTCCCTCCTTAAATGAATGGGATCACTAATAACTATGAGTTTGCTAACGAGGACTCAATCTAGATAGACAAACAAACATAAGATGTGTAAGTCAGGGAGTACAAAGGACAGTCGTTAAAGGTCCAAATAGTGACAAACTATAGCAGTCATAATTACAATTGAAAAATACATAAGTTTGGATGATTTTATCATTTTCTCACTGTATTGGAACCACACACACACACACACAAACACACACACATACATACACATACAATCAATGAAATCTATACTTCCAAAAATACTTTTTTTGTACCTTGGAAACTACTGTTGGTCCTGGCTCATATTAAATTTCTTTCTATAGTTATATATTAAAGATTTACCACAGGGGCGCCTGGGTGGCTCAGTTGGTTAAGCAACTGCCTTCGGCTCAGGTCATGATCCTGGAGTCCCAGGATCGAGTCCCACATCGGGCTCCCTGCTCAGCAGGGGGTCTGCTTCTCCCTCTGCCCTCTTCCCTCTCGTGCTCTCTGTCTCTCATTCTTTCTCTCTCAAATAAATAAATAAAATCTTTAAAAAAAAAAAAAAGATTTACCACAACAATGTTTTTTAAACTGTGATGTTCTTAAAGTTTCATGTTTCCAGTTACAGAGTAGGAAAAACAAGATATCATGAAACAACAAAAATGTCTACATAATTTAAATGATTGTACATGTAGCATATAATTTAATATGAAACTCAGTCACCTGAATGACATCCTAGACACAAGTCATACTGGTCATTGAGAATATCTGTCAACTTAAAAGAGGAGGAAGCAGCAATATCTTTATAGGAAATTAGTTTCTGTTTTACTATAAATATAGAAGATGGTATTTTTTAACTGATCTGTCTTAAAGGTTTAGTTATACAATGAATGCAACCCTTATTTTCCACATAAGGAAACAAAGACTGAGCTTGTAATTCTTCAATTCCATCCACCATCTGTAATATTCAACTGACTCATGTGATCCTTCCACAAGGATTTATCATCATTGAGGGAATCTTTGTACACCTTATCTTTTTTTCCCAAAACGTGTATAAACTTCCTGAAGTTTCATGTCATCCATGTATTTGCTGATTTTAAATATTTTCAGTTCCTTGGAAGATGTAAGAAAAAACTTAAAAAATAAGCATTAGCAGTGGCTTGTAGATTCTGGTTTGTTTTAACAAAAACAGCAATTATTTCAAATCCTCTGCTGATTAGAAAGTAGTAGATCTCACTTGATATGTCAAAGCATTTTGATATTATATTTTGTCCTCCCATAAAATGCCATTACCAGCTCTAATAATTATCTGAATGTTCAACTTTTCCCATTATCCTTTTCTTAGTCTTATGTGTCTGTTAGGTTATTGCTTGCCTCAGAAAAATATGCTACAAAGAGGCCAATAAAACAATTTCAGGAGGAAAGAATAACAGTCAAATGCCCTTTCTTTCTTTAGTATAATTTCTAGGATTCCAGCAAATGTAGACACTTAGCCCAAATCAACTTCAGATAGACTTTTAGATCTTTCAACTTATCCTTGTGGACAGAATGGAGCAAGTAAATTGAGTGCATGAATAGTAAGGCAGATTAGTCACAGTTTCAACAGCTATACCCAGAGGGTGCTAATTAATAGAACATCAATCTGGTTCCAGGTTTGGAGCATCATAGAAGGATTCTTTGCTAGGTTCCACTTGTTTCAACATTTTACTCAATGTCCTGGGTGAGAATATGGAGAGGACATCACAAAATTTGTAGAAGGGAAAGTGACTATATTAGATGACTCAATTAGGATCGAAAAAGAAGTTGACAGGTTAGAAGCAAGGGCTAAATAGAATAAAATGAAAAGTAATTGAAATAAATTTTACATGAGGTGATTAAGTTCGAAGGGCCGGTTGTTTTATACAGAATGAAGAGTAGCAATGGTTTAGTAGCAATCCATGTTCAGAGATTTTAGTCTATAGAAAGGTTAATATGAATCAACAGTAGACAGAATGTTTATTGAATGAATGAATAAAATAGTGTAGAATCAGTGGGAGAGGAGAAAAAAGTAGGGAAGAGTAGGGGAGGGAAGATGAAAGAAAGGGAGGAGAGAGAGTGGAAAGGAGAAAAAAGGGGAGGTGGAGGGGAGGGGGAGAGGAGAATCTATATGAAAAGTAACAAAAGCTCCATTTGTTTCTGTGCAGCCCAGACCAGCCTTGAAGTACTGCAGTATAAGAATGGACAAACTGGGTTTATTCAGGGGTGACCTGAGATGTACAAACAGTCAAATCAACAAATCAAAAACATCCAAGAAATTCTTGAAGGAATCAGGCACATTTAGCCTTGGAGATCTGATAAGTATGTTCAAATATCCTAAGAACTTTAATGGGAAAAAATTAGAAGGTAAGTAAATAAGCTGAGTGCATGAATAAGAAGGCAGATTAGTCACAAACAGTTTCAAAAGCTATACCCAGAGGGTACTAATTAATGGAGCCATATCAATCTGGTTCTAGGTGTTGATCATCATAGAAGGATTCTGTCCTAGGTTCCATTTGTTTAACACTTTACTCAATGTCCTGGGTGAGAATATAGAGAGGTCATCATAAAATTTGTTACAAGTAGGACAAATGAATGGAAGGCACAAAGCAGAACTGGATTCTGTAAAAGTAATTCAGCGTCAAAGTTCTCCAAAGATGGAATGGCTCAGTTCTCAAAGGATGGAGCTAATAACCACTTTCTCCAGGAGATGTTAAAGCCCTGACCGGAAGATCCTTGGCACAGCTTTTGCCACATTAATTCAAGCATAAGATAGGTGGGGACTAGATAATCTTTGAAAGTCCTTCCCAACCTCAAGATGCCAATATTCAAACATTTTTTTCTGTGGTGTAAAGTAGGTTCTTGCAAAAGATTTTCTCTTATAAAAACAATGAAAACAAATGGTTAGCCTCGGGGAGGTGATCCAAGTCTTCAGGAAACCCTAAGAGAATCTTCTATTGTGTTGTGTGTTTGCTCTTTAGAGAACTAATCTCCTTCCCCTGGAATATATTAATATCTGTTTGTCCTCTGCTATACTGACGGACTTTGGGAATTTGCACACAGCACACTTTATCTTGCTAAATATAATAGTCTGCCCAGCATTCTTCCTTTATGAGAAATCCCTGTTCACTTCCATAAATGATGTGAATGGATCTGAAGTGTGCTTTCCTTTCTTCAATAGAAACTATTCCCAAAAGTAGCCTGAAAACATGCCAAACATCTGCTCCTACACACAGTTCAATACATGATATTGATATGTATTATTATTGGGTGAAGTCTGAATACAAGGCAAATTTAACACACTCCTGAACAAATTCCTCCTCCTCCCACGGCCCAGTCACAGAAACCTCAAGGAAATCAGTATAATTCTAATATTTCCTGCGCAAGCTGTAACTAATCAGGTAAGTCTGATAAAACAAAAACCACAGTAGAACATTCCAAAACCTAATATAAATTACATAAATATAGTAAGATAAATATTTCTCTAATTTAACAAATATCTTAAAACATAGAGGTATTTTTTTACCATCTGCTGTACTTTCATATTCAAAAATGTTGCTTTTCCACCCTGTGAGTTCTTGGGTGCCTGAGTATTTGTTTTGAGTCTATTATACCTACCCCATCTTTTAATAATCAAATGCAATTAATGTTTATCATGGCACAAAGAAAAGTAACCAAAATCCCTAAATCCTGAATTCTTTCTAGTCATCTACAGAGGCCTCTCCCATGCACAGCAAGTTCCCTAATGGATATGTTCATAAAGACTTTCAGAGTAAACACAACCTTATTATTAACTAGGGCTTTGGCCTCAAATACCTCTCTGGTCTCCTTCCCTGATGAACTAGCCTGGATCTCATATGAGCTTGGCAGACTCTTCTTGTCTCTTGGGCTAAAGATTAATTAAAAAAAGCCCCAACAGCTAATCCTTGATTCCTTTCCCAAGTCTCAGTCTGATTCTAGCCGCTGACAAAGCCTCTATTCTGGCACAGATTACATCTACCCACAGGAGGCAGGTTTTCCTAACTGGTAAAGTCTTTCTATATACCTGTGCTGTCCAAAACAGTAGCCACTGTTCACTTAAACACATTAAGTTAATTAAAATTAAATAAAATTTAAAATTCAGTTCCTTAGTTGTACCAATTACATTTCAAGGGCTCAACAGCCACATGTGGTTAGTGGCTAGTGTATAGAACATTTTATCACTCCCTATTGGACAGCGCTGCTCTAGGAGCCCATTTTGTTCTTGACTTGGGCAAACCTTGGTATTGGAGTTAGGCACTTTATCTTCCACTAAAGATCTGAGTGTGCAACTGTTTACTCATTTGTTCATTCAACAAATATTTATCAGTTCCATTCCTAGCTGCTAGATATATAATCATGAACAAACAGACATAGTACCTGCTCTCATAGAGCTTATGTTCTAGTGGAAGGCCAACAATAAACAAGTGAACAGCTAATAGAAAAGATTATTGATTACGAATTTTAATGCTAGTATATCTGCCTTTTAAACTCAAAGTAACAAGGTGTTTTTGTTTCATTCAAATGAGCCCATCCCTACAGTGGTCAGCCTTTCTCTTGACTTTCTTCAGATGGCAAACACTGATGGTTTTAGGATTTACTTGAGTCTAGTGTGTTTTTCAGTCTTTTTTTCTTTAGAATTTCTGCCCACAGCTTAATTCTTGCCTGTGCACTTGATTCCCTCACAAAGGGTTCTCCAGGCTTTATAGTTCCAATTATCACATTTTTAGGTGTGACTACTCTTAATTACTTACATTCCCAAATAGTACAACAAACTACTAGACATCCCCTCTTTGAAGACCCCACCCCAGCTTCTTAAATCTTATCATTAGGTCTTCAGAATGCCTCTTGAACTCATATCTCTCTTCTATTCCCAGTGGGCCATACAATCTAAACTGTCTTTACTCATACCTGAATTACTAAAATGTATGCCCATGCCACATTTGTCTCCAACCCCTCCCTGGTTGGGATCACCTCCCAGCAGCTGCTGAGACTACCACTCTCTGCAGTGGTGCTGAAAGGACCAACACTGACAGATGAGTGCCTCAGTAGCCTGGCAGCCCCACCTCACTTATCCCAGTTGCAGCTCTGAAAATGGCACCATTTCAAGGGACAGTTACCCAGCAGCCAAGTTCACTGGGATTGGGGCTGGCATGGTCAGAGTGGCTGGCTCTGAGGCTGGGATTGGGACTGTGTTTAGGCCCTCATCACTGGTTATGCCCAGAACCTTCTCTGAAGCAAAAGTTTATCTCCTATGACATTTTGGAGGCCATGGGGGTCTTTTGCCTGATGGCGGCCTTTCTCATGCTCTCTGCCATGTGAAAGAGCCATCTCCACCTCCCATATTTCTTTCTTCCACATCTCTCATGCCATGTATGTTCCTTTCCCTACACCTCCCCCATTAGCCTGGGAAAAGTGGTTGGTTCAGGATTCAATAGAGGAAAGTAAATAAATAGTAAAAAGTAAAATAAATACTGTATGAATAACAAAAATAAATGACCTGTTATTACACTGGCCAAAAATCTACCCTGGCTCCCTATCAACTATAGAATCAAGTTTCTTTTTCATGAACTTGTTGCTTTGAAAAGATAAGGCTAGGGGCACCTGGGTGGCTCAGTCGTTAAGCGTCTGCCTTCGGCTCAGGTCATGATCCCAGGGTCCTGGGATCGAGCCCCGCATCAGGCTCCCTGCTCCACGGGGAGCCTGGTTCTCCCTCTCCCGCTCCCCCTGCTTGTGTTCCCTCTCTCACTGTGTCTCTCTCTGTCAAATAAATAAATAGATAAATCTTTAAAAGAAAAAAAAAAGAAAAGATAAGGCTAAAACTGAATGATTCTGTTATTAAAATGAACGTTTCATTTAGGAGTAGGTATTATAACCTGTTTAATCTCTAAATATGATTTTAGATTTTTCAGGCTGATATACCACTGAGCTCCTATGACATATTATGTCCCTGCCTATGTGTCCTCCTTTTATCTAGTTAAAACTTTCTTAATCATCTTCCTCCCACAGTTTCCACAAACTCTTCTTCTGCAACATAAACATACACACATACACACACACACACACACACACACACACACGAAGGGGGGGGAGCTTTTAAAGATAATTTACTGAGTTCACTGATACAAATGGGAGTTTTAAGAAGCACAAGCAAACTATTTCAGCATTATTTTGGCCAATGTTATATACCTTTCCCATTTCCTTGCCACCCACATGAAGTCTACACTGTCTTTTACCATAGGGTCCCAAGCTCAATAGCTTGAGTAAGTCACCGAGTGGTTTTCAGCAGGCAAATTTTGGATCAATATCCACAAACTAAAAACATCTCAGCCTTTAACCTAAGGACCTACTTGTGATTAATAATTTCACCACTGGCCAGGGTGATAAAAAATCAAAAATCAAACTCTTTAAAAAAGAGAGAGAGAGAGATACAAATGACATATAGCACTGTATTAGTTTCAGTTGTACAAAATAATGATTTGGTATTTGTGTACACTGGGAAATGATTACCACAATAAGTCTAGTTACCATCTATTGCCATACAAAGGTATAAAAAAATTTTTCTTATAGGGCACCTGGGTGGCTCAGTCGTTAAGCATCTGCCTTCAGCTCCGGTCATGATCCCAGGGTCCTGGGATCGAGCCCCGCATCGGGCTTCCTGCTCAGCGGGAAGCCTGCTTCTCCCTCTCCCACTCCCCCTGCTTGTGGTCCCTCTCTCGCTGTGTCTCTCTCTGTCAAATAAATAAATAAAATCTTTAAAAAAAAATTTTTTTCTTATAATAAGAACTTTCAGGATTTATTCTTTTGGCAACTTTCAAATATGCATTACAATATTATTGACTATAGTCACTGGGTTGAATATTACATTCCCATGACTTGCTTATTTTATAATTTGAAGTTTGTACCTACAGACTACCTTCACCCATTTTGACCATTCTCAAACCTCCTTTCCCTCTGGCAACCACTGTTCTGTTCTCTGTATCTGTGAGATTAGTTCTGTTTTGTTTGTCCATTTGTATTCTTTTTTAGATTCCACATATAAGTGAAATCACAAAGCTTTTGTCTTTCTCTGATTTATTTCACTTAGCATAATTCTCACAAGGTCCATCCATGTTGTTGCAAATGGCAAGATTTCCTTCTTTTTATAGCTTAGTAATCCATAATATAAAAATATGACATCTTCTTTACCCATTCATCTATCAATGGACACTTGGGTTGTTTCCATATCTTTGATATTACAAATAGTGCTGCAATGAACATAAGGGTGCATATATCATTTCTAATTAGTGTTTTCATCTCCTTCGTGTAAATACCTAGTAGTAGGTTGCTGGATCATATGGTGGTTCTTTTGTTGTTGTTGTTTTGTTCTGTTTTTTTAGAAACTTCCATACTGTTTTCCATAGTAGCTGCCAGCAGTGCAGAAGAATCACCTTTTCACCATATCCTTGCCAACACCTGTTATGTCTTATCTTTAATAATAGACAAGCATGAGGTGGTATCAAGCTTGAAGTGGTATCTCAGTGTAATTTTGATTTGTATTTCCCTGATGATTAGTGATGTTGTGCATCTTTTCATGTGCCTGTTGGAATCTGCGTGTCTACTTTGGAAAAAGGTCTATTTGGGTCCTTTGCCATTTTTTAATTGGTTTGTTTGCATTTTTGTTATAGAGCTGTATGAGTTCTTTATATATTTTGGAATGTTAACCCCTTATCAGATACTTGATTTGCAAATATTTTCTCTAATTCAATAGGTTAACTTTTCATTTTGTTGATGATTTTCTTTGCTGTGCAGAGGTTTCTTAGTTTCATGTAGTACCATTTGTTTATTTTTGTTCTTTCTGCTTTTGGAGTTAGGTCCAAAAAATCATTGCCAAGACCAACATCGGGGAGTTTATCACCTATGTTTTCTTCTAAGAGTTTATGGTTTCAGGCCTTATATTCAAGTCTTTAATCCACTACTTTATTGTGATCTCAAACTAAATATTTATCTTCTATGTATTTTAGATGTCTAAAGAGCAAAACTGTGATTTGAGTTTATTAGTAATTAAAAGTACTGAAAGATTCTTTCTTAGAATGTGCTAGCTACCTTTCAAAAATATCTATTTCCTTTTTATGAGGATTAAATGTACAAAAGTCAAGTCTCATTTATTATGATCATAACCTGCTCTAGCAATCACAGAAAAGGAAGTTTTTCTTATCTTTCTGTCATGTATTATTGTAGATGAATTAATTCTTATAGTATGTCCTTAAAACAATTATACAAGTTAACTGATATTTAAAGTTACTAAAATCCATTTTTTACTTTTTTCTGCATAATAATTACTGTTTCTGCTGTCATAAATGTACTAGACTCTGAGAAGCTATGTAGACTTTTATATTTGTTACTCAGATCCCCTGAAATATGTTCAAAATTATTAATAAACCTGTATACACAATATAATATAAATTATTATACATAAAAAATTTCCTTAAACAAGACTAGATCAAGCAAATCAATGTTTATCCCATTTCCCAATACCATTTTACAGGAGCTTCAGGTCACTAGAATTAATTGCATTGACTTGGAAGAGCACAGAAGACATGTTATATCACAGGTCACAGGCAAGTCCTTAATTGTGCTTAAATGCTTCTATATCTCTCAATGCTTCTGTATCTCTATGATAATATTTATTTAACAAACATATATAGCACTTGCTATGCCAAGCACTATTCTAAGCCCTTTATAAATGCTAAATAACATTTAACATTGTGAGTTAGTATCATTATCCCCATTTTACAAATGGGGAAACTGCAGCGTAAGAGAAGAAGTGTCTTCCTCAAGTCCCTAGAGCTACCAAACGGCAAAGTCAGAATGGGAGCCTAGAAATTGGGCTCCAGAGTCTGAGCTCTGCCCTTCAGTATTCAAAATTATTTCTACATTTGAAATCTAGTTTCAGTAGAAGGGTGTTATAGCTTTTAATTATGTGGGGAAAGAAGTTTTCCCTTTGATACATGAAATCATTTTGTGGCCGCTCCCATGCAGACACTAAAGGTCTCCTTGATCCAATACCCCCTGGCTTGGGTGCTTTCCTGCTGTGCACCCACCCAGCTCTGTGCCTTGTCCTATGGCAGCACCTACCATGATTTCTGCATATTAAATATTAAGTTCTTTAAGGGTAAGGAGTAGGTCTTGTTCACAGTTGCAGCTCCAATATGTACCTTGAGCTGATAAAGCATTGTTATAAATCATCTAGCAGCTAAAGAGTTAAATTGATTTCTTATCAAGTTATGACACGAATAATAAATAAATTTCTTCTCTTTACCCATGGGAGTAGGCACATATTCCAATTTTAAAATTACCCAGTGTGTGGAAATAGGCTTGTGATTTAAAGGAAATGATACTGCAGAAAAATAAGTTAATGGATGGTTTACCCCTGGCTTGTCACGGAGCTTTCAAAATTTGGGGTGTTTCAAACTTCAAGACACTAAAGTACCTCATTTGAAGAGCTGCACTGAGCATTTTAAGCTAAAAGTCAAAGAATATATACCAAGCTACTATAACAAAACGTTTCCATTAAAACCTTGCAGCAAAGAAACAATTGCCAGGTAGCACATTGCTCTCCACAAGAAATGACGTTACGTCATTTCGTGCAAAGGACATCAAAACAGCTTATCAGTTTAACAGAGGATTTCAATACATCACAAGAAGCCTCTCACGTACCCCTTTATGTGTTTCCAGGAAAATTGCTACAGAAGATCTAAAGGCACAATAATTTGAACCTAACTAGACTTCTTAACCAACACAAACTATAACTTTTCTAAAATGTCTACCTCTTTACAAATGGATGCATTTGTTAGCAAAGTCCTACTCACTCTTGGAAAATATAGTTCTACAGAGAAACAGTGATGCATTTGCTTTCATTCAGCAACATTCACTCAACAAATTGTTAATTATGTACCTATTATGTGCTAGCTACTCTATTGGGTATACATATGGGAGTCCTTCTTCTGACAATAAAACTGTATTTTTTTTTTTAAAGATTTTATTTATTTATTTGACAGAGAGATAGAGAGAGAACACAAGTAGGCAGAGAAGCAGGCTCTCCGCAGAGCAGGGAGCCCGATGCGGGATTCGATCCCAGGACCCTGGGATCATGACCTGAGCCAAAGGCAGCCGCTTAACCGACTGAGCCACCCAGGCGCCCTAAAACTGTATTTTTTTAATTGAGTTAGTAATTTCCAGATTTTTGGGTCCAGTTTAATAGCATTAGGCAGTAAGTTCTTAGTATACGTGGGAGGAAGAACAGAATTGTAGTTGACATAAATAATTCTATATTTTATCTTGGATGGCAGGAACATATATAGCTATATGTCAGTTTAAACATGCAGTTTGAGTGTTCTGATTAACTGCTCATTTTGCATTTTTGCCTAATTTGAGCAGGCAATTCCCTGAAATAGTCAAATTGAGTTTGGCATAGGGCTGGCCATAGGTTGATAAAATGAGGGAGCTGGATGGGCATTGGAAGACCAACTTCCTCCTAATCCACAAGCTCCTGAAGAAAAGAATGAGTTGTGTATCTCTGGGGCTGGAAATATTTCCTAGCACTGATTGTGCATCAGTAGATGATTGTTAGAATGAATGAATGACCCCATGTAACCTCTCTGTAACATACAAAAGGATATCCCATTTATAAAAATTTCCAGAGGTACCAGACATGAAGATGGGTATTTGGTCACTACCCTAATAATATTAACCCTTCCTAAATGAAGAGATCATATTGAGGCTCTTAAGGCAAAATAATTTGAAGCTAACTGGATTAATTGACCAAGACAAACTACAACTTTACTAACAGCTATTAATTTCAGTGAGATTTCCTTAACTGCCTTAACTTTTCCTCACTTTTTTTTTTTACAATTTTTTATTTATTAAATTTTTATTTTAATTCCAGTATAGTTAACATACAGTGTTATATTAGTTTCAGGTGCACAATACAGTGATTCAACAATTTCATGTATCAGTCAGTGCTCATCATGACAAGTACACTCCTAATTCCCATCACCTGTTTCACCCATTCCCCCCTATCTACCTCCCCTCTGGTAGCCATTAGTTTGTTCTCTACAGTTAAAAGTCTGTTACTTGGTCTCTCTCTCTCTCTCCTCCTTTGGTCATTGGTTCTGTTTCTTAAATGCCACAACCGAGAGAAAACATTCGGTATTTGTCTTCCCCGGCTCTGTTTTGTTTTGGTTTTGACTTTTTTGTTATCTTTTAGGCGGGGCACCTGGGTGGCTCAGTCGTTAAGCATCTGCCTTCAGCTCGGGTCATGATCCCAAGGTCCTGGGATTGAGCCCTGCATCTGGCTCCTCTCTCACTTCCCCTGCTTCTGTTCCTGCTCTCTCTCTCTCTCTCTCTCTGTCAAATAAATAAATAAAATCTTGTTATCTTTTAGGCTGTTCTGATTCTTAAGATAGAGGTTAACAAAATGATAAATTCTTCATTACCATCTTAAATTCTATTAACGTGCAACTTATCCAAGCTTATCCCTTTATTATGCCTTTGATAATATGAAATCTGCACCTCCAATCATGCTATACAGTACCCTTTCTACTATAATACATGTTTGTCTTATCTCCCCACTAAATTGTAAACCAGTATTAAAGACCTACATGTGAGACCTGAAACCATAAAAATCCCAGAAGAGAACTCAGGCAGTAATTTCCTGACATCAGCCGTAGCAACTTTTTTTCTAGATGTATCTCCTGAGGCAAGGGAAACAAAAGCAAAACTAAACTATTGGGACTACATCAAACTAAAAAGCTTCTGCACAGGGAAGGAAGCAGTCAACAAAACTAAAAGACAACATACTGAATGGGAGAAGATATTTACAAATAACATATCTGAGAAAGGGTTAGTATCCAAAATATATAAAGAACTGATATAACTCAATAACCAAAAAGCAAATAATTCAATTAAAAAATGGGCAGAAGACATGAACAGACATTTCTCCAAAGAGGACATACAGATGTTCAACAGACACATGAAAAGATGCTCATCATCACTTATCATCAGGAAAATGCAAATCAAAACTACAATGTGATATTACCTCACACACATCAGAATGGCTAGAATAAAAAAACAGGTGTTGGCAAGGCTGTGGAAAGAAAGGAACCCTCTTGCACTGTTGGTGGAAATGCAAACTGTTGCAGTCACTGAGCCTCAAAAAATTAAAAATAAAACTACCCTAGGATCTATCAATCACACTAATGGGTATTTACTCAAAGAATACAAAAACACTAATTCAAAGGGATGCATGTCCCTATGTTTATAGCAGCATTATTTACAATAGCCAAGGTATGGAAGCAGCCCAAGTGTCCATTGATTGATAAATGGACAAATAATCATGACCATGACATTTAGCAATTTACTAAACATCTCTAAGCTCAGTTCCTCATCTATAAAACAGGCATAAATGCAATTCCTCCCACAGAATTGTTGTGAATTATGGTAAGAAATATGAAATAATGCATGTAGGGCGCCTGGGTGGCTCAGTCGTTAAGCGGCTGCCTTCGGCTCAGGTCATGATCCCAGGGTCCTGGGATCGAGTCCCACATCGGGCTCCCTGCTCAGTGGGAAGCCTGCTTCTCCCTCTCTCACTCCCCCTGCTTGTGTTCCTGCTCTCGCTGTCTCTGTCTCTGTCAAATAAATAAATAAAATCTTTAAAAAAAAAAAGAATGCATGTAAAGTAATTGGATTGAACTTGGCACATGGTATTACTCACAAACATTAAAGGCATACTTTAATACTAAAATATACACATTTAGGAATGTTTTTAAAAGCTGCCTCCTTTCTCCCAAATAATTACATATTAAAAATTAATATTTAGGGGAGGCAGTGAATTCAATTCTTCATAAAATAATTCCCACCCTGTATATCTCTTATGTCAAGACATCTACAATTAGCATTAAAATGCACAAATATACTCATGTATGATTAAAGTAGGTGGTATAAATATCAATAATTACTATAATTTAAATTTTTATATTGTTCTAATTATTGTCACAGAAAAGTAAACTATTTTCTTCAGCACAAGGATAGACTGAAATGGCCTGCAGTTCCCCCACAACTATCTCTCTTCACATCACCCAGAAACCCAAGGCATTTGAATCTTTAGTGTTTCATTATTTGCTTATTTTCAGGACATTCAACCGTGCCTCTTGAATCACTGAAGAAAACAGCAGGTCTCTGGTTTTTGCTTTGTTTTGTCTTAGTCATAACCATTTTAGCTTCACTTCAACATGATCATCATTCCAACTGTTTCTTTGGAAGCTTATCTTGCAAAGCCAATAAAAGACTGTGTTCCCAAGCCTAGAGACTTTCCATTTATAGCTTTCCATTAAGCCTCTTAAAGGTAGGTATTTATTCCAATTAAATATTTAAAAGGTAGGTCCTTTTATGAAATGGCTTTTTTGTTAATTCAAAAAGGGATAATTATTTATACTTTGAAATCCTTTCTAATAGGATTTGAGTTGACCTACAACAAAAGACATAAATAGATTAAGATTGTTAAAATAAATCAAAACATATCAAAGCGCTGGAAAAGATGATACAAATACAAAAATCATTTGATTATATACAAAATTTAGCTCTGAGCTTCCATGAGACTAAGGCAAAAATGAAAATACAATTGATAAAGCAATTGTCATTACTTTATAAAGCAGATCTGTAATACTTTTATATACTAATTGTAAGTGTGGTCTTGGTACTAAATTCCAGTAGGAATTTATCTTTTGGGCCTTTCTTCAAGGAAAATTGAGTTTCATAATACAAAGTATTTTCATCAATGAGGTTCAGTGGCTGCTTTGAACTTCAATAAAAGTCAATAGCATGACATTATGCCAGTAACTTTAAAATTATTTTTAGCCATGGAACCTAGAAAATAAAATATTATGTGGCAGCTCAATATATAAAATACATAAATAAGAACTTCTCTAATTGAAACAGAGTTAAGGGGCCTGAAGCTACCATAATCACCGATTACAGAATCTGGGTAAGGAAAAGGCCTACGTAGCCAATAAGCTGATCATATTAGCCACAAATATAAAAATGCAAATCAAATGTCCTACAGCTAATATCACACTTAATAGCAAAGGATTGCATGCTCTTTCCATAAGACTGGGGACAAGGCAAGGATATCTACTCACATCAGTTCCACTGAACATTGTACAAGAGGTCTTGGCCAGTGCAATAGAGCACAACGGAAAAAGGAAAATAAGGCAAACAGATAGGAAAGGAAGAAGCAAAGCTATCCTTATTCACAACCTGATTGGATATATAGCATATCTTAAGAATCTTAAAAAAAAAAAAAATCCACTAGAACAAATAAGTTAATTGAGTAAGGTTGCAGGATGTAAGATCAATAGACAAAAATCATTTGTATTTTTATATACAAGCAACAAACAATTGAAAATGAAACAAAAAATACATTTATAATAGCACCAAAATCCATGACATGCTAAGGAATAAATTTAAAATGTGTGCATGGTTAGTACACTTAAAACTATAAAATATTACTGAGAAAAATTAAACAAGATTTAGATGTGGAGATTGCTAAGGACTGAATTATATCCCAGTAAAATTCATGTTGAAGCCCTAATTCCCAATGTGGTGGTATTTGAAGATAGGACCTTTGGGAGGCAATTTGGTTATATGAAATCATGAGTGTGGGACCCTCATGATGAAATTAGTGCCCTAAAAGAGGGGGCATAAGAGAACTTGTTTCTCTCTCACCATACACAAAGAAGAGGTCATGTGAGCACACAGCAATATGATGGCTGCCTCCAAGTCAAGAGAGAAGCAGGCCCACCATGAAATCTACTCTGCTCACACCTTGATCTTGAACTTCCCAGTCTCCAGAACCATAAGAAAATTTCTTTTTTTAAGACATCTAGTCTATGATATTTTGTATTGACAGCACATGCTAAGACAGAAATATACCATGTTCCTGGATCAGAAGACTCAATGTTGTTAAGATCATATCAATTTACTCCAAATTATTCTACAAATTTAGCATAATCTCTATTAAAATCCCATAAGGCCCATATGGCCCAGAAATTTCACTCCTAGATATATACCAAAAATAATTGAAAACAGGGACTCAGATAGATACATGTATACCAATGTTTACTGCAGCATTATTAACAATAGCCAAAAGGTAGGAACAACTCAAGTGTCCCTCAACAGATGAATGGATGAACAAAATATGCAGTATACATACAATGGAATATTATGCAGCCATAAAAAGGAATGAAGTTCTGACACATGCTACAATATGAATGAATATTGAAAATGTTATTGCTAAATGAATAAGCCAGACACAGAAGGACAAATATGGTATGATTACATTGATTTGAAATATTTAGAATAGGCAAATTCATAGAGACAGAAAGTAGATAAGAGTTTACCAAGGGCTGGGGAGTATTACTGTTTAATGCATACAGAGTTTTTGTTTGGGGTGATGGAAATCTTTGGAAATATTGGTGATGGATGCACAATATTGTAAATGTAATTAATACCACTGAATTGTATACTTAAAAACGGGCAAAATGGCAAAATTTGTTACATATATTTTACTACAATAAAGAAAACTACTTCCAAAAAAAATCCTAGGAAGCTTTTCCATAGAAATCTACAAGTTGATTGTAAAATATACATAAAAATGTAAAAAAACCTAGAATAACTAGAACTATTTTGAAAAGAAGAACTAAGTTGGAGAACTTATATTACCTGACCTGAAGATTTACTATAATGCTCTGATAATTAAGACAGTGTAGTATTACTCTAAGGGTGGATATACAAACAGTGGAAGAGAACAAAATGTCCAGAAATAGAGTCATATTTGATCAATTAATTTTCAACAAAGTGCCAAGGTAATTCAACAGGGAGAGGAATGTTTACAATGAATGGTGTAGAACATCTGGGTATGCACTTGAATAAATGAACTCTGATCTCTCCTTACATCATACACAAAATTAACTCAAAATGGATCATAGACCTAAATGTAAAAACTAAAATTATAAGTCTCCTAAATAGAACAATTTGAAAACTCCAAAATTGATTAGTTGAACTACACTAAAATTAAAATCTGATCTTCACAAGCTCCATTAAGAAAATGAAAAAATAACCACAAACCAGGAGGAACTGGGATGAAATATTATATATATATATATATATATATAATTTATTTATATTTTTATATTTATTTATATTTTTATATTTACTTTATTTTATTATATATATTTATATACATATATGTGCACTCACACATTTTATTATATATGTTTATATACATATATGTACACTCACCCACCCCACACACACACTCTTCCTCCTGTGTGTGTGTGGGGTGGGTGTGTGTGGAACTTGTATCCAGAATTTAATAACCTACAACTTAACAAGAAGACAAAAACTCATTTTAAAAATTGTCAAGTTATTTGAACACACTTTTAAAAGAAGATGCACAAATGGCCACTAAAGATTGTACAACTATACTAGTCAACAGGAAAATGCAAATTTAAACCACAGTAAGATATCATTACAAACCCACTAGAATGGCTAAAAATAAAAATACTAGAGCAAGTGGAAATCTCACACCATGCTGGTGCCAAAGGAAAATGGTGCAATGACTTTGTAAGGCAGTTTGGCAGAATCTTATAAAGTTAAACGTATATCTATCATATGACCCGACAATCCCAAGAGTGATTAAATCCTACCCTACAAAAATACCTACAGCTGATTTAGTCATAATAGCCAAAACCCTGGAAAACAACCAAACTACGCATCAATAAAGGAATAGATAACCAAATTGTGATATATCCATTCAATGGACTACTACTCAGCAATAAAAAATAGGCAAAAGAAAAGAAAGAAAGAAAGAAAGAAAGAAAGAAAGAAAGAAAGAAAGAAAGCAAGCAAGCGGAAGGGAGGGAGGGAGGGAGGGAGGGAGGAAGGAAGGAAGGAAGGAAGGAAGGAAGGAAGGAAGGAAGGAAGAAAGAAAGAAAGAAAGAAAGAAAGAAAGAAAGAAAGAAAGAGAGAAAAAAAGAAAAAGAAAGGAAAAAAGAAAGAAAAAGAAAGAAAGGAAGGAAGGAAGGAAGGAAGGAAGGAAGGAAGGAAGGAAGGAAGGAAGGAAGGGAGGGAGGTTATTTTACTATTGATACATGCAATGACATGGGTAAATTTCAAAAACATTTTACTGAGCAAAAGAAGATATGCATATTGTCTCATTCTATTTATATGGAATTCTAAAACAAATCTATAATGACAGAAAACTGATCAGTGGTTGCCCAGGGCTGTGGCTGGTAGGAGAGAGAGCTGACTGCAAAGTGGCAGGAGGGAACTTTTTTGGGTGATGGAAATGTTCTGTCTTGATTGTGGTGGTAGTTACACAAATGTATTCACTTGTCAAAACTCATCCAATTCTATACTTAGAATGGGTGCATTTTATTAAATGTAAATCATACCTTAATAGAAGTCTGAAAAGTGGAAATAAATACCTATAACCTTACTAAATCCATATCATGTACTTGCCGAGGCTGTGACAAAATGGATTGTCAAGGCAACCTAGCCAAGCACACCCACAGGTAAATTGAAGTGTGGGTGTAAATTCAGTTTGAGGATAAACAGAATTCTGAGTCACTGGCAGCACCAGGGACAACTCTCCCTTATGCCCAGGTGGAAATGTCCACATTTTTTTTTTCCACCATCAGTGTACTTATCCCAGGTAAACAACTCAAGAGCTTTCTTGAGTAAACAACTCAACTTTCTTCCTCCTGAAAGACAGCTATTCTTGGCAGTGGGTACTTGAGACAGAACTCAGGAAACCTCTACCATGGACAGGTCTCCAGAAGCTATATTCCTTAGTAAACTATTTGATCTGTGGGTGATAATGTTTGTGCATTTTTGTCACTTCCATTGCTTCCCTAACCAGGACAGCCCACTATTTCTCAATCCCACTCCAAGATAGTCTCTTAGGAATTTGTTCAAAAACCTCGGGTTTTGGAGCTCCAGTGGCGCAATTGGTTAGCGCGTGGTACTTATACAAAAACCTCGGGTTTTAACCAGAAGTGATTTTAAAACAAAGAAAGCATAACTAAAGTGGTGGTTTATGCATTGTTCTTTGTGCAGATAAAAATTCATTCTGAGGCTTTTCTAAATTTCTTAATAAAGTCCATTTTCTCTGATAATCTCACATACAACTTCCAATACTATTAATACTAATTTTACTATGGTTTTCAAACACTTCATGATTTTAACCCAGATCCTCAGAGGTCTATGATGGGCCTGGAATTAGGGTCCAAGGATATGCCTTTTAACACCTCCCTAGTGATTCTAGCACAGATAACCTTCAAAAATGGTTTGAGATAATCTCAGGAAACAAACTGAGGGTTGCTGGAGTGGGGAGTGGGGAG
This sequence comes from Halichoerus grypus, assembly GCF_964656455.1. Lineage (NCBI taxonomy): Eukaryota > Metazoa > Chordata > Mammalia > Carnivora > Phocidae > Halichoerus > Halichoerus grypus. Next base: position 82,221,372 of record NC_135723.1, read on the forward strand.
TGGGGTGGGAGGGATGGGGTGGCTGGGTGATAGACACTGGGGAGGGTATGTGCTATGGTGAGCATTGTGAATTGTGCAAGACTGTTGAATCACAGATCTGTACCTCTGAAACAAATAATGCAATATATGTTAGGAAAAAAAAAGAAAGAAGAAGAAGAAGATAGCAGGAGGGGAAGAATGAAGGGGGGAAAATTGGAGGGGGAGACAAACCGTGAGAGACGATGGACTCTGAAAAACATACTGACGGTTCTAGAGGGGAGGGGGGTGGGGGGATGGGTTAGCCTGGTGATGGGTATTAAAGAGGGCACGTACTGCATGGAGCACCGGGTGTTATGCACAAACAATGACTCATGGAACACTACATCAAAAACTAATGATGTAATGTATGGTGATTAACATAATAATAAAAAATAAAAAAAAAAAGAAAGTACACACTGAAAAAAAAAATGGTTTGAGAAATACTGCTTTAATGGATTCACTGTTTGATTGCTCTGCCAGAGACACTTAACTTTTTAGTCCTCCAGTTGCTTGGAGTGAGTTGACAGGCTAGATAATAATCAAATACATAATCAAATTCAATTTAGACACTATATACTTTCTTCAAACTGTCCCTCGTGAGTATGGGGCAATTTATAACTGTTGTTGACCTTGCTTCTGTTAAACAAATTTTAAATACAAGTGGCATTGATTCTATAAACAGTAACATCCTAGGAAAACAACCCATAAAGAATCTTTACACTTAACTTCTAGAGAATGGAGATTTGGATTGCTTAAAAGAACGTGAAATAGCTTGCTGTTATAGATTAAATTTCTTCTGAGAAAAGCTGTGAACTCTTACAGGTGGCATCCAGATGGAAAATTAGTCCCTTCCCACCCACGCAAAGAAAGTTTTTAAACCTCTTCCACAACAGTAAAGAAAGGGAAGGCATTTTGTGACAAGAAATCTTGCAACTTGTACATTGGAAGAGTACTGCAACTCTTGGGAGCAATCCCTATCATGTGGAACTGTATACTGTCAGAACAGATAACTGAACTATAGAAATTGAGTTGATGGAGAAGTAATATATCAAAGTGTTAACTTTAAACAATGTTAGACAATTTTTCACAATTATATCTGGTTTTGGTCTTGAAAGTAACCAATCTAACATAAGCTTGTATGGGTTAGCATGGGACATGAAGAGTATCAGTCAATGCAAGGGAACTGGGAGGATAACAGAAGAGGATCAGCCACAACCAGCCAGAAATAATCTCTTAGCATCCCTTGGTTAAGTGTTTCACCAATGTCTTAATGAGTGAAATTGACAGTTAATCCCAGAACACCATGTAGTTATATCTGTATGACATTTATTTATAGATTTTTCTCTATATAAGACTAAGTTAATTAACTATTTAGTTCAGTTTAAACAATTTGTTTTGAAGGGAGTGGCCCCCCATTCTCAGTAAATCTTTTTAAGGATTAAAAAGTATTCAAACTAGGTGAATCCAATCAACAATTACAATTACAATAAGAGCACCTCTTTTTATTAGTGGTTCTTAATTTTTAAGAAAGAGTTTTAAGAAAATTCACTGAGTACTTTATACTATAAATTATTTTCATAAGAATTCAATTAAATAAGCTCAAGAACCATATGATGAAACAACAAAATGAAACAAAAAGAAAGATTGCAGAGGTAAGGAAACAAAGTGAGGGTCAAAAGAACACTTAATAAAATAACAAATAAATTATTAAGATCAAAGAGCTGACTAGACAAAGTTGTAAACTGAATTACTCGCTAGAGGAAACATTTGAGAAAATCACAGTGAATGCAGAGAAAAAATACACACACTAAACCAGTTATAAGAAAAGTAATATGTATAGAAGGCAGAAAAGGTAGAGAACACAGCAAATACAACAGAACAGTATTCATAGATATAGCACAAACTTCTCTTGTATTAAGAAAATAATAAATCTGGGGGCGCCTGGGTGGCTCAGTCGTTAAGCGTCTGCCTTCGGCTCAGGTCATGATCCCAGGGTCCTGGGATCGAGCCCCGCATCGGGCTCCCTGCTCCGCGGGAAGCCTGCTTCTCCCTCTCCCACTCCCCCTGCTTGTGTTCCCCCTCTCACTGTGTCTCTCTCTGTCAAATAAATAAATAAAATCTAAAAAAAAAAAAAAAAAAAAAAAAAAGAAAATAATAAATCTGTAGATTGAAAGGGGCACATGAAATCTCCCCAAAAAAGATACACATTTTATCACATTTTACTTTTACAAAAGCAATACCATCATTATTAATATAAAGAAAAAAAGGAAAGGGGTAAGGAAGGGAGAAAGGGACCATGGATTTGCCAAGATACTATTTTATCATTTTCCTAGTAACTTAATCATTACAAAAGAAGGAAGAGGAAGAGAGAGAAAAATCATCATTCATTTGTATTGATCACAAATCAGATACATGAATTCTTGAGAATATCTGCTTATACCTGATATATGAGAATTTCCTGTCAGCGATTTTGCCCGATATTTGTTGCCAATGTGAAGTATTTGAAAGAGAACTCCATATTTGAAGAGGCCCAACTGTGCTACTGATTAAAAGAGGTCTGTATTCCATAAATATTTACATCCTGCTCCAGAAGAGCAGGGAAACAACTTAGTGTGCCTGTTGCTTTCCTACTTAAACATATCTACTCAACAAAACAATTGTGAATCATTTTCTACATATAATTATCTCTTCTGTCAGATCATTGTTAGTAGAATGTCAATTCCCCAAAGACGTAGGCTGTACTTTCTCTTTGTTCCAGATAATGTGTGGCTTTGCATGGTGGAAGTACTAAAAGTAAAAAATAAAATTATAAGCTCATTTATGGTTATGATGATACTGTTTTAAACCCCTAAGGCCAGGCTGTGAACTCTCCTGACCAGACATAATTTCCACTAAGTTGCAGATCTAAGTGACTTTGCCAAGCATAATTGTATTTGCAATGAGTCTCTTAAAATTATCTGCTCTCTTCTCAATCACTCCCTTGCATTTCATTTAGGGTTTTAGCAACTGGCTCACTGTAAACCTCTCAACCACTACTCCAGACCCTATTTTTAGTAACTCAAATATTCACTGTTCTCTTTTTTTCCACTGTGTTCACCTAGCAAAACCCAAACTCTATTTAAAACCCAACTTTCTATCTACTTCACACTTGACCCTGGCAGCTGAAAATGGCAGGAAAAGAACACTAACTTGAGCTACTCAATCTCATATAAACTTTTTAAGAAAGAATTTTAAGAAAATTCTTCATTTTCTTAAAATAAATATATGACCACAAATCTCAAGAAAGACCTCATTACCACCCAGCATTTTTCTATGTTTCCGCAGTAAATTATTTTTCCCACTCTGCCAAAAATTTGCTTTACATATTTTCCTCTCACCGCAAATCCTCAAAACTCCCTCCTCCCTCTGCTTCTCGTTCTTGGCTGATGATCTTGCCTTCTATTTCACTAAAAACTAAAAGCAATCAGAAAAAAAGTCCTCATTTTCCCATAACTGAATCTTCTAACCTATTTGCATCCGACCCATCCATTCTGTCCTCCCCCAGATACGATAGCTGACCTCTCCTTGGTCCATTTTAACCCACCCTTCACAGTGCTCCAGATTCCATCCCTTCTTAACTTCTCAGAATTTTGCCACTGGTATTCTTCCCCTCCTTTTCCAAGGTCTCCTCAGTTTTACTGTCTCAAATGTATCATTTTCATTAGCATGTAAACACGCTATAAAAAAAAATCTCTCAATTTGAAAAGCAAACAAAACAAACTTCCTTGATCCTATTTGCTCCTCCAGCTTCTGCTCACTTCTCCGTTCCTCCTTTGGGAAAAGAATGTCTCTACTTTTTCCTGTTCACTCTTAATCAACTCCAATCAGGCTCTGTCTCCACCACTCCCATGAACTGCTCAAATCAAAGTCATCAACAACCTCTATCTTGCCCCATCTGGCTCCAAATTAACTCAACCTCTCAAAAGTGTTAACTTAATGGATAATAGCCTTTTTCTTGAAATACTTCACTTGTAAGTATTCACTTTACTTACTTCATTTCAGAGCGAAGAGCACTTCACTGGTTTTCCTCTTAATTCTTTGGCATTTTTTCTCAGTTTCCATTGCTGACTCCTCCTGCTTCAATGTTAGCATTCTCTAGTGTTCAGTCCTTGGCTGCCTTCTCTTCTTTATACTTATTTCTTCCTAGATAACTTCATCTACTTCCATGGTATTATATAATTACCAGTATGCTGATTATTCCCAAACCATATAGATACTATATAGTCTTTACAGTCCATATTCTAATATTTGTATTCCATTTCCAGGCTCTCCCCTGTGCCCTAAGCTACAACTCTTGATATCCTACTACTGACTATTTAACATTTCCAGTAATTTGTCTAATAGACCTCTTAAACTAATGGCCAAAGAACAACTCTTTATTTCTATCTTTAGTGAATTTGAACCTCTCCCAATCACCCTCATCTCAGTTACTAGTACTACCATTTACTTTTTTTTAAGCCAAAAATTAAGTGTAATTTTTGATTACTTATCATTTTGACTATCAAATAGTTTTAATTACCATTTTCCTCAACCCTGATCCAAATTATTAGCAAATCCTGTGGGTTTTACCTTCAAAATATTGCAAGTCCAACATTTATCATCACTTCCAATGCAATCACCTTAGTCCAAACTACATCATCTCTCACCCAGACAACCACAATGGCCTAATAACTAGACTCCCTGCTTCCATTCTTGCTTCCCTGTAATCTATTCTCCATTGAACAATCAAATTGAACTCTCAAAAACATGGATTAGATTGTATCATTCTTCTGCTGAAAACTATAATAGGAATCCATTGACTCTTGGTAGAATTTAACTCCTTACATGGCTCACAGGTTCCACACGATCTGGCCTTTGCCTGCCACTTTGACTTCTCCTGCTCACTCCACTCCAGCCACATCTGCCTTCTTGCCTCCACAAACACAGAGAATTTCCATTTCTCCCAGGTCACTTACACATGCTGTTTCCTGCAATTCTCTCCCCTAATAGCTTCACATAAATGGATCCCTTACGTCATTCAAATATCTTCTCCAACATCACTGTTTCAAAGATGTGTTGTCTGACTAGCCTAGGTAAAACATCACCCACCCCATCTTCTTACCACTCTGTTTCTTGATTCGGCTTTCTTTTCTTTACAATATACTTTGTTATTCCTCTCTTTATCTGTTAATTGGCAGTCTTCTCCACTAAAATGTAATCCCTTGAAGTAGGAACTCTACTGTATTTACTGCCATATCCCCATGCCTGCTGAAAGTAATACAGCAAGTGCTCAAGAGATTATTTCCTGAATAAATGAATGAAAGAATGTTCTTTGCCTGCCAAAACAACATGGCTGATTCAGCTCACTGTTGGCCTGGGGAGGGCAAGTTTTTGATGATGTTAAATGACAACTACTCTGTCTTCTATGTGGGGACAGTGTAAACTGGGTGAAATTTCAATGTAGGCAATGCTGAACCTGGTCATTTTTTAACCACTTCCCCATTTTCTTCCTCACCTACTAGTATTTAGCATATTCATGCCAGCCAGCAGCTGTCCACATGTATACATGACCCTCACTAGGGCCTCTGTTACCTCTAAAGCACCTCTTCTAAAGCACCTCCTCCAGAAGAATAAGCATATTGCAATCACATGATGGCATGATGCAGCAGTACCCAAAATGTAGCTGTTTTTATCAGTTCAGCCTTCCCAACCCCTCCTCACTTTTCCCTTTGAACAGAAAGTCCCAGCAACTTGTGGGGGCTAAAAATCTTTAAGATGGTTTTAAATAAATGTTAAATCATAACTATGACAGTTAAATGTATGTGTCAACTTGACTGCATCACAGGGTGTCTAGATACTTAAACACTATTCTGGGCATGACTATGAAGGTATTCCTGAATGAAATTGATATTTGAATTGATAGACTGAGTAAAGCAGATTGCACTTCCCAATGTGGTTAAGCCTCATCCAATGCACTGAAAGCCTGAAAACATCAAAAGGCTGAGCAAGAGAGAATCTGCTCTTTCTGCCTGACAACGTAGAGCTGGAACTTAATACCATAAGATTCTCATGCTTCTCAGATTGCAACTATTCTCATGCAGGTCTTCACACTGCAAATCTTGGGCTTCTCAGCTTCCATAATCATTTTGTGAGCCAATTCCCTTATAAACTATCTATCTATCTATCTATCTATCTATCTTATTGTTTCATTGTATTTGGCCAGCTTAAGTCAAGTAGAGTAGGGTAGACACTGGCATCTTTGGTAGCAGGTAGATCCCTAAAAGTCTATCTCAGAGAGAAATAATTCCAACTCCTTTTTGTAGTGAAGATGGAGAGCTGCAAATTATTTATCCCCCTTTTTTTCCCTCTATCTTCTTCTTTTAAGGACCTTCACTTTCCCCAGATTATTTCAGAACTATTTGTATTTGAAATTAATACAAATTGCGGGTTTGTATGGTAGATACAGCAGTTGTTTTCACTTAAGAGAATGGATTGCCATTTTTTTAAAAAACACAGAATGCAGTGATCACTCATGACCATAAGAGAGATTTTTATCTCAATATGGGTGGTAAAAATATAAAGGTTCCTAGTGTCATATTATGCTTTATTTCTTAAAAAATGTTAATCCTCTCACAAGAAAACATTTTATCCCTTAGGGAAGAATCCTTGATTCTTTCCATCACTCTGCTTTACTTTATATTAATAACTTTTTTCATTAATTTTACTGTTAACTTTTGACTTCTAGCAATGTTTTATCACTAGTGAATTCTTTCAGACAACTACAGGGTAATATGGTAAGGATTAACATCTTAATAAAGGAGAATAACTTTTTTAGATTCTTAGAAAGTTTCAGGCCAAGATAATTTTCTTATAATCATAGTTGGGGAAAGCTTTTATAAAGATGCCAAATGAACTGTGTCTTAAAATATGTTATCAAGTATCTCCTTCACAGAAATCCATACACATAGCTATTGCTCAAGCAACTCCAATAAGATTACAGGACTCAAGTCAAAGATGCCCCAATATAGAATTCATTATAACAGAGCTATTGTTAAAGTCTCTAACTTTCAATAGCTCCTGCAGATTTAACCATGAATATTCAGAGCATTGCCAGGCTTCTACATTGCCATAAGACATGTTTTTATACCTAAAGGAGCCACCTCACCAAATCCTTTTAAATTTGTAGTAGGCACCCAATTTTTGAAGATCACCCACACTGCTTGTCAAGGTTAATTGTTTCTTTGGATTTGATCTGAAATATAAAGACAATGAAGCAAAGAAAGACAAGCAAGCAAAGAAAGTCAAACTGAGAGGTATAGTCTCTACCAGTGTTTTCCACTTTTATCTTTCAGGCAGAGGTTTTAAGATACATTTGATTTTATGGTACAAAGTGTAAATGGCTTCTTTCTGGAACTACTCCTATGGGCCCAGATATCTAGCTAGGGTTAAACATAACCTTTTAACATTAAGTTGATAGATAAGAAGAATTTTAACTATAACCCTCATCTTGCTCCACTTTATATCTGACTGATTCAAATAATAAGCTCCTTCCAGAAAATCAGAGAAACACTGGACATGAGGGCATGAAGGAAGAAGGTAAACAGGCCAAAATTTCAACCATCTACACATTAAAACAAATTCACGCTTATAGTTATAGCACTATTAAAATTCTCCCTCATGCCTCAGGACCTGTGTACTAAATTGTCTGTGATGTATTTGTGAAAACTATGTGCTGCTCTCTAAATTATTTAAAACTATTTATGTTTTTATGTTGAAATTTAATCTCTCAGTGTTTGTTCAGAAGTAAAAAAAAAAGTAAAACACTTACCTAACCCTTGTTTTTGTCTTGTAATAGCATTTATGCTTGATTTAAGTTAAATTTTTTAGTTTTAAATCAATTAGTAGGGCCAAGGCCACTTTAAAAACTGCCTCTGTTCCCAGTTCCTATAAAGCATCAATCATTGGTCATGAGAGTATTTTCCATATATTTGTAGGTTGCCTTTCATGTAGCATAGGTAGAGTATTTTATTGCGCATCCAAAAAAAAGCAATTGCAAAGTCAACTGCTTTGACTTTTTCAGAATTTCAAACATATTTCTATATGCATCAATGAGATAAATCATTTATGAAACTCTCATTAGAAAGCATTACGTAACACATGTTACCTTCATATCTGAAATTTCTAAATCATATCTTTCATTTGCTTTCTCCCTTATTTAAACTTTCTAGGCTGAGTTTTGAACCACATAGCTGTTCCTGAAGTGACAGAGGAGATCAACGACACAGAACTTACAAGTTTTCTTTTCCATCTCTACACAAAATCAGTTTGACTTTGATTAAAGTGACTGACCACCAGGGGGTTGACAGAATTGACAGACTATTACTTTACCTGTTAAGAAATCAATTCATTCAATTAACATAACATAATAAAAAAGAAATCAATTCATTCAATCAAGAGGGCAATCTGATTGTATTTCAGATCTGACCTAAAATGATCTTTATCAATGTTGAGATAACCAGTCCAAAGCAATCACTAAAGAATGAAGTAGTTCAAAACTTACATACTAACACTCATTACCCATGACTACATCAATTTGGAATTTTGATCATTTAGACCTATTCTCTGCTGGATGAGTTCCATATGACATTAAGGTATTCATAAAATTTTACTCTCCCAAACATCATAATTTCACGGGCACTACCTAGAGCGAAGTTGCTTATGAAGCATTAATGATACAGAAAGCATAAACCTAACTCAGCACATGGTACCTTCATAGAAAACCTAACATTACTTGTATGACCCACTGGGCAGGAAAAAAAAAATCATGGAAAGAAAATGGAAGCTTCACTACAAACTTATATTCCTTTTTAAAAAAAATATTTATTTATTTATTTATTTTAGAGAGAGAGAGAGAGAGAGCATGTGAGCACATGGAGAGGGGTGGCAGGGGGAGACTCTCAAGCAGATTCCCTGCTGAGCTGAGCACAGAGCCTAATGCAAGGCTCAATCTCATGACCCTGAAATCATGATCTGAGCCGAATTCAAAAGTTGAACATGGAAACAACTGAGCTACCCAGTTGCCCCTAAAATTATATTCTTAATTTTGTTTGTGTTAAGTCAAATGTTTTAAATAAAATTTAAAATGAAGAGAATGTTTTCACTTTATCACAGAAATTACAAAGTACTAAAATTTCACAAATTATAGCCCCACTAATTTGGAATTGGGAAAAATTTGACTTTTTTTTCTTCTTGAAGCTTATATTTGATCCAATGTAAAGAGAAGTTATTCTTCTTTGGACTATTTTTCAATCCTTATAAATAACATGGCCACAGACAAGGACTCAGTTCAGTGCCTATATGTCTCTAACACTTCTCTAACATTTGACAACTCTCCCTTTAAGAAAATTTATCCCAAGCTCAGTCTTTCTCCAGGCAACAGAAGCTGACCATAATTTAATAATGTCATTTTCATCACATTATATTTATTTTTATAGTTGCCTTCTGTTTTCAGCAGAGAATACTGGTTTTCGATTCACAGTACTAATATAAAGTTTTCTCTTTAAATAAATTTAGAATACAGAATGAGTCAATTTAAAGAAAATATTGAGTAATAACTGTACAGGTGGTAAGCAAGTATATCTAAAAATCATGACAGTGGTAAAAATGGCTAGATGTTGGGAAGTAAATACATATAAAACCAATATATAAAAAATTATGTACAAAACAGTAAGAGGAAAACCATCTACTTGGGTGAACAAATTAATTTCGATCCCTTTCCCAGTATTTATTTGCATATCATCGTATTAATTCTAAATGACTCCTCTTTATTTATTCAGGTGATCCCATCAAAACCCTTACTCAACAATATTTTGATAGCTTCTTGTTCAGTACAGTACAAGTCTCAGAATTACAAGACTGAACCCATTAGAGAAAAAAAAAAATGGTCTGTAATTCAAAAACTTCATTCAATAAATGCTTATCAATCATTCAGTACATTCAACAGGGTGAGCCAGATTTGGGGAAGGATAAAAAGATCTATGTGTCCACTCATTATTCAAAAGCTATTCTTTGAGCCACTCTGGAAAACAGTATGGAGGTTCCTCAAAAAGTTGAAAATAGAGCTACGCTATGACCCAGCAATTGCACTACTGGGTACTTACCCTAAAGATACAAATGTAGTGATCCGAAGGGGTACGTGCACCCCAATGTTTATAGCAGCAATGTCTACAATAGCCAAACTATGGAAAGAGCCAAGATGTCCATTGACAGATGAATGGATAAAGAAGATGTGTTGTATATATACAATGGAATATTATGCAGCCATCAAAAGGAATGAAATCTTGCCATTTGCAATGACGTGGATGGAACTGGAGGGTATTATGCTGAGCGAAATAAGTCAATCAGAGAAAGACATGTATCATACGATCTCACTGATATAATTCTTAATCTTAGGAAACAAACAGGTTGCTGGAGTGGTGGGGGGTGAGAGGGATGGGTGGCTGGGTGATAGACATTGGGGAGGGTATGTGCTATGGTGAGCGCTGTGAATTGTGCAAGACTGTTGAATCACAGACCTGTACCTCTGAAACAAATAATACATTATATGTTAAAAAAAGAAGAAGATAGTAGGATGGGAAAAATGAAGGGGGAGAAATCGGAGGGGGAGACAAACCATGAGAGACTATGGACTCTGAGAAACAAACTGAGGGTTCTAGAGGGGAGGGGGTTGGGTGGATGGGTTAGCCTGGTGATGGGTATTAAAGAGGGCACGTATTGAATGGAGCACTGGGTGTTATACGCAAACAATGAATCATGGAACACTACATCAAAAACTAATAATGTAATGTATGGTGATTAACATAACATAATAAAATTTTTAAAAAGCTATTCTTTGAGTAGCTATAATATGCAAAGCCACTTGCTGCATAGGGTTTAATTAAAGGAAAGAAGGAGAAAAAGGAAGATGCATAGGAGGAGCAGGAGAAAGAGGGGGAGGGAAATAATTATTAAACAAGGATTCTGAACTCAAAGAGATTACCAGCTAGTTATTATTACTTATTATTGTCCTTGGGTTTTACTTACAGTCTTAGATACTATTTCATTTTCTCATATATTGCCTTTTTAAAAAAAGGCAATGTATTATTCAGTAAGAGGTAATATTTAAGAGACATTTCCTTTGAGTGTCAGATTCTATGAAACTCAATAACAAATTCATGAAATACAAACAGCACAACCTTAAACCCATAGCAATGTTTACAAAATTCTGCAGAGCTGGCCTTTCACATTTTCCCTGTGAAAGAGGTGATGCTGCCCCAGAAAGGAAAGAACTCAAAATCTGTAAAGTCAAGTCACGCTACTAATGCAGTACTAACTTGAACATACGCATTTAATATAAAAGCCCACAAAGCATAACTTGAAGTTTAATTATATAAATTAAATTTGTTGGAAGGAAGCCGCCTATCCTTCACAAAGATGATGATTTCAATCTTTACTATATGTGTATATCTCATTTAGGATAAGTGGAATTGTGAGACTATAACTATAGTTATTAAATTACTTACATTTATTTTCTTCTTTTCTTTCTCTTTACTCTTTACTCTGTGACTGAAGTCTATGAGGACTTTGACAAAAAAAGACGAAATCTATTGTGTTCTAAGAAGGGGTGGTAGTTTTTGATATGAAAATGGATTTTGATGTTCAATACTCAAAGGACATTTTCATTTCTGATGTACTGAAGGCAGATTTCAAAAAAAAAAAGTTTTGTATCATATGTACTCACACATCGAATATCATTTTATTTTTAAAAAAACAAAAATCTTACAGAAAGATTACAAGACTTTCTTTGTACCCTAGATCCTGTGTGGTGGTATTTTCATCTGAAGCGGATGGTACAGCCATCCAACCTAGCCTTCTATCTGTGTGGACTGCCCCCTCTTCTCAAAAGGATTATGAAACAGCCAATCAAGCCAATAAATACAAATATTAGCCACCTGGGAATCAACTTTAATTGTTTCATTACTTCATTTCAACCAGTTATATGGGAGGAGAAGTAGTATTTGTTGTCAAAGAGATTAAGCCAGAAAGCTGACCCTACAAAGGAAAGTGGGATAATGATCCATCCCTGAAGTCCTCAGGCCTTCATGGTTATTTCACCAGATTCTGGAGCCAATCCTGCTCCTCCTGCAGCAAATGAGGCAAATTTGGGTCCAAACATTTGCAACCTCCCAACTCCATCTGAAGCCTATTTACCTCCGTTCTGATAGCCAGTGCCTGGGCTCCCTCCATTATGGCCTATCCCCACCCAGTACCATAGTTACTATCTACAGCCTTCCCTGTCTTTTCTTAGTCAACACTCAAACAGTATGCCAGGTACTGTGTTAGCAATGGGAAACCAAGAACAAATCCCTTAGGGCAGAGGTGCTCACTAATTCCTACGATTTTAGATACCCTGTCTCATATGGCAGCTTCATCTAATTTTGCTTCCCATAAAAGTAAAACTATTTTTTAATGTGAAAAAACTTGCAACATTATATAATTGCAGCCATTTGGGTCTTCAATTCCACTTAAATAGCATTTTACTGCCTTGAATGTTATAATGAAAGCTTTTGCTTCTTCTTGCAGTGTATTTCTTTGAGTTCTTACTACAGCTTCTATGATGGTCTTGGGTTGCTGACTTCCTTAATTAACTTCTCATCACATAGAATCACTAGAGTTTCTTGCTAATTGGAAATGAATACCTCAAAATTATTTTTACCATTAGGCTATTTTTAAATATTCCATAAGAATACTACTTCAGGAAATTAGAAAAAAAGGGAGGGGGCGCTTTCTATCACAAATCCAGGATATTTTTGAAGGTTTAGATGGTGAATTAGTTGCCTATTCTTTGGATCTATCAAAACCTCTTTGCAGACAGAAGGGGGAACATTACTCACACACTGAGGGTGTCAGAGAAGGAAAACAAAACAGGATCATTGAAGCCATTGATAAACAATAAAGATCCATGCGGTTTAGGCCACTTTTAATCAGGAATTCTTTTATCTGCAACCCAAAGTATTCTGTTACAGTCTCCAAGACCCCTGTTAGCACAGCTAGATCAGCTTACTGGTTCAATCAAAGATGAATGGAGAGGAGAGTCACAGGCTGGAGCAGGGAAGGAGGCAGCTCTCTGCTGATGCCTATTCTGGGCTTCCTCACCAAGTTTTCCCTGACAGTTTTCTGTAGTTTGGTTTTCTACAGTGAACATAAACTGCCATCTTCTGCTCAGTCTCAGGACAGTAAAGACTTGGAGACTGATCATGTGGTTTCATCTCCACCTCCTCTCCCCAGGGCCAAGGCCTTTAGCTAATCCACAAAGAAGTCAGGGCAGTTGCCTGTAGTCCAAAGGAAAGGTTGTAGACAGAAGTCTCAAGATAAACTAGCTCTCCTGCAGGTGGAAGTGGATGGAGGAAAGCCTGATAGGTAGCCTTTGCCAATTTTCATGGTATACATAATCTCACCATAGATTCAAACCACCAACAACTTAACAACTGGCTAGCAAAATTCCTGAATATTTAACAATCAACTCTGGTAAGCTAGTGCCAGTTCCACACCACTAAAAGTAACTATACGTTTCCTCGTTTCAGATATTAATTTAATAAAGTTCTCTTTTTTTCTGAGAAATCACTGTGTACCAATAGGAGGCATTGTTATAGGAAAGTCAAGCACATAAAATTCACAATCAACTCTTCTCTTCATGGAGCTTGTAGTCCAGTGGCAAGTTCAGCAACCTTTGCAAGATAGAACCAAAAATCACTCCTAAGGCAACACACTTACAAGTGCAAGTTAACTTAAAGTAAATTGACATCTAAGTACCTAAGACATAAGGAAAATGAGTACAATAGCCCATCTTATAGGGTGGTTGAAAGGCCCAAATGAGATCGTGGATGAGAAGACTTTGGGTGAGTTATAGGTCTCTACAGAAATGTAAAGGATTACTTCTCATAGAGTGGAGTGAGGTTAATCAGACAAGGCAACATCTGGGTTCCCAGAACATGGTAATTGGTGATGACAAGGTCAAAGATGGAAAGGCAGGATGCCTAGGGATACTGGGAAGACAGAGCAGCAAACAGAGCCCACTGACCTCAAAGACAGTGAGATGAATTGGGTTCACACAGCCAAATTATTTCCTAACCACACCACCATGCCTTTTTCATCCCACTTATTATACAACCATTACTAAAACTTTAATGCCTCTAATGTCTCAAAAGCTCATCTGCAAAATTGTCCTCTAAGGGCTGTTTTTAGGATATTCAGGATAAAGAAATAATCATGAGAATAGGCTTCCCCAAATTCAAGGTCTGAGTATGGCTTGGTAGGTTAAAAGCCCGGTCTTTGGGAATGAATTCTAACTCTGCCACTTGCTAGCTGTATTCCTTGTACAAGCAATTTAAACTCTCCATGCCTCAGTTTCCTCATCTACAAATGGAGATGGTAATATTTAACTTACAATATGGTTTTTCAGATTACATTAACTAAAACATATAAATTATTTAGTACAATGCCTGGCACATAGTTATAGATCAATAGCTGATAGATGCTATTATTATTGATTTGAAAAGTATTCATAATGTGAACTAAAGGTCCTCTTAAACATATAATAAAGAAATTGTAGGCAAATTAGTTTTACCACTTGTTTTTAAATGAGATGATTTTAAATCAGGTAGGATTTTTTTTTTTTGACCACTTAAGTGTCAACTTTGTCTTACAAATAACTCTCTTATGATTGAAAGTCCATTGACTAGTATAAGAAAGCTGTTTAACACCTCATACACATCCAACATGGAAGGGAGGGATGGAGAGAGGGAGAGAGACACACCAGAGGAAGAGTCTTTCTGATCTTCCAACATATGTCTCCTATCAAGTTACATGATCATTCTCAGACCAATTCCTGTGGCCTGATGGTTGGCTGGGATATGCTGATTGGATGGAGCTGGGATGTTTGGGGAATTAGAGGTCTGGGTGGGAAGAGAGGAGGTGGATATTAGGTGGGTAACCTACAAATGGACCCTATAGTTTCAAGACCATTTCTTCTACTCATCTGTTGACCTCAAACTGTAAGAAACAGGCTATTCAGCAATGGACATGATTTAAATTTTGACTGCCTGTAATTCTGCTAAGTACCACATCACATTAAAAAGATGATGTTGGCTGCTATTTACTCTTGCCCTTGGATTTTTAACCTCCATAAAAATGGTAGAGAAACTTCCTTATAAATAGAATATCTTACTAGCTCCAGTATCAATGGCTACTGTATTTTCTTGATAGAGCCAATTTTCTTACTTCACTATAGTGACATGTATCAAGGTACAGAAGGTTAGTTGTGTATGCAAAAAAACACCAGCCCAACAAGCTAAAATGAGAAGAACTTACTCAAACGATTTTATTGCTGAATAATGACAACCAATTTGCATGACTGTAGATGAACTGACTGACTGAATTATAACCACTTTGTTTTGAGACATTCATGAAGATGTGATCCAAGAAAAAGATTAGGTACCTCTCGCATGGCTTTTATTCACTGTTCTTGTCATACAAACAAGCTTAGATTTTTTGACTTAACACTGCCCCACTTCTCAAACCGCAAGCTTCTCCTTATGACAGTAGCTTTCTATTATTATGATGGATGAAACCCCAAATAATATTTACTCTATCCTATTGGAAAAAAAAACAGGAAAATGTCCAGAGGAGAAAAATCTCTAAAAGTAATAAATGAAATACATCCACCAATAAAGGGGAATAGAATCTTGGTCCCTGGTCTCCTTTTCAAGTATTACTCCTCTGATGGGAATGTAAGACTATGCCAGAAATCTAAACATGGCTTTAATTCCTACATTCCAATGCTAGATTCTTTAAAAGGACCAGAATTAGCCAAACTAAATGTTAAAGGAAACAAATCCCTCATGGATCCATGTATAATACATTGCTCTATATGAAATCCCTATAATCAAATGGATCCTTGAATGGCAAAGCAAGGGGAAAAGTATAAAATCAGGGAGATTAAGAGTGATGTGAGCCTGTTATTGATACCAGCTGTGTTTCTTTGCCTCCATGCCCTATATATCTAAACCTCTATCTATCAAAAGAACATATCCTAAAGAACAACACAGTGACAGAGATGAATTTCAATCTGACAAATGCAGTGAACTAAAAATTGAACTTTATCATAAACGATTGCTCTTTCTCAATCCAAACAGAAAAAAAAATCCTAAAGAAACTTATATTTAGGAAATAATTAGGGTAATGTGGAAGGTAATCACTAGATTTCTGAAATACTGTGTGAGTAATCAATCAATCTAAAGCCATGCAGAAATTATTCTTTAATAAAATGCTTTCCCACGTTTCATGTTAAACTGTGACTTTGTTTGCTCATAGTTTTTTTCAAATACTACTTTTGTACCCCAACAACAGAGTTTTAGACTGCAAAGGCTAATTAAAAAGTTTACTGAAATTTTTCCATTTGAACCAATCATTTTGGCATCATAGAAACACTGCCATATTCATTTACTCATCCAATCTATCCACATGATTCACTACTTTTCTATAAAAGAAAAATGCACATCTTGATTAATGAGATAATCTATGAAGCAATTGTGCTAACTTTTCTAAATTTCATACCTATTAATTTCAATAAATTTCCACTAATTTCTGCATTATGAAATTGATTGAGTGGGAACATCTAATCTGTCTTTACAAAATCCTTTATTACTGCAACTATACTTCTGCAGCTTTTTAATATCATTTTGTGATCTTTTCATCAATACTGCTGAAGTTGTCCATACCTACCATCCTAAAATGTACCACCTATTTTAAGTAGCTAAATCCACTCAAATTTTACTTCAGAGTCATCTCAGGTTATCAAATTGATTGTGCCATGAGACATGAGCACTAGAACATCGTGTTTAAATGCATATACTGTGGTGTGAATGGGCAAAAGCCTCTGCTCTGCCCTATGCTTGATGGGGAGCATTTGGTCCATGGGCTCCTGTCACCTTGATCCTGCCCTCCCACATGTACCAACGCCCACAAATCCACACAGTGTATCCTGGGGCAGCAGCGAGAATCAAGAACAGCTAGAGCTACTTGCCAAGGTAAAGAAAACAACAGCTTAATGATACAAGCAAATGATGCCACAAGTGATACCAAGATTCCAAGCTTCAGTAACTAGATGAAGGTGTCATCACTCTCAGAGACTAGGAAATTGAGATGGGGCGGGGTGGCGGCGGGGGGGGGGGGGGGGGCGGGGTGCTGATGAGAATCATCTGGAACTTGTTGAGTGCAGGGTGCTGGAGAGGCATTCCAGTTAAAAAGTAGTAGGCAACTGGACGCGGGATACTGAAACCTGAGTTAAAGGACTAGGCACACATGCAGAGTTGTGAGTAAAGAGAGAATACCCCATGAGAGAGAGGAAGAAGAATCCAGAGCAGGGGCAGGGACAAAGAAAAAGAAGTATCAATGGATGGGTAAATGTGAATGAGAGTATTTAAAGAATGTTTAAAATTATAACTGGCAAATGAGGACAAAAAAGACGCATTAAAAAAAAAAGGAAGGGGGCGCCTGGGTGGCTTAGTCCATTAAGCGTTCGACTCTTGATTTCAGCTCAGGTCATGATCTCACGGTTGCAAGATTGAGCCCTGTGTCGGGCTCTGCACTGGGTGTGGAGCCTGCTTAAGATTCTCTCTCTCTCCTTCTGCCCGTCCCAACCTCCTGCTCACTGGCACTCTCCCCCTCTCTCTCTCAAAAAAAAAAAAAAAAAAGAAAAGAAAAGGAAGAACAACTGGTGAGAGAAGGGCCTTAAAATCTATTCATTTGTCATTAATTTATTTAACAAATATTTATTGAGCATCTACTCTGTGCTAGACATTGAGGTAGGGGCAGGGGTTATCCAGGTACAAAATAAATTCAGCCTGTGCCCTCTTGGAGTCTACAGTCTAGAAGCAAAAAAGAGGGACGCCTGGGTGACTCAGTCAGTTAAGCAGCTGCCTTCGGCTCGGGCCATGATCCCAGGGTCCTGGGATTGAGTCCCACGTCAGGCTCCTTGCTCGGTGGGGAGCCTGCTTCTCCCTCTGCCTGCCTCTCCCCCTGCTTGTGTTCTGTCTCTCTGACAAATAAATAAATAAAATCTTTTAAAAAAAAAAAGTGTTTAGAAGCAAAAAAGAGAGCAAGACATTGGACAGATAGCATGACCCCCTCTTTCCCTCCCCACCCTCCACAAGTATGAATAATTGTGATAAAGCTCCAAAAAGAAGAAAAAAACAAGGTCCAGGTGCTGGGAATATATATAAAAGGGAGCTGCCTAATCTTGTCTGAAGTGTTAATAAGAGTTACCCTAAGAAAATGACATGGCCAGGCAAATGAGTAATAAAAAAAGAAAGAAAGAAAAGTGATCACCTAAGTCAGAGGGAGTAAAGATACCACACCCTAAGGAAGAGAAAAGTGAAATATACAGTGCAGGGCAATAAAGACACCCTGGCAATCTTTAGGAGCTTCCTTTTCTTCTTTCCTCCTGCCCTTTCCACTCTAATCCCAAAGCCAAGTATAATGAGGCAGTTCAGGGTGGAGTTGGGGTTGGAGTGGACTCTGCTAACAATTTACCCAATATCTATTCACCAGTTCTGCCTTACTAAACAGAACCCTAAGTTTTTTAGGGTAGCAATGGGCCCAGCTAAGGTATTAACTTTGCCAGCCTGCCTTGCAGCTAGGGGTAACTGATGACAATGCTGACCTCTAAGACATAAGTAGAATGCTGCTGGGCATTTCAGGAAAGTTTTGCTTTCCCATTAGCAATACAGATCCACACCTGGTTTTCTTTTCCTATCTTGATTGACACGGTGAGGCCTGAAGTGAATCAGTCAAGCTGTCTTAGAAGGTAAGGCAACCACAAGAATGAAAGCCACAGGGGGCCTGGGTGGCTGAGGTCATGATCTCAGGGTCCTGGGATGGAGCCCCCCATCAGGCTCCCTGCTCAGTGGGGAGTCTGCTTCTCCCGGAGCCACTGCAACAGTTCTAGACCCTCTACCTGTGGGCTTTGTGTTAGGAGAGAAAGCTACTTCCCATTTGCTTAAGCCAGTGTAGACCAGTTTTTGTTACTTGCGATCAAATGTAATCCCTAATTGGTCCAGGGGTGCAGTGAGGGTAAGGGGAGTAATCGTTGTGAAGGACGATCGAAGTAGAGATAACATAGACAGAAATAGGGATACAAAACCATTTTTAGTCCCTTTTGACAGCATGGGCACTGTTACTGCCACAAATACATGGGATAATCAGGCTACACAGTCAAGTAAGTGCTGTATCATTTAGGATAATGCTTTGGAACTATAAAAATTATCCCCTGGAAGTTGTTTAGCTTTAAACCACAGAAAACTGGTATATTTAAAGACATCTAGTTGTCACATCAGAACATTTTCTTGAAAAAAAAAAAAATTTTTTTTCTCCATCATTGTACTTTAATCAAGACCATCTGAGGAGGTAATGGAAGTGTTCTGAGAACTCAGCCATGTGCTGTAGCAGGTGGTGGACATTTAAATGGCATTATTTATCATAAGTAGCATATAAAGGAGTATCTTAGAGTCTCTGATTCCAAAAATGTATGTCAATTTGGCAGAAGACCAGTGCTTTTTTAGTTATTAAAGCATAAATGGGTTTTCAACATTTTCCTTTTCCTGATTACACACATTGATTTGTCATGACACTCCCATTTTGAAGCATATGTAAAGTCAGCTCTGGCCAGCTTGACCAAGAATCACTACACTAGCACCTTCTACAATGTTGTCCACTCTAGCACAGATGTCACTGTAAAGTGTGTCCAGTCTAGGATTTGAATCCTGTTCTATCAGGTGCTAATTGTATTACCTGAAGCAAGTTACCCAATCTGTCTGAGCTTTGGTTTTCTGACTAGCTACACTGGATGAGTATTAAATGAGGTCCTTTCTAGACAAACACAAAGTACACAAAGTACCTTCACTGCTAGAAGCTCTCTACAAACATTATCTCCTTTCTCTTTTGCCCATTTCCTGTACTGAACTGCATTTGAGGAATTTTCGTTAAAGGAAACAGAAGCAAAAGCTAGTAAAATGTGTTCCTACAGAACAGATCCCAACCTAATTAAGTGCAACATGAAGAGAGGGTTTCTACTTAAACTCTGAAACAAGGATTATAAACATACAGAGGATGGTAAAAATCAATTGTAGCCATTATTGAAACATCATGCAGACCATATAAAGAATATTTTAAGGACTGTTTCCATTTTCAAAAGGCTAAGTTAGTATTATGTAATCACAAAGCATAAAGTATAGTTCACAGAAAAGAATTTGGAGGACTCACTTTATTTGTCCTAGAGACACAGGGTAGGGGATATTTCTGGGCACAGCCCTGAGCAGAGAGTGTTAAGGATGGGGGATGCTTCCTGACGAATCCCCCTGCTCTCATCTTCCTGTGACCCTTACATTCACGGCTGTCTGCCCCTCAGCTGTCTGTCTCCCTCTGCTCGCACCAGCATAGCAAATACCTTCCCTAGGAGAGCAGAGGGGAGTCCCTTGCCAAGCATCACCTCCTTGATGAGTCTGATGAGTTGTCTCTCTGATTATTTCACTCCTCTCAGGGCAATCTGTCAAGCAAAGGACAGTGAGAGTAAAACGATTCTAAGTAGGACCCTAGTGCTGAAACAGTAGTACTATTTATGGGTACTGAGAATTTATTTTTCTTGAAATAACTGTGAATGGTAGCATTTCCTTGGCCAGTCTCAAAAATGGCAATCCATTTGTTTGTTAATACAAACATGCTGCTTCCTTGGTTCTCTCCTGGGGCGAGTGGGGGGTGGGGCGGGGCGGGGCAGAGAGAGGGAGAGGAGAACCAGCATTATCTCCTTGTAATTATTCAGAGGATGTTTCATTTTATTTTATGTTAGAGTGGCCAAATTTGTATTATTCCTCTGTTGACCTAATCATCATCATAAATCAGGAAACAAGAATCTCAATGTCCAATTACCATTCAGAGTAGATACAGGAAGGAAATTAAAGCTCCCTTTCTAAGTGGAAGAAAGGGCTACTCGACTGAGCTTCCTAAGGGAATGTATGCTGTGCTGAACAGTACATTATTGAAAGAGATAAGCCACTGTGTGATGTACAATTGCCAACACTTTCTAGTCTTTCAACTTCAGTTCTAAATGCTTACGAGGAATAATATCTTCACATTTTTCAAAAGGCTGCTAAAGGAGAAAGCCACTTACACTCACTTACATCACAAGTATTGCAAATACAGCAGTTATTATTTAAAGAAGAGAAACAGAGACAGAGCCAAAGCCAGAGACCAAGAGAAGCAGAGAGACTGAAGTCTTGGCTTCCACGGTGTAGGGTTTTCCAACAAAACCCTGCCCTCACCACCCGGCTCAGAAGCCCACACCTCACCAACTACTTTCTTTAAGGACCTGAAACCAGAGAGCTACTGCAAACAGAGATTTTCTTTTTTAACAGAAACGAACTTCTAAGAAATATAATAAGCTCAAACCTAAACTGTTAAATTATTTTCTCTCCTTGGTAATTTTTCTACTAATAAAGGTAGAAACTAAGTGAGACTAACGTCCAGCAAGTCAACTAAATACTACTGGTCAATTTAGTCACTATAGCTATATTGTGGTAGTATAAGAGAAAAAAGTGAATCAATCCAGTTGTTAATAATCCAGTTTAGTCAACAAGTCAAAGTGGTAGATCTTCTAACTCTGTGAAATTATACCTAAATTAAATATCCCTAAGTAGACTTAGAAAAAGGCAATCCATCCACAAAATCACTAGAAACCCTCTGTTTTTCATGGTGTTTTAACACAGGGACCTCAGTCATGCAAAAACATTTTTAGAAAATTGATGAATTTAGGGGCGCCTGGGTGGCTCGGTTGGTTAAGCGGCCTTCTTCAACCTAGGTCATGATCTCAAGGTCCTGGGATCTAGCCTGAGTCTGCGTTGGGCTCTCAGTGGGAAGTCGGCTTCTCCCTCTCCCTTTGCTCTGCGTGCCCCTGCTCATGTGCACTCTCCCTCTCTCAAATAAATACTTTAAAAAGAAAAAAGAAAAAATTGATGAATTTAGCCACATAGTTAATAATTCCTAGTTATTAAGTTTATTGAACCAAATTCAACAAATTTTTAAGATGGTAAGTACAAGATTAGGTTCAGATTAAAAAGAACGCTACAAGATACAATGAAAAAATATGGGTAATTTTTATCTCTCTGGCTTTTAGAGTATTTTTAAATTTTTCTTTCCTTCTATACCAGCTTTATAATTGAGTTGAGTTCTGATAAAACAATATGTCATCCAAACCTAAGTCCTATGCCTTAGGCATTTAATAACTGGCAACAATATTAAAATTGTACTTACCAGTTCTAACTTTTTTTTTGTCTAAGAACTAGCTGGCTCGCAGCCCAAACATGATAGTAATTCATAGTTAAAACCGTCTTTGGATCTTCTTAGAATGCTATTACTTGTTAACTTTCTCTGTATTGATGGTGTATTTTTTTCAACAAAAATGTTATTGTGGTTATATAGATCACTGCATCGAAATTCTAAGTCATCTTTGAAGTAGCAGTTGTTCAAGCATAGTTCCACTATAGCCTATAAGGATGGTCTAGATGTTTGGAAGATTAGAGCAAGCTTTAATTCATTAAAAAACGAAGAAATATTCAAGTATATAATAAGTTTCTACTGCAAATGTCAGTTTCTAATATAATATACAAAAATTTTTTTAAAATTCTGGGCGCTGGGTGGCTCAGTTGGTTAAGCGACTGCCTTAGGCTCAGGTCATGATCCCGGAGTCCCAGGATCGAGTCCCGCATCGGGCTCCCTGCTCAGCAGGGAGTCTGCTTCTCCCTCAGACCCTCCCCGCCTCTTGTGCCCTCTCTCTCACTCTCTCAAATAAATAAAATCTTTAAAAATAAAAATAAAAGTCAAGTCTTCTGGAATTCATAATTAGGAGTCTCATTAAAAAAAATTTTTTTTTAACATTCTAATGGTCATAATGACTATCCAACCCAAAGCTCCACAGATTGCTCCCTTCACCCACCCTTGGCAGGGGAAGAGAGATGAAGAGAGCTTTGGGGGGTAGGTGGGGGTGGTGAAGGGAGAGCAAAGGATTCAGTCACTGGCAAAAAGGCAACTAAGAATAGATCAAGCCCAGTTTTCAAGATCATTTCTTCTAGGAGGAAGCGTGTAAAGCAGGAAAGAAAGAAGATATCAGTGACTAAGAACTTTTTTACTAATAAAATCCCATTGATTTTAATGGCAGAATGTTATACCTTTCTATACATTTTAGTTCACCAACCCACCTAAATTTTATGGCTTTTTTATAACACCTAAAAGGCAGTGTAGTATAGTGACCTGAGTTCAAAACCTAAGTCTTCCACTTATATTTCTCATCTATAAACTGGGAATAATAGTATCCATATTATAACATAGTTTTCAGTGCCTTGAAAAGAGCCTGCCACAAGGTAGACGCTCAATTTATGGTAAAGATGTGAAAATACTAACTGGCTTTCTAGACACCCCTCTGTGTCCCTTGCTCTAGTACACGCCACCGTTTATACGCAGCTGCACACCTCACTTCAAGGGCACTTTTTCTAAGACTCAGAAGGAATACTTCTTCCTTTATGTTTTCCATAGGGCTTTGTCTTTCGAAGCCATTTCCTTCAAAACAGGCTTTCTCTGCTTTTATCACGATTTTTTTTAATTGAGAATGAAATTAAAATGTTTATGAATTTGGTTTATTCATCCATTATTTATAGTTTCTTATTATGGCAAGATATATTTTTTTAAGTCTTCCTTACCAGTTAGTGGTGCCAACCACCCTCCCACTGTCGGCTGAACCACACGGATCTATGCAGAAGAAACAAACCCTGAGAATACTTTCACCTGTATGGAAAAAATATTAATTTCTAAACCCGGAAAGGTGTTTTTAAGGAGGAATTTCTCTTCCCAAATATTCACAATTGGTTATGTCCTGAAACCTAAAACCATGGTGTTTTTTTCCTCTTTTAAGTTTTAAACTATTAATTTTACATTTCAAAGGGATGTTAGCTCAGAAGCAAAAGGCTTTGATCATTTCATCAAGTAAAAACTGTAAAATTGAATTCATGGAGACAGACCAAAAAAAAAAAATCTCCTTGGCTGACAAAAATTTCCAATTTTAAATCCACGGTCATCCTTCATTCAATGTTTGCACAGATCTTGTTTGCTCATTAAAGTGAGGCCCTCCATAAATAGTGGGTTTCAATGTGGGTTTTCTATAGACCATAAAATTTCAGAATATTAAGAACCATAACATCTGAAGGGCATTTTAGAAAATGATTTGGTAATTTTTCTGAGATGTATTCCTGACAGTGCCTGAGACTTCAAAATATCTCTGCATTGAGAGAATATTTCAAGTGTTCCTTTTGATATGAAAGTCTTTTCTCCAAGGCTAAGCCTGTAAATAAAGTCATTTTTAGAAAAGATGGAATTTAGTCAAATATGGAATTGGTTTCAAATCACTGCATGGCTAATCATTTGCTTGACTAAACTGATAGCTTGTCAAGTCTTATATTTGATTATTAACAGCTTCCACCTCTTCTCCAGCATTTCTGGGGCCTATTCTTGTGAGGATTAAATAAGGTAAAATGAATTAACAAGCCTAGCACAAGGTGTGGCACATAATAAGCACTCAGTATGTGGCAGCTATTAATATTTCCTAGCAATTATTCTACAGTTAAACAGAGCGAGAGAGAAAATGATCTGTCTAGCATTGGCCACCAGAAGTTTCCACTGTTTTCTGGGGCTTTTCTCTATCATTCATGATAACACCAACAATTGAGATTTCATACTTTTTCCTCTATCTTGGTTGAGAAAATAGAGCTAGTTGCTGTTGAATTAGCCTCCCTGCTCACTCTTGCCCTCATTCTCTCCATTCTCCACACAGCACTCAAATCATCTACCATAGATATCAGACCATGTCCCTCTCCTGACCGAACTCTCCAAACACTTAACTTCACACTGAAAATGAAGTCCATCTTAGTCCTGTGGCCTTTGAGGCCTGCCAGGAACCAATCCCTCATATCATTCCATGGCATGTCTTCCCTCCTCCTAGTCACACTGGTCTTATGTTCCTTGCCCTTGGCCAAGCCTGTTCCCACTTCAGGGCCTTAGCATCCACCATTGCCTTTGCCTACAGAGCTCATTACTTGAGTCTTCACATGGCTGGGTCCTTCTTTACACAAAGTAGCCACAGAGGCTACTTCCTCAGGGCAATCCCTCCCATATGCTTCCCTAGAAATCCTTCCATCCCATTGTTCCCCCTTTATACTCTATTACCCATTCTATTTCATTTCCTTCACTTCTCCCCATGACTTTATTTTTATGTAACCAATTTATGGAGAAATCTCTACTTCTTGGGATATAAACATGAAATATTGCTCCTAACAGTACCATGTCAACCTCCCTTTCTTGAGAGGAAACAGGTCCCTTATGGCATCTTAGCCAAACTCCATAGCTTTTCAGCCACTTGTGACTGAGGACGGTCTCCTTTTGTTTAAGACTTGGACCTCTTCATTTCAAATATCCACCACGGAGTTAATTCAAAGCTACCCCCCTCCCCTTCCCCATCACAGGCAAGACCATAGTATCTTAAGGTGGAGAATAGAGGGAAATCTGCTCTATTCACACATTCCTCCTTTTCTTTCTCTCTTTCAACTTCTCCCCACCTTCTCCCCTCAAACACCAGACTCTCATGGAACCTCAGTCTCACCCTCTACACCCAGAGAAAAACTGCACAAGTGAAGAGACTCTCTCTCTCTTTTTTTCTATTCTGGTTGGCTATTAAGATATGACCATATTTTCCCTCCATCCCCCCCTTCCCACTGAAGTGTGCTGTTTTAGTTGCATCATGAGCTGGTTTAGGGATCAAGAGCTGCCTCTTTAGTTCACTAGCTCATTTGCTCATTCATTCATATGAGCAGCAATGCATCAGGTGCTCAGGACGCACCAGGCACTGCAGAGGCCATGTGCAAACATTTCTTGGAGTCTCTTATATCTTCAACACTTACTTCTTTTTGCTCTTGCAAGTCATGTACAACTCACCAGCAGTCAATATCCTGTTCAAAGACAGTCCACAAGATAGTTGGCCAGAAGCAAACTCCATTATCTCTGTTTAGCTAAATCTTTATAATTCTGAAAAATAGAGGAGTTAGCCTGGCTCTCAGCAGAAACAGCTATAGCTGCTTTAGTTTAACAATTAAAATCATATCAATTCTAGACAACTCTGAGAGAGGGAGCCTCCTTGTCAGATAAGCTATCATTTTTTAATAGACTTTATTTCTTAGAGCAGTTTTAGGTTCACAGCAAAATTGAGCAGAAAGTACAGAGAGTTCCCACATGCCCCTGCCCCCACACACGCACAACCTTCCCCACTGTTATTGCAGAGAATCTTTTTATGTGCATGGACACACACTGGTGGTAAAAGGTTTTCTGTGTCTTTTTCTGATTTAAGATGAATCTAACTATGAACCTGCTGAGAAGGGGAGTGATGTTTTTTGAGGGAAGTACCCTCTCCTTTACCTTTCCAAGAGAGCAGCCCTGACACCTTTGCCTTTCCCCAAGTTAAGAGTCCCAAGACATGGTCCAGCTCCTGCATTTTGCTACTCCCCAAATGACTGCAAGTAGAGCCACCCTAATAACTAGAGTCCTCTTGAACACACGTCACCACCACCCTGCTGCCAGGAACCAGGATGGTGTAAACATTGCCCCCATCTTTCCAGGTACCACTCACTCATGTCCTGGGTTCTGCCAGTGGACTTCCAGAGTCTA
The DNA here is from genome assembly GCF_964656455.1 of Halichoerus grypus. NCBI lineage: Eukaryota > Metazoa > Chordata > Mammalia > Carnivora > Phocidae > Halichoerus > Halichoerus grypus. Next base: position 82,248,261 of record NC_135723.1, read on the forward strand.
TCTTTAGACATACCATCCCTAATCTTCAGAAGTGCATATCAAACACCCACTTTTCTTCTCCTTAGAGAGGGATCAGGGATGGAAAAGAACAGCAAGCCTGGACTCGCTAGGTTCCAAGAATACTCTTCCAAAACTCTTTTCCTCTCCCACTCTACTCCAATGGTAACAAAAAAGGCTTACAGATTTTGCCAGGGAATGAGATGCTAGTCCACAATTCTGGCAATACCCCCAACATTGGTTCATTCAAAGTCCCACTCACTTGGCTCTAGGAAATGGCAAAGGGCCTTCCTCCTCTCATGAGGGAAGAGAAAAGCAGGCTCTGAATATGCACTCCCCAAAATGCTGACTCCCACCCCTTCAGTCATCTTCTTATATTGACTGGGCTTAGTGGTCAATCTCATTCTTACTTGATGCCTCTCGGTACTTACTGCAGAAGGCCTATTGCAGTGGTCCGCAGCGCCTTGAACTTGGAGGTACACTTAGTTCTTCAGGTCCTCAGCTTTGAGCTGAAGCCCCAATTCTAAGACTAAAGGGGAAAATACCATTGCCATGTATTGGTTTACTCTGTCAAGCTCAATTCATTCCTTTCTTAATCTCCACCATCTCAGTCTACCCTCATCACCTAGAAAAGTGTTTGACATATAATGGGTACTTTTTAAAGATTTGTTAAATGCGGGCACCCCGGTGGCTCAGTCAGTTAAGCAGCTGCCTTCGGCTCAGGTCATGATCCCAGGGTCTTGGTATCGAGCCCCGCATGGAGCCCTGCATCAAGCCCTTCATCAAGCCCCCCATTGGGCTTCCTGCTCTGCTAGATGGGCAGCCTGCTTCTTCCTCTCCACCGCTTGTGCTCTCTCGCACACTCTTTCTCTCTCTCAAATAATAAATAAAATCTCTAAAAAAAAAAAGATTTGTTAAATGAATCCTGTTTTGAACACTGCTAAAATGAGAATTTAACTATATTATAATGAGGCCCATAATGGCTGAACAGCCCTAGTGGTTCAAAATCAAAAGAATCTCATTTTAATTTAGTTAAAATGTATATCCATTTTACTGTATTGCTGCCCAGTACAACAGAAAACTATTTTTTTTCTACATGGCATCCCTTTTAAATGTTTCCAGATAGAGATGATGATCCTGACTGCTTTTCTTCTCCAGGCTTCTCATGACACATGGGTTTCCAGACTCCCTAACCATCTTGGCTGCCCTTCTTCAAAGCATTAGTGTTACTTTTAGGATGTGGTCTACCAGTGACAAGCAATTGAACTATCACTTCCTGAGATCTACATATTCCTTTTCTGTTAAAGGAGCTTAAACTTGCCTTAAGATTTGGGCACTTGCTGTATGGGGTTAATTTTTTCAGTGAAGGAACTACATAGTTGGCTCACATTAAATGTGCGGTCAACAAACCTCAGATTTTCTTAATATGGACTAGTGTCAAGTCAGACTTTCACCTCCAACACTAGGTTAAGTGACTTTTTCAAACATAAATGTTGAATCTTACATTTAGCTTTATTACATTTCTTCCTTTTGTTTTTGTCCATTCTAGTTTCTAGAAGTTTTTAAAACCTTGTTAGCACATTAAGATACTCAATTTGTCATTATTTGCAAATTTGACAAACATATTTTCTATCTTCACTTAAGCCACATTTTTCCCCCAATGATCTGCAGAGAATGGAGCCAAGTCAGAGAGCCCTGGGGTGTTCTTCCTTTTCTGAACTGGCTCTTTTTTAATATGGCTGCTCATCCACCTGCAAATCTACCTAAATCTGCCTAATGTTGCCCTCATGCAGCCCACATTCTAATTCTCTCTCTCTCCCTCTCTGTTGTTACAAAACTGGAGATTTTAAGAAATGCTTTAGAGAAATTTAAAAATGATACATCTACAACACTTCCATGATTAATAAATAAGATCACCTTCTCCTCAAAGATACATTTAAGTTAATATGATATATGCATAGTTATCTTTTTTCTCATTAAAAAAAACCCACTTAATTACTTTCTAAATTATCACAACCTATCCCTATTAACATCAATATTGTTGTTCTGATCTTCCAAAAATCTTTGTACCTTTTTTTGAAAATCTGGATACATGTCCATCTTCAGACTCCTCATAAACTCCATAAATGCCCACAGAACCCCACCATTTCCAGAGCCAAATCATCCCACTCCTTAGTATTTAGGAAGTTCTAAGTCTGAGCATTGATAGTGGCTAGACCTTCTTTTATCTCCTTAGGAATTATATTAGTCATCTTGGGCTACCATGAGAAATGTATTTTCTCACCGTTCTGGAGCCTGGCAGTCCCAGATCAGGGTGCCAGCATAGTTGGGTTTTGGTGAGAGCTACTTCCTAACTTGCAGATGACCATCTTCTTGCTGTGTCCTCACATGGCAGAGAGAGAATGAAACTAGAGCAAGCTCTCTGGTGTCCCTTCCTAAGATGGCACTAATCCCATCATGAGGGCTCCCACCTCATTACTTGAGCTGAAACCAATGATCTCCCAAAGGCCCCACCTCCAAATACCATCACCTAGAGTTAGGGTTTCAACTATGGATCTTGGAGGGACACAATTCAGTCATAGTGGGAATTAATTAATTATTCATATTATTTGTTTGGCTTGCCCTACCCTTTCTCAACTTGAAGATTATTTGCTCTGCTGGAAAGGATGAAATAGAAAATTAAGACTTGAGTTTTCTATCTTTTCTCCATAATCTATCCTATTATAGCATCATCTCCAAGTAGAGAACCTATTCTGTCATTATTCCTTATTCCAAATTTAAATCTCTAAAAAGACATTTTATGAGACAGCATTTTTCAGAGCTATCATTTCTCCTCCAACAGGTCTCACACTTTCTGCTTTGGCATCTTCCCTAATCATGCATCACTATTTCCCCCAGGAGTTCTGCCCTGCAACCCTTTCACATTCAACTCATTTTCACTGATGGCTGACCAGCTGGTAGCAGCTCTTCAGAAAGGGCAATGCTTCACCTCTGCCTGTCACCCACCTAAGGTACACTCTCTGGGACACCTGAATTCTGCAGCCAGCACCAAAGAAGACTGTGCCTACCATCTTTCTAGCAATGCTCCTTAAAGAAAATTGAAGCCCTGTACTTTGAAAGGTTCATTTACTGCCTCAATTTGGGGTACTTAAAAAAATCAACAGCAATCTTAATTCCCACTGGAGATAAATAGCCTAAATCTTTAACTATGCATGAACATAGGAAATTTAAGAAAATATAAAAAGATCATTTAGCCTTCAAATCATCTGTTCCCTTCTTACTTTTCCCAATCTGGATGGCATCCAGATTTGGGGATGAGAGGGGATGAGAGAAAGAGCTTGTGGTTTTTTTCTATAAGATAAGGAGGATAAGAGTTTTCTATTTTTAAATTTTAATTTTTCTTTTTTGTTGTTGTTTTATTTCTACTGAAGACTGAATTGGGAAAGATCTTTTGCTGTTCAATCTGGAGAGCTTTTATTCAAAACTTATCTCAAAGGCCATTCTGAATATTCTTAATCAGTGGGTTTCTAGAAAGTACCTTAAGGCCTTCCTTTTCTTGATTTTTGCCAATATGGTATCTTGTCGTAATTATATTTTCTTGACCATAAGGAATTTAAACATCTTTTCACATGTGAATTGTCTCAATATATTTTTGTGCTTTTATCCATTAGATGTTGTTTTTTAATTAATGTAAAGATAGTTTATTTATATATAGTAATCCTCTGTTTGGTATATGTGTCATGCTTTTTGCCTCCTAGTCTACTGCTTGTCTTTTGACTTTTTTTATGATGTCTTCCCTACCCAAAAATTGTAAAGATATCCTTTTATGTCACTGTCTAATTTTTTTAACCTATAAAGTACCACATGCTTTGATCAATTGAAAAGCAATATTCTCTTTCTTCAGACTTATCTTCTCTGGTCTAAAAATCTTAAAGCTTTTTTTTTCCCCAGTTTTTCCCAAGGTTCTGTATTTTGAGCCTTATATATCCTTGAGACTTACTTCAGATCATCTCCACGGCCTTTTATCAGATTTCAACAACTATATCGCTAATATTAATTATAATAGCAATATCTAAACATTTATTGAACACTTATTATGGACCATGGACTGATCTATTTATCTGTACCATCTCATTTATTGACTATAAAAAAATTATGCACATTTCTCCCACAGACCTCTAGCTAGAAGGGACTTCCTAAACATTAAATCACAACCTCTAGGTTTAAAAAAGTATAGTACTGATGACCCACAGAACAATCCTCTCTCATATAAATTCTGGACACATACATTAAAAAGAACAGACTCATTAATAATGAAAGCTAAAATCACATGTGTAAACACATTGCTTTTAATCTATTCAATTATTTCCCCATAAGCACTAACTGTGCATCACAAATTATGCTGTCTAGAAGACATACAACAAAACTTACAGCTTGGAAGATTCATTGCCATGGTCTAATGGAATAGTTTTCTGAGAGAATGAAAATTCTGAATCTCCAAGATGGAATATCCCTATCCACTGTTTCCGCATTTCGTTAATCAAATTGAAGATGGACAAAGAAGGCAAACTACACAGGAACACCGCTGTATAATTAATTTGCACATCTCTTCATCAGTTACATATAAATATATTTTCTTCTCATGCACTTTAATTCAGGAGTTGCAAATCTGGTAATGCTCAATGGCCAAAATCAGCCTGCAGGAAAGTCTCAATTGTTCCGCACAAATGAATATAAGTTCTCCAGTTTGCCACAAGCAATACTAGTCCCTATTGTATCATACCTGGCCTGATGTGATACATTTATGTAACCTGGCCCCACCTCTACAGGCATTTGAGTTTATGGTCCCATAATAGATCTAGTGTGATCACGAAGACAGTGAGACAGAAGGCCATATTAGAGCCCCTATAATCTGAGCTTGCTACACATTGCCCCCCAAATAAACTTAAGAGATAAAGCCACTATCCCACTGTACAATCAACCAACAGTAACAGTCACTCTGCTATCCTAACCCTTATTCTCCTTGCTCCCTCTTTCCCTTTCCATACCAAGCCCTAAATGATAAGCTGTCTAGTTATGCTTGCTATTCACTCAGGAGTGACTAGGAGACTACACAGTCAGATTACAAAATTGGTTACACAATCCACGTCACAGAGGTACATTTGTGACCTTCCACAAATCCAGTGTTTTCACTGTGTGGTGTATGGTACAAGCCCCAAGGGATAAAAGTAAAATTGCACTCATTCTATCCCTCGAATAACCTCGAGCACTGCTGTAGAGTGGATCATGGAGACAAAATTGGCTTTTTGGTGAAGAAAAGAACTAAATATCCTGCTTTCCATCCGAAAAATAGCAATACTGTAGGAAAGCCCATAAAACTCTGAGCTTTCACTCAGTCATTTTAAAAGTCCTTGGTTGGGGTGGACATGGAAAAAAATATATCTGCAGAGCTTTAAAAGCAGAACCCAGGAAGGTGGTTATGGTCATAAACTAAAGCAGCTCAGTTTAGATCAGTTCCCAGTGAACAGCCAGGCATAGAGCTTTTGCCTTAAAAAAAACCTCAACTATATCTTTTTAAATCATAGAAATAATGTCAATGTTGGAAATATTTGCAGAGCTGTGTTTTAGACAGTGAGTGATATTCCATAAAAAATAATTCTCTCTCACCATGGGGCAGAAAGTCAGAACAAGGCCAGACAACACAAGGAGCCCAGATTCTTTGGAAAGTCCCATCAAATCATTTCAAAGGCAAGGGATTATATATAATATTTGCATTGTTAAGGCTGTCTATATGATGCCAGCAAACACTTGATTAGGTTGATGCACTCAGTAAGTTTAGTGAAACATTTACTCAAGCCCATGTTGTTTGCCTACATTAACCAAGTGATTGGCTGACTTGTTTGATTGGCTGGTCACTTTCTTGGACACTGTCTGCTCTCCTACTTCTTCTTAGGCCACTTGGAGCAGTCGCCCACAGCACTCACTTCCCATTTCTATGCTCTGCAGGGTTATTACCTATTTACAAGTCTATCTCCCTCACTAAACACCGAGCTCCTCAAAAGGCAGGGGCAGCTTCCTATCCATCTACTTACTACCTTGTCCAGTGTCAGGGTGTGTATAGTGTGGGGAATCAGTCAATGGCATGGCTATTGGCAAGTTGTTTTTGTGGTATGATGGGAATTTGTCACATTTCTTAATCTCTAAATGTTATTTGTTTCATCCCATCTAGAGGGCCCTATAAAAAAATTTAGTTAAGTGCTTCCCCCAGAGGGGCCACACAATTTCTCATGTCTACAATGCTATGCCTGCCTACCTGTCAGGTGGCTTCCCCACTTTGCTCTCTGTACTCAAGCCTCTTCCAATTCATACGCCACACCTTCTACGGAGCATTCCCCGGCAACTTGACAGTGATTCCCTCTTCTCACTTCCTCTACTCTACGCCAGATATTTGAGCATTTACTCACAAACTGCTGGCTTGCTCTGTGTTCATTAGTATATATTTGGTATCACCTACTGCAAAGACTATTAAGCTCTTTGAGATTCGGTCCAATACATCTGTTAAGCTATATCCAGCTGTTTTTATATTTTTTGTGATCAATTAAAATAATAAATGCTCTCTAACAGTTGTCCAGTGTTCTATGCTTTACTTCACTCAGTATAAGGGCAGTCCTAAGGCCTACATCTAACATATTAGAAACCTCAGGCTCCAGAGAAGTTAAGGAACTTGCTTATGATGATACAAATAGTAAGTCTCTCTTGGATCCCTCTTAGTGGAAATGGGATATCTTTCTGTTTAGGCACATATTCTAACAAAGCCTCCTCAGTTTTCCTAAGAAGGTGTTTACCTTTTCCCCAGTGTTATTGTTAAGACATATGAGTCTTAACATAGAATCTACAATCTTAATGCAAACTTGTAGCTACCCAATATGTCTCATCAACCAGGTGGAAGGAATCCTTTATCTAACAGGACTGTTTGAAGCACATATACTCTCCATGTGCTAGAAAATCCACTGCCCACTATACAAGCAAGAGCAGCAGAGAACTGGGCACTTGGACCTCCACAGTACTGGCCCATCACAGAGCCACAGAGTTGGCTCTATTAGTCATCAAGCCAAATGGCAACTTGCCAAGTAGCTAACTCTGTGGGATTCAACTATGGGTCCACAGTTAAAAGGACATGAAGACACTGTTACATTGCAGAGTCCCCTTCGTTGAAGATTCTTGGGGAAGAGTCCTGTCTGGTCTTAGTACCAAGGACAGAACTTTTCCAAAGCAATTGTCCTCTCTTTGCTTATGGACCCTATGGCCTTTTTAACTAACCAGGTTTCCTTTTTTGATTAAAGGTGAATTTGTGATCTATCCTAAGCGAGTGAACAGGTTTTATAGTCATCTTTATCTTGTTCCAAATCTTACTTGATGCTCCACATTACTTTTCCTATTGTTTCCCCCCTGCTTTTAATTTAAAATAGATAAGTGGAAGAGAATACTGCTTATCCCTCTGCTTCTCTCAACCTCCCAGTCCCAACTATTTGTGCTTTCATGTCTTTCCCCACCTCTCACCCAGCATCATCTGCTCAAAAATGGATTTTAAAAAATAATTTTACATGATGATGAAATGGTTTCTAACCATTTCTTGAGTCATAGACCCCTTTGCTAAATGCATAGATAGGTCTTCTCTCTAGAAAAAATATCTACCCCCATCCAAAATGTTTGAGTATATATATATATATATATATATATATATATATATATATGTGTGTGTGTGTGTGTGTGTGTGTATATATATATATATCCTTTAGCTCTTGAACATCTGAAGGTGGACCATGGTCCATGGATTGCAGTGAACAAACCCTTGCTTGGTAAATGCACAAGGTCCCTAGAGTTTCCTCCCAGGACTTGCTGCAAGCCCAACAGAATGGAAGGTCACTGAGTTTTCCAAGCCCCTGTCACCAAGGCAGAGGCCCAGGCCTCTCACCCATCTGAGTCCCCCCCCACCCCCAAGCCCCCACTTCTTCCCTCTCTACCCAAAGACTGTGAAATGATGGTCCTTTCAGTCTCTCTTGGTATGTCTGTGCCCCATTTCATGCCACAACCTTAACTGGCATCCTAACAAATGCCCCACTCCCACCCCCACCTCCTTTTTTCTCACAGTATGACTTTCTGCTGCGTCCACCAGCCCAAGCCTCAACTTCAAAGTTTTATACCTCACAACTTCAGTGGCGGGCAGACGTGAACAAGGAGCAGGGCCTATCAGGACCTTGTAAATGAGGGAACAGAGAGGCAGCCTGAGGAGCTTCCAGAAGCAGGGTCTGAAACGTAGTGCCTCAGCCCTGCAGAGCACAGAAATCCCAAGGAACCATGGATAGAGAGATGCTGAATTCCAACTGTGTGTATATGTGTGTGTCTGTGTGTATCTAAAATTACACTATATATAATATCAGCAAAAAACTGCCAACTCTGATGTTTTTAATATAGACCTAAGAATTAATGAAGAGAAGAAAAACTGAAAACATGGTTTGACTGTGTAAAAGAAATGGCAATTACAGTTATATACAAAATATATTTACCATTTATGACTAATTACCAGATGCAAAATAACTAGCATGGTAGTATCATTAATTTTATTACAAATTGAATTTGATTTGCATGCTAAAAATTGCTTCCTGTCAGTTGGGTCTCAAGATTTGCAGCTCACAATTTCCAACATTAAGGGAGACATTGACAGGAACCATATCTTATACTCCTTTTGTTTTTTCCTTATCATCTAAATAACACAGCAAGAGATGCCTGAAAATTGATAATCTCACTATGGAGACCAGAGTTTGCACACATATCTGAAACCACCGGAGAAAAATCTAAGACAATGTGTAAGAAGATTACAGTAGACATGATTCACAGAAAAATGAGGGGATTTGCAACAATGGGCCAAAATAAGAAGGCTAGGTGAAGAAAGTGGGTTTTGAACCTAGGCTTAAAGAAAATTTAGGATATAAATTTAGTGGAAGGGCATTCCAGTCCGGGCAGAAAAATTGTTTTCTGTGATATAGAAGATATTCAAGTTTTTAAAGAACTCTTTATTTCATATTAATATACCCATTACATTATAATGAAATAAGACAAGCTTTGAATGAACTCTTATAAAAAAACTTTAAAACACTATTTTTATTTACCTACAGAAATACATATTCATATCTTGACTGTTAGTTTTTAAGAAAGCAAATGAAAAATTCAGAAGCCATAAAGCTGCCTATAAAGCTTAAATAATAAAAATAATTTATTGTAAAAATAGAATAATGAAATCACCAACAGTGGATGACACAACCAAACTTTATATTCCTTGCTCAAATAGAGTAGTTAAATTAAGGAGAGGTATTTCTTCACCTTCTTGGTTTGAGCCTATCAAAATAACGACTACACTTGACCAGATGACAACTAAAATAATGACAGTTGTTAATAAATTCATATAATCAATCACAATAACCATTGCAAAACTTGGCATATTGTATATGGTGAAAGCATGTGAAATGTTTGAAAGTCTGAGTTAACGCTAAAGACTTTAGGAACTCACCAAAACAGCTAGTGGGCAAGGAAAGCTCTCACTCCACTTGCTTCAGTGCTCCTTAGGATAAGCCACATTGCATTCTGAACTCGATGAGACCCAGGAGGGAGTCTGGGTATATTGGTCCCTGTCCTCAGACACCAAGATAGGATTAATCCTGAAATATATTTATTAGGTGTTACAGGCTGAATTGTATGCCCTCCCTACCCCCCCATCCCCCCCCCACCAATTTCAAATATTAAAGTCCTAAACCCTAGTACCTCACAATGTAACTGCATTTGGAGATAGGGTCTTTAAGGGCATTAAAAAGTTTTAAAGAGGTTAAAGGTTCTCTCAGTTAAAATGAGGTCATTAGGGCGGGCCCTAATCCCATATGAATGATGTCCTCATAAAAAGAGGAAACCACAACACAGATAGACACAGAGGTAAGACCCAGAGAGAAGATGGCCATCTCCCAGCCAAGGAGAGGGTACTCAGGAGAGAGGCCTAACCCTTCTGAGACCAAGGTCACCCAAACCGTGAGAAAATAAATTGCTGTTGTTTAAGCCACTCAGTCTGTAGTGGTTACAGCAGCCCTAGCAAACTCATACATTGTAAGAAACTCCTATGGGAGGAAATGAAGAGGGAGCTGGGAGAACCATGAACCCACAAAGCTGGTCTGACCCTGAGTGAAGGAGAAAGAGAGAGAAGGAAGTGGGGGGGAGGGAGAGAGGGAGGATGGGAAATCTGAGACAGCAGTGCAGGTCTAAGGCAAGTTTGGGAAGGCCATAGAAGAGTACTATAGCTCCCTAAAATGGATGCCTTGGTACCCCTGCCATCCTCAGTGACCGGCTGAGAACTGCTCATGAGCAGCATCAGTGATGGATTTCACAGCACAGCAGTTGGATTTGTCAGTTTATTACACTCCTTACATCCAGAAATCTGAGAAGTGCATTTCATGGCTGTCCACATTGGAAGACTGCCACAGCTCTGGGCAGTCCAGGGAGGACTTTACATTCAGACAACACAAACACCCATAGAAATTTCCACTGAATGAACAAGTTTTTCAGTTTGGTTACTATGTGAAGTGACACCACTTACTGTACAGTAAAAATCAATGAAGTCAGACCCCACTGACTGAAGAATTCTGGTCACATGGAAGATAACTGTCCTGCAAATTACCTCTGAAGTTTTTGTGAAAAGACATGCTAGCTATCCAAATTAAAAACGTAAATAAAGATTATGATGATCCTGCTGAGGAGCTTCCAGAGCAAGGAGCTACAGGTGGTAAAACTTAGTTCAAAGGTGGTGTTTGGGGTTTGGACCCAAGATCTCTCAGCCCACACCTTTTGAGCCTGCCTGCCTTCCTCTGTATAGAGAATAAAAATGCCTGTTTGGTTGTTTGTTTGTTTAAAACTATAAGTTGTCTAACATGCTATGTGAGGAACAGACCATAAAAAAACAAATGTGCATGAATAGAGAACTTATTGGTTTCAAATCAAAACCAAAATGCAATGAAATTAATCTGCCATGCAAATTCAATCCTTGCATCTTCAATACCAAGCATAGTGATTGATTGAGAGGAGATGTTCAATTCATGTTAGAGGAATAAATAATTGCATACATATTGAATTATAGAGTTTCATCGTGGTTAATAATGGAAGTAGTTCCTGTAAATGACTGTAATTAGCATGTCTGTGGTCAGTTAAGGAGGGGGTAAATTACCCAGAGGAGAAAGTCACAATGAGGCTCTTCTGAAGTCCTCAGAATCCAGAGTTAACCTCAAAAGTAGGGGGGGGATATGGGGCACAGACAGAGGGTTGGAATCAGCAGGTTTTAGGGCAAGATTGCATCTGTAGGAGGGAGGAGGCTGAGGCATTTCATTTTATTTCCCCTTATAATGCCAGTGCAGTGCAGTATTTAGGGAGAGAGGGCTGAAATATATGGCATTCAGTCTCCCCAAAACCAGCATCATCTCAGATCAGAATTTATCAATGTCTTCCTAATACTGATAAAATGGAAGTTTCCGTTCTCTTCATTCATTTGTTCATTCATTCATTCATTCAGTGTTCATAATCAGATACTATGCCATCTGCTGGGGAAACACAAATTCATAAAATGTATTCTCTACTATTGAAGAGGAAGTTAAATGCATCAACAGACAATTACAGCACAATGTGTGAGATGTGGCAATAGAGGCTATATGTAAAGAGCTTCCAGAGCAGAGACAGAGAAGAATAAGTGGCTCCAGGGTAAGTAATGGGATCAGAACAGGTTGACATTTGAGCATCGCCAAGTGGAGCACCAGAAAGCAAGGAAGCATACTCTATCTAGACAGAAGAGCAAAGAAATAGCAGGTGCAAAGACACAGAGGGGCAACAGTTTTGATTGAGATAAAGCGGGAAGGTGCAAGGGCAGAAAAGGTTGTGGAAAGGGAAAGAAAAAAATAATTTTAAAGGTAAAATCTATTACAAATAGGTGTCTCTGGAGTCAGCTGAAGGAGACTCCGGATAACATGGGGTACAGTGAGGTACTGGGATTCTGGAAGAACGGTGGCCAAGAAGTGGCAAGAGAAGGGGCACAGGGTCCTGAAAGGGGAGTTGGAGGATACCAAAGACAAACTTGATTTCTTTTCTTTATCCTTTTCATATGTCATGTTAAATTTATTTTTTTTAACTCTTCTTAGGACTTAACTTTCTCAAGCTATGCCCAACCCCTTGCTCAGGAGTGGAGAGGCAAGTAGCAGCTCTGGGAAGATGTGATGGGACTGTGGGGAGGGGAAACTCAGAACTCACCAACTGCACCTGCACAGGACGCCATCTGTGCCTGGAGTCATTGACGTGCCTCTGAAATTACCCGCCCCCCCCGGGGTGTCATGCCCACCCCCGACCCCCACACACATGCACAGGCACACACACAAAGACACAGACATGTACACCCCTCTCTGAAGCAGAAGCAAGTTCAAGAGCTGAAGATTTCCCACTCCCCAGTGTCCAGAAGGCAGCCTACCCTCTTTTCAGCTCCATCTGCCCACAGGAGACCACTCGGGATGGCTGGACACGCCTTGCCCTGGAGTAAGTGAGCTTCGGGAGACATAAATACCTCTCCGTGTGGGACTTCAAAGGGAGTCCATTTAAAAGTCCTACTCCAATTTAGATATTAAAAGTAATTAAAACAAATTCTTTACTAGCAATTTACCTAAATCATGCATAAGAACTAGAGTGTAGCTAAAAATCAAGCAATTGCCATGGAATTTAAGTAACAAAAGTTTGGCTCAAAACTCCAAATCCCTCCCTGTCAGGTGGGGCAGCAGAGCTAACCCAGTGGGAAAGACCGGCAGCACTGGAGTCAGGCAGGCTGAGGACTACTTAAGGCTGCAGTGGGCTGACGAGTAAACAGGACACGAGAGCAATGACAGCCCCCAGTGTCTACATTTCTACTGATGGCTTCTGTGGATCAGGCATTTTCTTATTCAGTCATTTCTTTTAATGTATGAAAAAGTACAAAGGAAAATACAGTAACACCTATGTAGCCACCACCCAAAGTTAACAAATGACATTTTGTCCTATTTGCTTGGGATTTTTTTTATTTTAAAGAAGTTACAGATGGGATGCCTGGGTTGCTCAGTCGTTAAGCGTCTGCCTTTGGCTCAGGTCAGGATCCCAGCATCCTGGGATCGAGCCCCAAATCGGGCTCCCCGCTCAGCGGGAAGCCTGCTTCTCCCTCTCCCACTCCCCCTGCTTGTGTTCCCTCTCTCGCTGTGTCTCTCTCTGTCAAATAAATAAATAAAATCGTTTTTAAAAAAATAAATAAATAAAATAGAAAAGTTACAGATGAAGCCATTTGCATTTCCTAAGTCCCATTTCCTCCTCTCTCCCCTCGGAGTCAGCCTCTATGCCAGGAATCTCGTGCATATTCAGTAACATTTTCATATTTTGCCACATTTATATGAACCTGTAAATATTATAGAGTAGGCTTTAGGTTTTTATTTTATTTCCTAAAATGTTCTCTTATCAACTCAAAATATGTGGCTTCAAAATCTATCAGTGTTAATTAGTCTGTTCCACTGCACTTATCAACTTTGCACATGCCATTAAATTTACTCATTTGTTTTGTTTATAATATGGTGCTTTCTCACTCTTAAGACTATGAAAGAAACAGGGTGCCTGAGTGGCTCGGTTGGTTAAGCAACTGCCTTCAGCTCAGGTCATGATCCTGGAGTCCCGGGATCGAGTCCCGCATCAGGCTCCCTGCTCGGCAGGGAGTCTGCTTCTCCCTCTGACCCTCCTCCCTCTCATGCTCTCTGTCTCTCATTCTCTCTCTCTCAAATAAATAAATAAAATCTTTAAAAAAAAAAAAAAGACTATGAAAGAAACAGAGGGATTTTTCTGTTTTATTAAATAATGTATCCTGAGCACGTAAACAGTGCCTGCCATGTAGTTGATGCCTAACAAATATTTGTTGAATGAGTAATAGAATTCAGTTAATTTATTTAACTTTAATTTATTTAACTTTTTTATGCATGCTTCAGAATTTACCTATTGCTTTACTAAGGTTTATTTGAATTATTCCTAATTTTTTGATATTGCAAACAATACTGCATACATGCAGAAGTCCCCCTCAGGCCATTTACCTAGAGCAGAATTTCTAGGTCATAGGATATGTCCTTTAAACTTCACTAGATGTTATCAAATTACTCTCCAAAGAGGTTTACCACTTTTCACTCTCACTGCTTTCCTACTTGCTCATTAACACTTGGCATGATCAGATTTTTTTTTCTTTTTCCAATCAGATAAAAGTAAAATGGCATCTCAGTTTTCTATTAATTTACATTTTCCTGATTACTCACTAGTGTAATTGAGTGTGTCTTCATACATGTCCTGGTTTTCTGGATTTCCTCTTCTGTATGGAACCTATTCATATGCTTTACCCATTTTTCTATTTGACTTTAAAAAAACAACTTATAGGAGTCTTTAGGCTGACATATGCCAGTATCTTCTACCAGGATGTGGTCAAGCTTTTCCTTTGTTTTTCTGTCTTAGTCATTCAGAAGATTCCTAATTTCATATAGTCCAATCCATTAGTTTTTCCTTACTCTGATGTCATAAAGATATGCTCCTATCTCTCTCTCTCTCTATCATAAAGATATCTTTCTATATCTATCTATCTTATAACTATATTTCCCACATACAGTTACAAAGTTTTCTTTCTCACATTCGTTCCTCTAATCCATCTTAAGTTTATTTTTATAAATGGTGTAAGGTACTGACCTAATTTCATTTTTTTAACAAAAAAAAAATTCAATGAAGAGTCCTTTCTGTACAGATTGTCAATCCTACCTCCATCGTATACCAAGGTCCCATATGTATGTGAGAACCTTCTCGAGCTACCTATTCTATTCTATTTGATCTATTGGTCTACCCTTGTGATAACTCCATCAGCCATGTACTGAAAATTTTTATAAATCAATATATGGGCAAACCTTGTTTTTGGCTTTTTTACTTGTTTATTTCAAGATTGGCTATTCTTACAATGCTGCATTTGCATATGTGAGAATCTGCCATCACACACATACACACACCTTATAACACAACTTCGCAATACTGAAACATCCATATATGAATTTAAATCAACAATATTATCTCACTAATTATTCTGGTCTGCGTCTCTTATTTATATTTATATTTTCTCCATAATGGTTGTACAGATTTTTGTTATATTTATTCCTAAGGACCACATAGCTTTAGTTGACAGCATGAAGAGTATTTTTTCTACTACATTTTTAATGGGTCATTTCTGGTGTATAAGTGGAAGAAAAGCAATACCACCAAATCTGGAGTCAATTCACCCCAATTTCATCACACATACAGTGAGCATGGGTGAATTCTTTAATCTCTCTGTGACTCAGTTTTCTCAAATTTCAAATGGGAATAATATCAATGCTACCTCATAAGATGGTTGTGAGAGGTAAATAACTGAACTATACACAAAGTGCCTGGCACATAGTAACCAAATGTAAATGTTAGATTTCATTATTATAAGAATATCATTAATTTGTGTAAATTAATTTTATGTCTAGGGGCCTTGCAAACTCTCTTGTTAGTTCAAATAGTTTGTAGATCATTTTAGATTTTCTTTTTAATAATGATATAATCTGCAAGTAGGAATAAACTTAGTTTCTTCCTTCCTACTCCTTATACGTATAAATATCTCTTTCTTTTCTTACCATATTATCCAAGACTTACAGTATCATGATAAGTGGAGCAGGAAATAAGAACATTCTTGTCTAACTCCCTTTAAAAGATATATGCTAAAGTTTCATCTTTAATACTTATGTTGCCATAATTTCTTGTTAGATACTCTTTATCAGGTTAAGGAAGCCCACTGCATTCCTAGTTTGATAGGTGTTTTTATCATAAATGGGTCTTGATGTAGGGATTTTGATTTTCCTAAATTTAATCCCTACATTGTAGTTTACACTAAACATTTAGCAACCATATACTTTGGGCCAGGAATCAGCAAACTACAGCCTACACAACCTGTTTTGTAAAAAAAAAAAAAAAAAAAAAAATTTAAATACAATTTTTAAAAAGCATATTGGAACATAGCCGCACCTGTTTATTTACAAATTATCCACGGTTGCTTTCAAACAATAAAGACAGGGTAAATAGCTGACAGAGACCAAATGGCCCACAAAGCCTGAAATATTTACCATCTGGCCCTTTAGAGAAAAAGTCTGCCCACCCTGATATACACCATATTAAATCCCTCTTCTTACAATTTACACTCTATATTGAAGGACTGAGGAAAAACCGGGAAGGACAAAGAGGCTTTTTGAAAAAATGTCTTTTCTAGCTCCCTAACCTTTGTCCACTTCCTCTCCTATCAAAGGTTCTCTTTTCTCTTTTCTTTCCCCCCCATTCCTTTTTCCCCTTTTACTTCTCTTACTCTTTTTTTCCCCTTACTCTTCTATATTTTTTAAAAAGCAATACAAAATCTCTTCCTCTGACTAAATCAAAAAGAAAACAGGCCAAAATTTCTTCAATATCTAGTAGGTACCAAGCGCTATACTAAATTACTTCATTCAAAATTCATTCACTCAACAAATACAGATCAAACATTATATGCCAGGTACTATTCTAGGGGCTTGACATATAGTAGTGAACCAAACAAAGATTCCTCCTGTCATGAAGCTTACAATTTAATGGAGGGAAACAAACAATTAAAAATAAGCAAATAATACGTGATAGAGAAAGAACAGATTGAGAAGGTATAAAGAAAGGAGGATGAGGGGGCAAGAATGCAATGTGTTACATGACTGTCAGCAGGTTTCATTGACAAGGTGACATCTGAGCAAAGACTTGAAGGAGGTGAGGGAGGGAAAGCAAAAGGCCCATAGCAGGAGTATTCCTGGTGTATTCACCCAAGGAAGCCAGTGTGGCTGGGACAGATGAAGCAAAAAGCATAGGAGATGAGATGAGAAAGACTATAGGGGCTGGTATCCAAGATCTTTAAAGAACTTCTCAAACTGAACACCCAAAAAACAAATAATCAACTCAAAAAACGTGCAGAAGACATGAACAGACACTTCTCCAAAGAAGACATACAAATGGCTAACAGACACATGAAAAAATGTTCAACATCATTAGCCATCAGGGAAATTCAAATCAAAACCACATTGAGATACCACCTTACACCAGTTAGAATGGCAAAAATTAACAAGGCATGAAACAACAAATGTTGGAGAGGATGTGGAGAAATGGGAACTCTCTTACACTGTTTGTGGGAATGCAAGTTGGTACAGCCAGTTTGGAAAATAGTACGGAGGTTCCTCAGAAAGTTAAAAATAGAGCTGCCCTATGACCCAGCAATTGCACTACTGGGTATTTACCCCAAAGATATGGATGTAGTGAAAAGAAGGGCCACATGCACCCCACTGTTCATAGCAGCAATGTCCACAATAGCTAAACTGTGGAAGGAGCTGAGATGCCCTTCAACAGACGAATAGATAAAGAAGATGTGGTTCATATATACAATGGAATATTGCTCAGCCATCAGTAAGGATGAATACCCACCATTTACATCAAAATGGATGGAACCAGAAGGGATTATGCTAAGTGAAATAAGTTAAGCAGAGAAAGACAATTATCATATGGTTTCACTTATTTGTGGAACATAAGGAATAGCATGGAGGACATAAGAGAAAGAAAGGGAAAACAGAAGGGGGGGAATCAGAGGGGGAGAGGAACCATGTGAGACTATGGACTCTGGGAAACAATCTGAGGGTTTCAGAGGGAGGTGGTGGGATGGGTTAGCCCGGTGATGGGTATTCAGGAGGGCATGTGTTGTAATGAGCACTGGGTGTTATATGCAAATAATGAATCATGGAACACTACATCAAAAAAAAAAAGAAAAGAAAAAGAAAGAAAGACTATAGGGGCTGGGTCAGAGGTCCTTGTAGGCTTTATTCTGATGGAAATGAGGAGCCTCTGAAGGGTTTTGAGCAGAGGAGTTAAGTGATCTGGCCGATTTTAAAAAGGATTGTTATGGGGGGCAGAGCAAGATAGTGGAGGAGTAGGAGACCTGGATTTCGTCTCCTCTCAGGAATTCAGCTGGATAGGGATCAAACCATTCTGAACACCTACAAACTCAACAGGAGATCGAAGAAAAGAATAGCAACAACTCTCTGAACAGAAAAGCGACCACTTTCTGGAAGGTAGGACGTGTGGAGAAGTGAATCCGAGGTGATATTCGGGAGGATAGACGGCGGGGGAGGGGCCTCCGTCGGCCGCTTCTGGCAAGTGATAGAGCCGCGGAGCACAAAATCGGAACTTTTAGAAGTCGGCTCCGCTGTGGGACCTCGCTCCAGTGGCTAAGCGGGGGGTGGAACCCTCGTGGGACAGTGTGGTCTCAGGACCCTCGGGGTCACAGAAAGACCGGGGGTGCCTGAGTGCGGCAGAGCTCCCACGTATGGGAGCAGGGAAGCCGGCTGCAGAGACGGAGCCCAGGCGCAGGCTCTCAGCTCGGGGTTGCCATAAACCGTGATCCGTGGCACAGCCGGGCCACTGCTCCTCCAGCAGGGACCCAACAAGCGGCAGATCCGGGGAGACTCACCTTCTTCCCCCGGGAGAAGCGGCGCGGGAGCGCACGGCAGGGATCTGCGGGGTTTGGAGACTCCACACGGGGTCGGGTGCCAGAGATAGAAACGCGGGGTCACAGGCCGGGTGAGCACGGAGTGTGGCCGGAGACCGGGGAGACAGGAGTGACTGACTGCTTTTCTCTGGGGGCTCACTGAGGAGCGGGGCCCCGAGTTCTCGGCTCCTCCAAGGCGGAGACTGGTAGGCCGCCATTTTCACTCTCCGCCTCCAAAGCTGTACGGAAAGCTTGCAGGGAACAAAAGCTCCCGAGAGCAAACCCGAGCAGATTACTTAGCCCGGACCGGCAACGGCGGGACACTTCCGCCTCCGGCAAAGACATTTGGAAACCACGGCAACAGGCCCCTCCCCCAGAAGATCAGAGAGAACAGCCAGCCAAGACCAAGTTTACCGATCAATGAGAACGGCAGAACTCCAGCGCTAGGGGAATACTGCACATAGAATTCATGGCTTTTTTACCATGATTCTGTAGTCTTTCAAAGTTAATTTTTTTTTTTTTAAAGATTTTATTCATTTATTTGAGAGAGAGAGAATGAGAGACAGAGAGCATGAGAGGGAGGAGGGTCAGAGGGAGAAGCAGACTCCCTGCCGAGCAGGGAGCCCGATGCGGGACTCGATCCCGGGACTCCAGGATCATGACCTGAGCCGAAGGCAGTCGCTTAACCAACTGAGCCACCCAGGCGCCCCAAAGTTAATTTTTTTTTAACTGTCTTTTTTTTTTTTTGAATTTTTCTTTTTCCCTTTTTCAACCAACATCTTATCAATCCCTTTTTTAAAAAACACTTTTATTTTTCATTTTTAGAGTCATATTCTATCCCTTCATAGTAGTTACCCGTATTTTTGGCATATATATATAAGTTGTTCTCTCTTTAAAATTTTGAGATAGTTTCTTCTAACAGATCAAAATATACCCTAAATCTCTAGTGTATGATCACATTCTCTCCCTTTTTTTTCTTTTTTTTAAATCCTCTTCTTTCTTTTTTCAAACAACTTATCAATTCCTTTTATAAAATTTTTTATAATTTCCATCTTTACAGTCATATTCCATCCCTTCATCATATCAACCCTTATTTTTTTACATATATAAGTTTTTCTTTCTTTAAAATTTTGGGAGGCACTTTCTTCTAACAGACCAAAATACACCCAAAATCTAGTGTGTGGCACTGATCTATATACCAGCCTGATCATATTTGATCACATTCTGTTTTTTGTTTTGTTTTCTTTTGTTCTGTTTTGTTTGTTTTTATCTTTATCTTTTTCTTTTTTTTTTTCTTTTTCTTTTTTCTCTCTTTCCCTTTCTTGTCCCACTGCTTCAGGTCTTTTCTGATTTGTTTAGAGTATATTTTCTGGGGACGTTGTTACCCTGCTAGCATTTTGTTCTCTCATTAATCTATTCTCCTCTGCACAAAATGACAAGACGGAAAAAATCACCTCAACAAAAAGAACAAGAGGTAGTACTGACTGCCAGGGACTTACTCAATATGGACATTAGTACGACGTCAGATCTAGAGTTCAGAATCATCACTTTAAAGATACTAGCTGGGCTTGAAAAAAGCATGGAAGTTATTAGAGAAACCCTTTCTGGAGAAGTAAAAGAACTAAAATCTAACCAAGTAGAAATCAAAAAGGCTATTAATGAGGTGCAATCAAATATGGGAGCACTAACTGCTAGGATAAATGAGGCAGAAGAGAGAATCAGTGAGATAGAAGACCAAATGATGGAAAATAAAGAAGCTGAGAAAAAGAGAGATAAACAACTACTGGATCACGAGGGCAGAATTCGAGAGATAAGCGATACCATAAGACGAAACAACATTAGAATAATTGGGATCCCAGAAGAAGAAAGACAGAGAGGGGCAGAAGGTATATTGGAGCAAATTATAGCAGAGAACTTCCTTAATTTGGGGAAGGAAACAGGCATCAAAATCCAGGAGGCACAGAGAACCCCCCTCAAAATCAATAAAGTAGGTCAACACCCTGACATCTAATAGTAAAACTTACAAGTCTCAGAGACAAAGAGAAAATCCTGAAAGCAGCTCAGGAGAAGAGATCTGTAACCTACAATGGTAGAAACATTAGACTGGCAACAGACCTATCCACAGAGACCTGGCAGGCCAGAAAGGACTGGCAGGATATATTCAGAGCACTAAATGAGAAAAATATGCAGCCAAGAATACTATATCCAGCTAGGCTGTCATTGAAAATTAAAGGAGAGATAAAAAGCTTCCAGGACAAACAAAAACTAAAGGAATTTGCAAACACGAAACCAGCCCTACAAGAAATCTTGAAAGGGGTCCTCTAAGCAAAGAGAGAGCCTAAAAGCAACATAGACCAGAAAGGAACAGAGACAATATACAGTAACAGTCACCTTACAGGCAATACAATGGCACTAAATTCCTATCTTTCAATAGTTACCCTGAATGTAAATGGGCTAAATGCCCCAATCAAAAGACACAGGCTATCAGATTGGATTAAAAAACAAGACCCATCGATATGCTGTCTGCAAGAGACTCATTTTAGAACCAAAGACACCCCCAGATTGAAAGTGAGGGGGTGGAAAACCATTTACCATGCTAATGGACACCAAAAGAAAGCTGGGGTGGCAATCCTTATATCAGACAAATTAGATTTTAAACCAAAGACTGTAATAAGAGATGAGGAAGGACACTATATCCTACTTAAAGGGTCTATCCAACAAGAAGATCTAACAATTGTAAATATCTATGCCCCTAACATGGGAGCAGCCAATTATATAAGGCAATTAATAACAAAAGCAAAGAAACACATGGATCATATGGTAGCTCTATTTTCAACTTGGGTATTATGCTGAGCGAAATAAGTCAAACAGAGAAAGACATGTATCATATGACCTCACTGATATGAGGAATTCTTAATCTCAGGAAACAAACTGACGGTTGCTGGAGTGGGGGGTGGGGTGGGAGGGATGGGGTGACAGGGTGATAGACACTGGGGAGGGTATGTGCTCTGGTAAGCGCTGTGAATTGTGCAAGACTGTTAAATCTCAGATCTGTACCTCTGAAACAAATAATGCAATATATGTTAAGAAAAAAAGAAGGTAGCAGGAGGGGAAGAATGAAGGGGGGGAAATCGGAGGGTTAGACGAACCATGAGAGACGATGGACTCTGAAAAACAAACTGAGGGTTCTAGAGGGGAGGGGGGTGGGAGAATGGGTTAGCCTGGTGATGGGTATTGAGGAGGGCACGTTCTGCATGGAGCACTGGGTGTTATGCACAATGAATCATGGAACACTACATCTAAAACTAATGATGTAATGTATGGGGATTAACATAACAATAAAAAAATTTAAAAAAAAAAAAGGATTGTTATGGCTATTGTGGTGAGGACCAGTTATAGAAGCTATAAGGCCAGTCCGGGGGATACTGCAATATTGAGGGAGAGTTCATATCATTTAATCCCCCAACATCTGGATGAGATGGATGATATTATTATGTCCTTTTTGTGCATGAGGAAACTAAGACTGCAGACAGATAACACACCAGGGCACACAGCTACTGTAAAGCAGAGCTGATTCACACCCAGAGTCTGCCAAGGTCCAAGGGTGGTGTCTGGAATCAGACTTTTAGCTAGGCTGCAAGGGGGAAGTTACTCACGTTAAAGAGCTGAAGGCTATCAGCAGAAAGGAGAATCGACAAGGGACAAAAGCAAGGAAGGAATATGTTTTGCTTTTCAGAACCAACAGTTCCAGCCAAGGAGGTGCCCAACTATGTGTTTCACCTGATAACCCTTTGCTAGCTGTGCCTCTCTTGGTAGCCCCTTAGGTGAGCCAGTTTGAGCAGGACTAGAGCTAAGGACCTGTGCAGAAGCCCCCCTGAGTTGTTCTGAAGTTACCTTTAGCTCATTATAATACTAAAATCTCCTCCAGGTGGAGTTTCCCACCACTTTTTTGAATACACAATGTGTTGCTAGCATGTTGACAGCTAGGCATTCACAATTGAACAGAAATGCCTATGCGAGTTCCCTGCCCCCACTCCCTAATACACTGAATAAAAGCTTCCTGTACTAACCCCATGGAAGACAGTGCTTTGAGAGCTCTCTCTCTGTCTCCTTACTTGTCAAAAGTAATAAAAAGTCCTTTGCTTTCAACATCTCCTTGGGTTGTGTTCAATTTAATGCACCCTAAGCCACAAACCCCTTGAGTCCAGTTACAAGATCGACATGGACTTCACTATGTGAATGTGCTTCATAAATAATCATTATTTAATGTATGATATTATAATTATTTCAAGAGTTTCATGATTTTAAATTAATCATATATGTGGCATCTAAATGTGGTGTCTCTCCTGATCGGATGGCAGCCCCCAAATGTGGGGTGATGATCTGATGATCGGGGTGGGGGGTTGTGGGGGGGGAGTCTTGGAGTCCTGGCACAGGCTGTGAAAAGAGTTACCTGAGGCAGAACAAAGGAGAGAGGATTGTATTGAGTACACTGCAAGGGAGCAGAGGCGGTGGGGGTGGGGAGGACGGGGCTGTTTTTAAAGGGGGAAGATGAGGAGGTGTAGCGAAATATGGAATTCTCCCTCATAGTAAGTAGCTCATTGGTTAGTTAGGGCCTGTGGATATTCTGAGGTGGGTCTCCTGATGGGCCTGTCTGTATGCAGCCAGGGGGTTGGGGTCACTTTGGGCCCTTCTGCCTTGATCAAGTTTCCATTGCTCAAGCCTGTTGTCTAAAAGTGGCCTCTACAATATATTTATTAAAATCTCATAGATTTTTAGATAAATCATATTTCTTTTTAATAAAACCTACTTGGATGCTATAGATCCAGACTCCTGGATTTTGTTCTTGAATTACTTATTTTTTAAAAAAATTAGACCTAGGGGCACCTGCGTGGCTCAGTGGGTTAAGCATCCAACTCTTGATTTCAGCTCAGATCATGCATGATCTCAGGGATCGAGCCCAGCCTCGCCTCAGATGCCCTGCCCCACTGGGAGTCTGCTTCTCCCTCTCCCTCTGCCCCTACGCCTCCCCTCTCTCTCTCTAATAAATAAATTTAAAAAAAAAATTATACCTAGATTTTCAAATATTAGTTTTGCTTCAAATACACCTAAGGACCTGGAGATTTATTTACTTTAGCCCTAGAAATGAGGATCCAACATTATGTTCCCACTCTCCTATAAAGTCTCAGATTGTATTCTCTAAAAGTCACTTCACCACTTGAGTGTTTTCTTTTTAAAATCTCTTGACTAATAGGTACATTGCCAAGCTCAAATCCCATCTTGCACACTGTAATGCTATCTTCTGTAATATCACTGGTAAGAAAGACAGTTATAGAGAAGGACTTGCCAGTGAAATGTTTCTGCTGACTCTTCAGGCACAAAGTGAGCAGCTCCAGCCACTCAACATAAAACATGAACAACATAAAAACAGGTTATCATACAAATCTGATCTCTAATCTAGGGATGCTGAGTTTTTAAGCCAGCCACTTTGACCCAGGTTTATAGGTACGTGATGTCGAGAAATTTAAATAGATATGTGTGTATATTGTTAAAAAGAAAACCATAGGCCCCAAGTCATGAAACCAGGGCTTAATACCCAACCTAACTGCAGCTTCAACCTCCCCCAGAAATATGTCTTACCCATTGGCCAGTCAGGATTTTTCTGTTAAGTACCAATGAACTACTCTGTCACATGGGTCCTCTCCATTGCCCAAAAGAGGATGAGGTAATCTGCATGATAAGACCTACTGCTCTTTCCCCACCCCACCCACCAAGGGAAAGTGACCTTGCCTGGAACAATCCTTTCTCTTCTTTTGCTAACAACTTCCTTGCCCTACCCTACTTCCTATAAAGCCTTCCATTTTGCACAACTCCTTGGAGCTACCCTCTACTTGCTAGATAGGATGCTGCCCAATTTATGAATCACTTAATAAAGTCAATTAGATCTTCAAATTTACTCAGTTGAATTTTTGCTTTTTAACAGTATGTAATCAATATATGAAAATACAGTCAAGAATTTAAATCAATCAGCCACAGACACTTACTGAATTTATTGAGTGGCCCTTAGGCATTATCTTAGGCCCTGGGGATTCAGAGCTGAGAATAAAAAGGTCAAGACCCCTGCCTTCATTAAGCTTATAGCCTAGTAGAAAAACCAAATAATAAATACATAATTAGCAGTATTAGGGAAGCCATGAAGGAGGAGGGAAGGTGCAGGACTGCTCTAAACAAGGACTAAACCCAGTTCAGTGTGGGAGGGAGAGGATAGTGAGAGAAGCCTGCCCTATAGAAGCTGTTTCAGCTTGACTTGAAGGACATGTACAAGTTAGTTAAGCAAAAAGAGCAAATACGTAGAGAAAGAAAGAACATTTCAAGAGAAGAAACTGCAAAGGGCTTGATACAGGAGTGAATCCAATGCTTTGGGGAAAAAGAAAAGTCTGGTGTGCCTGATGGAAAACAGGACAAAGTGGGTACCGTGTGCGGTGAAGCTGGAGACAGGCAGGGGCTGGGTCAGGTCTGGCTAGAAGTTTGCATTTAACTCTAAGAGCAAAGAGAAACCACTAGGGGGGATTTTTAGTAGTGGAGTGACATCTAGTTTTCATTTTATAAAGGTCAGTAAGGTGCTGTGTGAAGACTGGATCAGAAGGGAACAAGAATGAAGCGCCCTTAGGAGGCGGTTGTAATCATGCAGAGGACAGGGACAGGGATGGAGGCGGAGGTACAGGTGGCGGGGTGGGCAAAGGTGAACAGATTCAAGTCGATAGGGACAGTGTGGGGCATGAGTGAGAAGCAAAAGCCGACGGGGAACCCTCATTTTCTGATTGGCTAGCTAGAAGGGTCATTCACTAAGATGGGGAACATGGAAAGGTGCTACTTCACACTGGGTGTGACTCGGTGTGAAGTCACAAGGAGGAGGAGGTCAGGGGACCTCTAATCTATAGCCAGTCAGAAATACAGGTAATAAGCTGGGCTTGCCACTGGTGTATGGAGCGGGGGTGGGGGAAGCAGTCTTATGGGACTGAGCCTTTAACCTGTGGGAGCTGATGCTACCTCAGGGTAGAGTCTGATTGAGCTGAATTGTAGGACACCCAGCTGGTGTCCCTAGAATTGCTTGGTGCTGTGTGGGAAACCACCCACCCCCAACCCTCACTTTGAAAATGGGTGCTCAGATCGCCAAAAAAGACAGGAACTGGACTGGACCTCCAGAGACACACTACGGACCCAAAGGAGGTAACACATCAAAGAACATTCTGATTACTTTACAACTCTGCTGAGGGCTGACAACATTCTAATCATTTAAACATTTCCCTTTTTCTTTCCTTCCTTGGTGAATGGTGATGTACCTATTGATTACACCATAAAGGTAACAGGGGACGAAAGGGAGGATACCTTTTCTCATTCTGTTGTCTTTTTAGAGCCCTCTTCCTGGTTCCAAACACTCAAAAGGGAATGCAGAATTTACAGTTATGGGGGGAAGTTGCTTCTGAGCATGATTAAGTGCTTTTTATCTTTCTTTCACACAAAAGCATGCAAATACCAAGCTGTTCGATACAGAATCATATCCTTTCTATTTTTAAATTATATTCTAGATCGCATTATATGCTAATTATGATAAAATATTTTGCAATAATGCAAAGGCATTTGCATAATCAATCCGCACTTCCTATTCAACTCCTAAATATATACCCTAGTGGCTCTCAAATGTGGTCCCCATACTCAGAGCATTAACATCACTTGGGATTTTGTTAGAATGCAAATGCATGGGCCCCACTATAGACCTACTAAATCAGAAATTCTGGAGGTGGAGCCCAGCACTTTTCTTAACAAGCCTTCCAGGTGATTCTAACTCATGCCAGTGCTTGAGACCTACTGTCTTAGAACACTTCTTCCAACCTTTTC